>NC_036856.1:29405681-29662875 GCF_002910315.2 Salvelinus sp. IW2-2015
CTACAGTACTCCGCTTGACATCATGGAGTTCATAACCAGGGTCTATTAGCTAGAGAAGTTGATCGGAGCGCGGACCACAAAGCTGTGATGCGCCCTACCATTTGGGTACTTGGATCAGCATGGGCTTACCCATACTCACTACGCCTGGCTCGCTAGATATATGGAGTCAAACAAGGGTCTATAGCTTACCCGCTAGGACATCATGGAGTCATAACAGGGTCTATAGCTACTCGCTAGAATGTCATGGAGTCATAACAGGGTCTACAGCTACCTCGCTAGGACATGTCATGGAGTAATAACAGGGTCTTACAGCTACCTCGCTAGGATGTCATGGAGTCATAAAGGGTCTACAGTACCTCGCTAGGACATCATGGAGTAATAACAGGGTCTATAGCTACCTCGCTAGGACACTTTCCGAGGTAGCTATAGACCCTGTTATGACTCCATGACATCCTAGCGAGGTAGCTATAGACCCTTTTATGACTTCAGGACATCCTAGCGAGGTAGCTATGGACCTTAGTCTGACTCCATGATGTCCTAGCAATGTAGCTATGGACCCTGTTATTACTCCATGATATCCTAGCGAGGTAGCTATAAACCCTGTTATGACTCCATGACATCCTAGCGTGGTAGCTATAGACCCTTGTCTGACTCCATGACGTCCTAGTGAGGTATCTATAGACCCTGTTATGACTCCATGTCATCCTAGCGAGGTATCTATAGACCCTGTTATGACTCCATCAAAATGAACTACATTTCCATTCCATGTTTTCTTTTTAAAGTGAATATCCCTTCACTACAGTTAGATAATACTTTTTGTCCAAGTTGAGGGTTTTCTCACAGATTTTTCATTTGTGAGTCAATTCAATATCTTCAACCCATATACCTCCTGAGGCTCCTTTAGCTCCTTAAAGACTTTGAAAAACCACCCTGACACATGCTCCTTTAAGTGTAGGGTTTAGAGCAAAAGAAGGCGTGGGGAGCAGGGACAACCAAGGGCACTTAGAGAAGAGCCTTTCCAAACAGAAACCATCAGTCACCATCACTGGAGCGAGAAATCTGACTGAATATCGKCTGGTTCAGTCCTGACACCTTCAGGTCAACAGCCCAACAACAAGCTCTGGGTAGTGGCAGAGAAGCGATCGTTATTTTATGTATACATCGCAAATGGCACCCTATTGTCTACATAGTGCACTACTTGGGATGCACACTATAGCCCTATGGGCCCTGGTCAAAAGTATTGCATTATGTAGGGAATAGGGTGCCATTTGGGATGCACACTATATGTCTATGGTGGCAATGTAGCAAAGTGGCCTGTACTGTTAGCTGTAGTAGTAGACTTGCTGATGTTGTCACAGAGGAGACTGGAGTGTGCATGTGTCTGTCATCACCATTATCGGCCTCTGGGACTGGAATCTACTACACTACACTGTCAATGTGTAAAAATGTGTCAAACACAAGGTATATTTTACAACAATTTTCACAAATAGAGCAGTGTAAAAGCACCCAATGTCCTCCCGGTTCACTCTGTAACAGTAAGGTGTGATTCTTCTTAGGATATCTTTGAATTGAATTACTCACTTAGCGGCGCATGAGAGGGGTTTTCATTGGAGGGCTTGCGAATGCGAATCAGGGATTGCAACGTGCTCTGCTTCACGGAAACATGGCTAACTCAAGAGACGCTAACGGAGTCGGTGCAGCCAGCTGGTTTCTTCATGCATCGCGCCGACAGAAACAAACATCTTTCTGGTAAGAAGAGGGGCGGGGGGGTATGCCTCATGATTAACGAGACGTGGTGTGATCATCATAACAACACACAGGAACTCAAGTCATTCTGTTCCACCTGATCTAGAACTCCTCACAATCAAATGTCGACCGCATTATCTACCAAGGAATTCTCTTCAATCATAATCACAGCCGTATATATTCCCCCCCAAGCAGACACATCGATGGCCCTGAACGAACTTTATCTGACTCTTTGTAAACTGGAAACCACACACCCTGAGGCTGAATTCATCGTAGCTGGGGATTTTAACAAGGCTAATCTAAAAAACAAAACTCCCTAAATTCTATCAGCATATCGATTGTGCTACCAGGGCTGGAAAAACCTAGATCATTGTTATCTAATTTCCGCGACGCATATAAGGCCCTCCCCGCCCCCTTTCGGAAAAGCTGACCACGACTCCATTTTGTTGATTCCAGCCTACAAACAGAAACTAAAACAACAAGCTCCCGCGCTCAGGTCTGTTTCAACGCTGGTCCGACCAATCTGAATCCACGCTTCAAGACTGCTTCGATCACGCGGATTGGAATAGTTCCGCACTGCGTCCAACAAACAATATTGACGAATATGCTGATTCGGTGAGCGAGTTCATTAGGAAGTGCATTGACGATGTTCGTACCCACAGCAACGATTAAAAACATTCCCAAACCAGAGACCGTGGATGACGGCAGCATTCGCGTGAAACTGAAAGCGCGAACCACTGCTTTTTACCAGGGCAAGGTGACCGGAAGCATGACCGAATACAAACAGTGTAGCTATTTCTCTCCGCAAGCAATCAAACAGGCTAAGTCCCAGTACAGAGACAAAATCGAGTCGCAATTCAACAGCTCAGACACAAGAGGTTGTGCAGGGTCTACAGTCAATCACGGATTACAAAAAGAAAACCAGCCCCGTCGCGGACCAGGATGTCTTGCTCCCAGACAGGCTAAACAACTTTTTTGCCCGCTTTGAGGACAATACAGTGCCACTGACACGGCCCCCTACCAAAACCTGCGGGCTCTCCTTCACATGCAGCCGAGGTGAGTAAAACATTTAAACGTGTTAACCCTCGCAAGGCTGCAGGCCCAGACGGCATTCCCAGCCGCGTCCTCAGAGCATGCGCAGACCAGCTGGCTGGTGTGTTTACGGACATATTCAATCAATCCTTACCCAGTCTGCTGTTCCCACATGCTTCAAGAGGCCACCATTGTTCCTGTTCCCAAGGAAGCTAAGTAACTGAGCTAAACGACTACCGCCCCTAGCACTCACTTCCGTCATCATGAAGTGCTTTGAGAGACTAGTCAAGGACCATATCACCTCCACCCTACCGGACACCCTAGACCCACTCCAATTTGCTTACCGACCCAATAGGTCCACAGACGACGCAATCGCAACCACACTGCACACTGCCCTAACCCATCTGGACAAGAGGAATACCCATGTGAGAATGTGTTCATCGATTACAGTCAGCATTTAACACCATATACCCTCCAAACTCGTCATCAAGCTCGAGACCCTGGGTCTCGACCCCGCCCTGTGCAACTGGGTCCTGGACTTCCTGACGGGCCGCCCCCAGGTGGTGAGGTAGGTAACAACATCTCCACCCCGCTGATCCTCAACACTGGGCCCCACAAGGTGCGTTCTGAGCCCTCTCCTGTACTCCCTGTTCACCCACGACTGCGTGGCCATGCACGCCTCCAACTCAATCATCAAGTTTGCGGATTACACTACAGTGGTAGGCTTGATTACCAACAACGACGAGACGGCCTACAGGAGGAGGTGAGGGCCCTCGGAGTGTGGTGTCAGGAAAATAACCTCACACTCAACGTCAACAAAACAAAGGAGATGATTGTGGACTTCAGGAAACAGCAGAGGAGCACCCCCCTATCCACATCGACGGTCAGTAGTGGAGAAGGTGGAAAGTTTTAAGTTCCTCGGTGTACACATCACGGACAAACTGAATTGGTCCACCCACACAGACACGTTGTGAAGAAGCGCAGCAGCGCCTCTTCAACCTCAGGAGGCTGAAGAAATTCGGCTTGTCACCAAAAGCACTCACAAACTTCTACAGATGCACAATCGAGAGCATCTGTCGGGCTGTATCACCGCCTGGTACGGCAACTGCTCCGCCCACAACCGTAAGGCTCTCCAGGAGTAGTGAGGTCTGCAGAACGCACCACCGGGGCAAACTACCTGCCCTCCAGGACACCTACACCACCCGATGTCACAGGAAGGCCATAAAGATCATCAAGGACAACAACACCCAAGCCACTGCCTGTTCACCCCGCTATCATCCAGAAGGCGAGGTCAGTAAGGTGCATCAAAGCAGGGACCGAGAGACTGAAAAACAGCTTCTATCTCAAGGCCATCAGACTGTTAAACAGCCACCACTAACATTTAGCGGCCGCTGCCAACATACTGACTCAACTCCAGCCACTTTAATAATGGGAATTGATGGAAATTATGTAAAATGTACCACTAGCCACTTTAAACAATGCCACTTAATATAATGTTTACATACCCTACATTACCCATCTCATATGTATATTACTGTACTCTATATCATCTACTGCATCTTGCCATCTTTATGTAATACATGTACCACTAGCCACTTTAAACTATGCCACTTTTATGTTTACATACCCTACAGTACTCATCTCATATGTATATACCGTACTCTATTACCATCTACTGCATCTTGCCATGCCGTCGTACCACCACTCATTCATATATCTTTATGTACATATTCTTTATCCCTTTACACTTGTGTGTGTGTATAAGGTAGTAGTTGTGGAATTGTTAGGTTAGATTACTTGTTGGTTATTACTGCATTGTCGGAACTAGAAGCACAAGCATTTCGCTACACTCGCATTAACATCTGCTAACCATGTGTATGTGACTAATAAAATTTGATTTGATTTGATTTGATTTGAATGTGATGGCGATCGATGCATTTACCTGGTTCTTCTCATCCTGAATGAAGTCTAGCAGTTGTGTCGTGTCACCCTGATTAATATACGCCAATCCAGCATTCTGGAACAGCTCATGGTCCTCTGGCCTTAAACCATCTTCCACCACGGCTTTTCGCTGTACAGATACAAGATGCCAACTGACACCACTCGCAGAGACAGCTAGTTCAAAGTAATAATTCTGACAATATTATGCATCTGATTAGTCATATTATTGTTGAAAATGTCTTATCAATGATATTATATTAAGCGTAGCTAGTTCTAATCATTCTTATATGAGCCACTGTTAGCATGTTAGCTTACCCATCTCTGGATGACATCCTGCAGCTGATCAGCCATCCTCAGCGTTTGTCTTGAATAACAATCGTGGAGGGGTCCAAAAAATAAGAGTGTGAATATTCAGAATATAGATGAAATAATGATAATATCCAAATGTCTGCCAAAAATAGGACACCAGATAGTTACTGTTGCGGTTTGAAATTACTTGTGGTAAAGGTGGACTGTCCAGAGACCTCAGTCAGTAAACCTCTTATCAAGCCCTATGTGCCTGAGCTATAATCGGATTAAAGCAGTGCTACATAGTCACGGCAGACAACAGAACAGTCTGGAAGGCTCTAGCTGAGTCGAGGGAGACTCACTCAATCTTAAACCGCTAGAACTAACTGCATGCTGGTGACCTGGGTTTGTTTTGTTTTGTTTTAATAAACCACAAATGTAGGCTCCTGTAGGGAAGTAAAGTTCATATCTTGTACATCAAATGCATAACAGACTCTGTTACTCTAAGAACCAGTACTGAGCACTGGCCTAAGCTGTATCAGTTTGCTGCCCCAGACAGACAGACAGACAGACAGACAGGAACACACACACACACACGGCTGTAGCTAGTTGAGATAAATAGATAGGGCGTTTGAACGGTAGGATTTAGCCAGCGGCTGCTGGTTAGGATAGGTTTGCTCTCTGTATTGGGCCGTGATGAAAGCAAAGCCCTGAACAAAAGCCACAAAGCAAATACACGCAGAGACAGTGTGCTGTGTTGACTCTGATTTAGTCATCTTTAATTGGAGACTGATGATTGTTGTGACGGTTACATGTAGCCTACTGTATGTCAAAGCTGCTTACAACAATATACGGTTGCAAGAAAAATTATGTGAACCCTTTGAAATTACCTAGATTTCTACATAAGTTTGTCATGAAATTTGATCTGATCTTCATCTAAGTTACAACAATAGACCAACACAGTCTACTAAAAACACACAAACTATTATACGTGTTCATGTCTTTATTGAACACACCTTGTAAACACAGTGCAGGGTGGGAAAATGTGAACCCTTGGATTTAATAACTGGTAGACCCTGCTTTGGCAGCAATAACCTCAACCAAACATGTTCTGTAGTTGCGGATCAGACCTGCACAACGGTCAGGAGGAATTTTGGACCATTCCTCTTTACAAAACTGTTTCAGTTCAGCAATATTCTTGGGATGTCAGGTGTGAACCGCTCTCTTGAGGTCATGCCACAGCATCTCAATCGGGTTGAGGTCAGTACTCTGACTGGGCCACTCCAGAAGGCGTATTTTCTTCATTTGATTCATTGGTTCGTTGTCTTGTTGTTGTTTAGTGTTTTACATATCGTAGACTCGTCAACAGAGATGTTAGCATGTTCCAGAGATTTCTGTAAGTCTTTAGCTGACAGTGTAGGATTCTTCTTAACCTCATTGAGCATTTTGCACTGTGCTCTTGCAATCATCTTTGCAGGACGGCCACTCCTAGAGAGAGTAGCAACAGTGCTTAACTTTCTCCATTTATAGACAATTTGTCTTACTGTGGACTGATGAACATCATGGCTTTTATAGATACTTCTGTAACCCTTTCCAGTTTTATGCAAGTCAACAATTCTTAATCTTRGGTCTTCTGAGATCTCTTTTGTTCGAGGCATGATTCACATCAGGCAATGCTTCTTGTGAATAGCAAACTCACATTTTGTGAGTGTTTTTTATAGGGCAGGGCAGCTCTAACCAACATCTCCAATCTCGTCTCATTGATTGTTCTCCAGGTTAGCTTTTGGAGAAGTCATTAGCCTAGGGGTTCACATACTTTTCCCAACCTATACTGTGAATGTTTAAAATATGTATTTAATATAGACAAGAAAAATACAATAATTGTGTGTTATTTGTTTAAGCAAACTGTGTTTGTCTATCGTTGTGACTTAGATGAAGATCAGATCAAATATTACGACCAATTTATGCAGAAATCCAGGTAATTCCAAAGGGTTCTGTCACGTTCTGACCTTTATTTCCTTTGTTTTGTCTTTACTTAGTATGGTCAGGGCGTGAGTTGGGGTGGGCAGTCTATGTTTGTATTTCTATGTTTTGCTATTTCTGTGTTTGGCCTGATATGGTTCTCAATCAGATGCAGCTGTCAATCGTTGTCCCTGATTGGGAACCATATTTAGGTAGCCTGTTTTGAGGGTGGTTGTCTTCAGTCTTTGTGTGTCTGCACCAGATAGAACTGTTTCGGTTTTCACGTTTTGTTGTTTTGTATTTTGGAAGTGTTCAGTTTATTGTCTTTTATTAAACATGATGAACACTAATCACGCTGCGCTTTGGTCCTCTCCTTCTTCCACAGAAGAAAACCGTTACAGGTTCACATACTTTTTCTTGCAACTGTATGAAAAATATCTGGAAAGGAGAGGGGAAAGAGGGAATTTGAAAATAATCAGTTGTAGAGGATAACTTTATAAAAGAAAGTAGCACTTATTTTTCAAGCACTGTACTCACTCGATATCAAAGACAACCACAATGATACATTGGGTCATTCGTTTTCACTATACATTGAGATGATGCAGACTGAGACAGCCAAATACTTATAAATGCAACATGCAACAATTTCAAAGATTGTACTGAGTTACAGGAAATCAGTCAATTGAAATAAATGAATTAGGCCCTAATCTATGGATTTCACATGACTGGGAATACAGATATTCATCTGTTGATCAGAGATACCTTTAAAAAAAAAAAGTAGGGGTGATGATCAGAAAACCAGTCAGTATCTGGTGTGACCACCATTTGCCTCATGCAGCGCAACACATCTCCTTCGCATAGAGTTGATTAGATGGTTCATTGTTGCTTCTGGAATATTGTCCCACTCCTCTTCAATGACTGTGCGAAGTTGCTGGATATTGCCGGGAACTGGAACAGGCTGTCGTACACGTCGATCCAGAGCATCCCAAACATGCTCAATGGGTGACATGTCTGGTTAGTATGCAGGCCATGGAAGAACTGGGAGATTTCAGCTTCCAGGAATTGTGTACAGATCCTTGGGACATGGGGCCGTGCATTATCATGCTGAAACTTGAGGTGATGGAAGCGGATGAATGGCTCGACAATGGGCCCAGGGTGTCTCTGTGTATTCAACTTTCCATCGATAAAATGCAATTGTGTTCGTTGTCCGTAGCTTATGGCTGCCCATACCATAACCCCACCGCCACAATGGGGCACTCTGTTCACAATGTTGACATCAGCAAACCACTCACCCACATGATGCCATACATGCTGTCTGCTATCTACTCGGTAAAGTTGAAACCGGGATTCATCTATGAAGAGCACACTTCTCCAGCATGCCAGTGGCCATCGAAGGTGAGCATTTTCCCAATGAATTTGTTTACGACGCCGAACTGCAGTCAGGTCAAGACCCCGGTGAGGACGACCAGTACGCAGATGAGCTTCCGTGAGAYGGTTTCTGACAGAAATTCTTTGGTTGTGCAAACCCACAGTTTCATAATCTGTCTGGGTGGCTCGTCTCAGACCACAGCTGAAGAAGCTGGATATGGAGGTCCTGGGCTGGCGTGGTTGCACGTAGTCTGCAGTTGTGAGGCAGGTTGGACGTGCTGCCAAATTCTCTAAAACGACGTTGGAGGCGGCTTAGATGAGAGAAATGAACATTCAAATCTTACCATTCAATTCTCTGGCAACCGCTTTGGTGGACATTACTGCAGTCCGCATGCCAATTGAACGCTCACTCAAAACTTGAGACATCTGTGGCATTGTGTTGTGTGACAAAACTGGACATTTTAGAGTGGCCTTTTATTGTCCCAAGCACAAGGTACACTTGTGTAATGATCATGCTGTTTAATCAGCTTCTTGATATGCCACACCTGTCAGGTGGATGGATTATCTTTGTAAAGAAATGCTCACTTACAGGGATGTAAACAAATGTGTGCACCAAATTTGAGAGAAATAAGCTTTTTGTGCATATGGACATTTTCTGGGATCTTTTATTTCAGCTCATGAAACATGGAAGCAAAATCGTACATGTTGCGTTGAGAAGTGGAGCCAAATTATGAATTATTTGCATTGAAATGCAATGCAATGCCCAGTATATTGGTGTCTTCACACTCCTGGACACAATAAAGATTGACACTGAAGAATTGTTCTCTTTTCCAAAGGGGAAATCATCTCAACTTCACATCAATATTTTATTGTACCAAAGTAAAAAGCCAGACTCTTTTCAGCTCAATAGAAACCTATGACTAAACTCCACCTGTAGAGGGCACTGTTTTCAAGAAATGTAAACTGTGGGGTTTCAAGTGGAGCTGAGGGTAAAGCCACAAGGGAGAAATATACAGTACCAATCAAAGTTTGGACACACCTACTCATTCAATGGTTTTTCTTTATTTTTACTATTTTTTACATTGTAGAATAATAGTGAAGACATCAAAACTATGAAATAACACATATGGAATCATGTAGTAACCAAAAAAGTGTCAAACAAATCAAAATATATTTTATATTTGAGATTCTTCAAAGTAGCCAGCCTTTGCATTGATGACAGCTTTGCACACTCTTGGCATTCTCTCAACCAGCTTCATGAGGAATGCTTTTCCAACAGTCTTGAAGGAATTCCCACATATGCTGAGCACTCCGCGGTCCAACTCATCCCAAACCATCTCAATTGGGTTGAGGTCGGGTGATTATGGAGGCCAGGTCATCTGATGCAGCACTCCATCACTCGCCTTCTTGGTCTAATAGCCCTCACACAGCCTGGAGGTGTGTTTTGGGTCATTGTCCTGTTGAAAAACAAATGATAGTCCCACTAAGCGCAAACCAGATGGGATGGCGTATCGCTGCAGAATGCTGTGGTTGCCATGCTGGTTAAGTGTGCCTTGAATTCTAAATAAATCACTGACAGTGTCACCAGCAAAGCACCCCCCATCATCCGCTTCCATGCTTCACGGTGGGAACCACACACGCGGAGATCATCCGTTCACCTACTCTGCTTCTCACAAAGACACGGCGGCTGGATCCAAAAATCTCAAATTTGGACAGATCAAAGGACAGATTTCCACCGGTCTAATGTCCATTGCTCGTGTTTCTTGGCCCAAGTCTCTTATTCTTATTGGTGTACTTTAGTAGTGGTTTCTTTGCAGCAATTCGACCATGAATGCCTGATTCATGCAGTCTCTTCTGAACAGTTGATGTTGAGATGTGTCTGTTACTAGAACTCTGTGAAACATTTATTTGGGCTGCAATTTCTGAGGTGCAGTTAACTCTAATGAACGTTTCCTCTGCAGCAGAGGTAACTCTGGGTGTTCCTTTTCTGTGGCGGTCCTCATGAGAGCCAGTTTCATCATAGCGCTTGATTGTTTTTGCGACTGCACTTGAAGAAACTTTCAAAGTTCTTGAGATTTTCCCGGATTGACTGACCTTCATGTCTTAAAGTAATGATTGCTTGTCGTTTCTCTATGCTTATTTGAGCTGTTCTTGCCGTAATATCGACTTGGTATTTTACCAAATAGAGTTATCTTCTGTGTACCACCCCTACATTGTCACAACACAACTGATTGGCTCAAACGCATTAAGAAGGAAAGAAATTCCACAAATGAACTTTTAACAAGTTAATTGAAATGCATTCCAGGTGACTACCTCATGAAGATGGTTGAGAGAATGCCAAGAGTGTGCAAAGCTGTCATCAAGGCAAAGGGTGGCTACTTTGAAGAATATCAAATATATTTTGATTTGTCTAACACTTTTTTGGTTACTACATGATTCCATATGTGTTATTTCATAGTTTTGATGTCTTCACAATTATTCTACAATGTAGAAAATAGTAAAAATAAAGAAAACTCTTGAATGAGTAGGTGTGTCCAAACTTTTGACTCGTGCTGTATGTGTAAGATAAATTCAGCTCGCGATTTAAGAATATAAATCAGTTTTTACAGTGATTTGAAGAGCTTGATGAGATATGTTAAAACACATAGACAATGTGTTCGTGACCAATGATTGTTCGTCTCAAGCAATCGTAAAAAGGTGACACATGGAATACACTGAGACAGACATAAGCAAGATGAGCTGCTGAAAGTTTGTAGTTCTGGTAAAGTGTTGGTTATCCACTTATGTAATAAACTGTAAATATTATTCACGTTATCATTATATCAACCAACTGTGTTATTGGAAACTTTATTGTTGTGACTGTCAAATCATATCATATGGCCTAGTGAAATGCGACAAACAGATTATCTGTCTTGAAAAGTGCCCTGAAACAGTCAAAGGATGGACTAGGTTTGGTTGCTATGGCTATTGCCATGATTGCCACTGTGTAGGCCTACTGTTAGGATTCTTCCCAGATGACAATGGACCAGTAGAGGAAAGTGATCCAGGCAGGGTCTACCTGTGTCTCTGGCAGTGCAGTGACTCCATTCCCCCTCTGGCATGGCCTGAAACATTAATGATCACCAGGAGAATGTGATCTGCCTGGCCACCGCAACTCACAGCTCTCCTCCCAACCACCGCCCCACCCAGCTACAGCMTTCTCTTCTCACATCACTGCTTGGAAAGGAGGCCAGTGGATAGGAAGCCTGTGGGCCAGGATGAGCTGTACTGAAAATACAGCACTTTGTGTTGATGATAGACTTTTATTTAGAAAACTATGAATGACATCTGATATATTTACAAAATAGCAGGAAAGTTAATAAGCATAGTCATTTAAGTGTTTTGAAAAATAAAATGTTATTCTGTATTTTTAAGTTATATATTATAGATATAGGCATACATGCTCAAAATGCAGATTGTGATATTACTCACTAATACCTAAATGAAAGATATTTCAGAGTATGTAACTCTGCCACAACTCTGTCTGTCTGTCTGTCACATAGAGGAGATAGGAAGGGGCTGGAAAACGTCTGTGACAGGTCTAATAGATGTTTTAACACTTGAGCGAGCACTTAAACGGATAAAGAGTTTTTTTTCTGAAAGGCTAAAAGCCTCCATCACTTCCAACAAGACAGTGGAACCCMGAACATAGAGTGTCAGCATCTCAAAACACTGGAATTGTGATCCGGCTGTCAAAATTGCTTTGACAGCCGGATCACATGTAACATCTCCAATGCTTCCACCTTGGGGACATGCCGGGGAGACGGGGCTGGTGTGCACTGTGCACGCCAAAGTTGCCGTGCACACCATAGCAGAGAGAGAGGCCGGTCTTGACTGTAGCCCCTGTCTGTGAATCGAGACACACAGTAGATTATTGATCACAGCCAGACAGTGTGTCAGTCTCAGAGACACAGCCGACAGACAGCCGTGTGTCTATCCCTGTCAATTAAAGTCCCCTCTCTGTCTGTATTGATTGGGGAACAACTAAAAACTGGTAATTGTCATCAATATGCCGATTTACAAACAGGTGAGCAGAGCAGAGGCTGGTAGAGGAAGCGCAGTACAGTGACAGTGACAGTCAGTATGGATCTGTTGTTGTGTGTTACCTCCAGCGGCCCCAGACAACAAGCCAACAGGCAGATGCTAGTGTCCAGGTAACAGTGAGGCCTGCTTCATCATCTGGGCTTCCCTGTGCCTTCGGTGCTGTCTACTCTCTACTCTGTGGGATAAAGCAGCATTAAGGCCTGTTGAAAGATGTGGGAAAAAAGGGTCCAGACAACATGCGCACCATGGCACGGTAGCCTTCACCAAAGTACACAGAAATGCGCACAAACACACTGACACACTTAGAGCTGTTTTCTGCTCCCTCACAGCAGCACAGCCCCTCCCTTTAATTGTTTGGTATGGGCCGTATGGGGGGCAAAGCTTTTACAAAATGGGCCCAGGGAAGGTCAGGGTGTTCCCTTGAGAGACCTGGAGCTCCATTAATTCAGTCCACTTGGGATTCTCTCTTTATCCCTGTCAAAACTAGTCCTGCCCTTCAAAACCCTATTCCTAAAACCTACCTTGACAGTGAAACTCACAATTCTTCCTACAGTGAGCTACAAAAGTATTGGGACAGTGACACATTTGTTGTTTTGGCTCTGCACTTTGGATTTGAAATGATACATATTGGATGAACTGTTTAGAAATGACGGCACTTTTTGTACGTATTTTGTGCCCAATAGAAATTAATGGTAGATAATATATTGTGTCATTTGGAGTCACTTTTATTGTAAATAAGAATAGAATATGTTTCTGAACACTTCTACATTCAYGTGGATGCTACCATGATTACGGATAATCCTGAATGAATCGTGAATAATGATGAGTGAGAAAGTTACAGAGGCATTAATATCATACCCGCCCAAAAATGCTTACCTCTGCTGTTATTGTAATGGTGAGAGGTTAGCATGTCTTGGGAGTATGATACACTACATGACCAAAAGTATGGGGACATATTCTTGTCGAACATCTCATTTCAAAATCATTGGCAATAATATGGAGTTGGTCCCACCTTTGCTGCTATAACAGCCTCCACTCTTCTGGGAAGGCTTTCCACTAGATGTTGTAACATTGCTGCGGAGACTTGCTTCCATTCAGCCACAAGAGCATTAGTCAGGTCGGGCAATGATGTTGGACGATTAGGCCTGGCTTGCAGTCAGCGTTCCAATTCATCCCAAAGGTGTTCGATGGGGTTGAGGTCAGGGCTCTGTGCAGGCCTGTCAAGTTCTTCCACACTGCTCTCAACAAACCATGTCTGTATGGACCTCTCTTTGTACACGGGGGCATTGTCATGCTGAAACAGGAAAGGGCCTTCCCCAAACTGTTGCCACAAAGTTGGAAGCACTGAATCGTCTAGAATGTCATTATATGCTGTAGCGTTAAGATTTCCCTTCGCTGGAACTAAGGGGCCTAGCCCGAACCATGAAAAACAGCCCAGACCATTATTCCTTTTCCACCAAACTTTACAGTTGGCTCTATGCATTGGKGCAGGTAGCKTTCTCCTGGCATCCGCTAAACCCAGATTCGTCCGTCGGACTGCCAGCTGTTGAAGCGGGATTCATCACTACAGAGAACGCGTTTCCACTGCTCCAGAGCCCAATGGCGGTGAGCTTTACACCATTCCAGCCGACGCTTGGCATTGCGCATGGTGATCTTAGGCTTTTATGCGGCTGCTCGGCCATGGAAACCCATTTCATGAAGCTCCCAACAAACAGTTCTTGTGTTGACGTTGCTTCCGGAGGCAGTTTGGAGTGTTGCAGCCAAGGACAGACAATTTTTATGCGCTATGCTCTTCAGCACTCGGCAGTCCTGTTCTGTGAGCTTGTGTGGCCTACCAATTTGTGGCTAAGCCGTTGTTGCTCCTAGACATTTCGACTTCACAATAACAGCTGCCTTGACAAACTGACTTGTTGGAAAGGTGGCATCCTATGACGGTGCCACTTTGAAAGTCACTGAGCTCTTTAGTAAGGCCATTCTACTGCCAATGTTTGTCTATGGAGAGTTCATGGCTGTGTGCTTGACTTTATACCCCTGTCAGCAACGCGTGTGGCTGAAATAGCCAAATCCACTACTTTGAAGGGGTGTCCACATACTTTTGTATATATAGTGTATCTTTATTCACGATTCATTCAGCACCATCTGTAATCATGGTAGCATCCACATTAATGTAGAAGTGTTTAGAAACATATTATATTCTTACACAATAAAAGTGACTCCAAAATGACACAATACATGAATGCATCCAACAAGTTTGTAGAGTCACAATCTTAATGTAATCATTGTTCGCTAGGAATAAGGGATCAAATGCTAAACTTTTGACTACTTTAATTTAAAATGGGGGAAGTATGTACAAAAATAGTGTAATTTCTAAACGGTTTCCCCGAAATGGATGAAAATACCCTAAAATGAAAGCTGACAGTCTGCACTTTAACCTCATAGTCATTGTATTATTTAAAATCCAAAGTGCTGGAGTACAGAGCCAAAACAACAAAATGTGACACTGTCCCAGGACTTTTTGAGCTCACTGTGCCTTCAGAMCCCTTGACTTTTTCCACATTTTGTAACTTTACAGCCTTATTCTAAAATGGATAAAATAAAATAAAATCCTCAGCAATCTACACACAATACCCCATAATGACAAATCAAAAACATATATATATATTTTTTTGCAAATGTATTTAAAATAAAAAACAAATAGCTTTTTACATAAGCTCAGGTGCATCCTGTTTGCATTTATTATCCTTGAGATGTTATTAGAACTTGATTGGAGTCCACCTGTTGTAAATTCAATTGATTGGATATGATTTCGAAAGGCACACACCTGTCTATATAAGGTCCCACAGTTGACAGTGCATGTCAGAGAAAAAACCAAGCCATGAGGTCAAAGGAATTGTCTGTAGAATTGTCCGTAGAGCTCCGAGACAGGATTGTTTCGAGGCACAGATCTGGGGAAGGGTACCAAAACATTTCTGCAGCATTGAAGCTCCCCAAGAACACAGTGGCCTCCATCATTCTTAAACGGAAGAAGGTCTGAACCACCAAGACCCTTCCTAGAGGTGGCCGCCCGGCCAAACTGAGCAACCGGGGGAGAAGGCCCTAGGTCAGGGAGGTGACCAAGAACCGATGGTCACTGACAGAGCTCTAGAGTTCCTCTGTGGAGATGGGAGAACCATCCAGAAGGGCAACCATCTCTGCAGCACTCCACCAATCAGGCCTTTATGGTAGAGTGGCCAGAGGGGAAGCCACTCATCAGTAAAAGGCACATGACAGCCCGCTTGGAGTTTGCCAAAAGGCACCTAAAGACTCTCACACCATGAGAAACAAGATTCTCTGGTCTGAAAAAAACCAAGATTGAACTCTTTGGCCTGAATGCCAAGCGTCATGTCTGGAGGAAACCTGGCACCATCCCTACGGTGAAGCATGGTGGTGGCAGCATCATGGTGTGGGGTTGTTTTTCAGCGGCAGGGACTGGGAGACCAGAGATACTTGATGAAAACCTACTCCAGAGCACCCAGGACCTCAGACTGGGGTGAAGGTTCACCTTCCAACAGGACAACAACCCTAAGCACACAGCCAAGGCAACGCAGGAGTGGCTTCGGGACAAGTCTCCGAATGTCCTTGAGTGGCCCAGCCAGAGCCCGGACTTGAACCCGATCTAACATATTTGAAGAGACCTGAAAATAGATGTGCAGCGATGCACCCCACCCAACCTGACAGAGCTTGAGAGGATCTGCAGAGAAGAATGGGAGAAACTCCCCAAATACAGTTGTGCCAAGCTTGTAGTTTGGCACAAAAAGACTCAATGCTGTAATCGCTGCCAAAGGTGCTTCAACAAAGTACTGAGTAAAGGGTCTGAATACCTATGTAAATGTGATATTTCAGTTTTTTATTTTTAATACATTTGCAAAAATGTATAATAACCAGCTTTTGCTTTGTCATTGTGGGGTATTGTGTGTAGATTGATGAGGGAAAAAAACTATTTAATCAATTTTAGAATAAGGCTGTAACATAACAAAATGTTGAAAAAGTCAAGGGGTCTGAATACTTTCCAAAGACACTGTATATCAGCACAATTTGGGAAGTACAAGAAGGCACTTCCGCCTATACAATTCTAAATAGCTATAAACCTACTGAAGCAGGGAGATTCTTGAGAAAATGTGATCTATGGGTTTATACTTGACTATGGAGAACTTCTCTCCTTTTAGTTGTGCAATAGGAAGAGCCTGTGGTATTCAACAAATTTCCAATTTACTCTGTGGGCAATTTCTACACATTATTTAGGTAATCAGTGCTAAAAAGGAACTACGAATTGAAGAGGAAACTGAGGTTCCTGCTAATTGACTCTGTGGTCAATTACTACACCTCTCCTTTAGGTTACAGTACTCTGAGATTAAATGGGAAACACCATCCAATCAAAGAAGCAAATCAAGACCAGMATATCAGAAGAATATCGGTTTGAAATCAGACGCATCATTCGGGGGGGGTCGGTTTGGGGCAGGCAGGAGTGGTAGCAGAGGCAGTCTGTTAGGGGCCCCTATGAGCCTGCTCCTTCACACTGAGTTGGGCTGGGGTGGCTGGCTGGCTGGTAAATGGTCCACTGTGTGTACGTTCTCTAAGAGGTAAGTAAGGAGAAAGTAAGAAAAAGGGGGAATCTCTCCATGGAGAGATTATACTGTATATACAAATTAAATTCTGTTATAAACACTTTATAACTTCAACAATGTATTACTCATCTATATCACTGTAATTCCTTAATAAATCGCACATCCTAATAAAGAAATTGTTCTTTCAAATTTTTTAATTGTTATTTTCAGGAGAGATAAAAAAAAAAAATCCTAGTCACACATCTTTGAGTGTAACCTTGCAGAGCCATGCTGAATCTGTTAGCTGCATGGCCAGGTTACACAACTGTTTATTGTTGTTGTTTCGCCTATTAAATATACATGGCTATACGATAGCAGTGACCTGAGATATGCCTCCTGTCCTGCAACACTGCTTTTGCTCCCCACATGCCTTCAGCTTTCAGCTGCCTTCAGTTCAGCTGCCTTCAGCTGCCTTCAGCTGCCTTCAGTTCAGCTGCCTTCAGTTCAGCTGCCTTCAGCTTTCAGCTGCCTTCAGTTCAGCTGCCTTCAGTTCAGCTGCCTTCTGTTCAGCTGCCGTCAGGCTGCCGTCATTCAGCGCCTTCGTCGCTTCGTCCCGTTCGTTCGATCTTCAGGCTATTTCTTCAGCTGCTTCAGCTTTCAGCTGCCTTCAGCTTTCAGCTGCTCGGCTTCAGCTGCCTTCAGTTCTTCAGCTTTCAGCTGCCTTCAGTTCAGTTCGTTTGCCCTTCAGTTCAGCTGCCTTCAGTTCAAGCTTCCTTCAGCTGTATCACATCCGGCCGTGATTGGGACTCCTATAGGCGGGTGCATCAATTGGCCCGGGGTAGGCCGTCATTGTAAAAATTTGTTCTTAACTGACTTGCCTCGTTAAATAAAGGTTATACAGTATATATATTTTTTTTTAAATGTTCAAAGCTGCCTTGGCCTAGTCACAATGACATATTTGGGAAGGGTTCTTTGCTATGACTGCACACAGTGATTCAATTCACTGGTGTTCATTGCATTGTTTGTTGTTCCTGTGTGTGTGTGTGTGTGTGTGTGTCTGTGCGTGCGTGCGTGCGTGCGTGCATGTGTGTGTGTGCGCGCGGCTTGTCTCCATTCACGTGGGTGACTATTAGCCAACATGGCAGTTTTTCAGGGGGGCTCTCTCCTCTCTACTGCTTTGTATGAGCCAAGGCTGAAAGGAAAGGGCCTTTGGGCTGTGGAAGTACTCACACAGCCCCCTGAACGGCCATTAGAGCAGGCTTCAGTCACACAGTCCCGCACTGAAGCGGCCATTGAGCAAGCTTCAGTCACACAGCCCCTGAACGGCCATTAGAGCAGGCTTCAGTCACACAGCCCCCTGAACGGCATTAGAGCAGGCTTCAGTCACACAGCCCCTGAACGGCCATTAGAGCAAGCTTCAGTCACACAGCCCCCTGAACAGCCATTAGAGCAGGTTCAGTCACACAGCCCCTGAACGGCCATTAGAGCAAGCTTCAGTCACACAGCCCCCTGAACGGCCATTAGAGCAAGCTTCAGTCACACAGCCGCCCCCTGCAGACGACCATTAGAGCAGGCTTCAGTCACACAGCCCCTGAACGGCCATTAGAGCAGGCTTCAGTCACCCAGCCCCTGAACGGCCATTAGAGCAGCGCTTCAGCTACCCAGCATCTGTCTCCACACCCCACATGCACCGCCACCCACGGCTCAAATTCATTTCATTAAATCAGAACACAAAAAGTTACTTTACTTGAACGCCTCTTGCATTAATATTTTATCAGAGCTGATTTTGTTCTCCTTCCTTCCTAAAGTTGTTTATTTCTCTTGTCTTATAGCTCCCCTACGCGCACACTTGGCTTGGACGTTTGTGAAATGGATCCTATGAATTTTTTCAAAAGGATTCATTGCTGCAATCAGGCCTGGCTTTAATTGTATCACAAAGCAACATCTTCTGCTGCTCTCTCTCTCCCTCTATCGCCCTCCCTCTTTCTCTCTCTCCCTCTCCCTCTCTCTCTCCCTCGCTCTGCAAATCACATGCTGTTTGCATAGACAGGATTTTTACAGATATGAAGAGAAAGATGTGTGTGTGTGTGTGTGGAACATAACCATGTGGGGTGATGGGGGGGGGGGGGGGGGGGGGCACCATGATGTGCTCTGTGTGTGAAGATCAGAAATGTAATGTGCTGTGTAATTAAATAAGGTTGGGATGAACCCCAGGGAGATCTCTGGTAGATTACATTGTTTCTTTTTTTTAAATGTATCTTTATTTAACTAGGCAAGTCAGTTAAAAACAAATTCTTATTTACAATGACGGCCTACTCCGGCCAAACCCTAACCCGGACGACACTGGGCCAATTGTGCACTGCCCTATGGGACTCCCAATCACAGCCGGTTGTGGGACAGCCTGGAATCGAACCAGGGTCTTTAGTGACACCTCTAGCACTGAGATGCAGTGCCTTAGATCGCTGCTCCACTCGGGAGCAGTCACACCATTGTAAGTGGTGTGTGAGCACCAGTTTTACCTATGCTATGAATGGTGAGCAAGCTACTGACCCGACTCTAACAGAAGGCGTTTCAAGGTCTTTTCCCTGACTGACACGTTGATGTGTTCTGGATTTCCTTGTTGTGTGCTATTTATCCCCTGAAGAGAAACACTTTGTTATTAAGCCTTTTAACCAAAGTTAATCCTTTTAGCACCACAGTCAGAATTCATCTCACATTAAACAGGACTTAAAATAAAGATGAAACAAAGCCTACATGACACTGAGATAGAAATTGTGCGACTGTAGACAAGGTAAAAGGATTTGGACAAATAAAAAGCTTTTTCGCATTACACTTTAACTCGCCCATGTTATGAAGTTTGTATCTATGCTTTGTGAAATATGATGACACAGAATATAATATGAGAATGAATGTGTAAAAGGGCCTGTCTGTCAGTGTCTGCAGCAGTGAGACCTAAGGAATCTGACTAAGATATACAGTAGACTGCAAGCTGAGCAGAAGGACCAACCCCCTCTTTTCTTCAGGCTGAGTGAGTGACAGCTCACTTCCAAATAGTATAGTGATATGTAATGGTAAATCAAGCAGATAAACATGTCTTTAAATGAGCAGACGACCTTATAGTCAGTCAGATGGGTGTCACAAATAACACCCTATTCCCTTTATGGTGCACTACTTTTGACCAGGACTCATAGGGATCTGGTCAAAAGTAGTGCACTATAAAGGAAATAGAGTGTTATTTGGGATTCAGACAGAGTCTGACCCCCACCTTTTATAAGTCAGCCTAGTGGGGGAGGGTCGGATCTTTCCTTAAGGAGCCGTGCTGTTCAGGGCCACTCTCAGCCCCATCTCAGCCCTCCCAGCAGGGCTAATGGAAAGCTTTCAAGGCATGATGCTCCACAAAAACGTCCACTCTCATTTGGCCTCTGCTTGCCTGGCTCTGATGTGATGTCACTGGCTGCTTGCGGACGGGCATTGGCCACTGGCTCAGCCCATTCTTCTGGCTTGAAAGCCCCCAGGCTACCCCTCCTACGTGTACACGCGTGCATRCACACACACATGCATGCACACACGAATGCATGCACACAAACAAACAAACACACACACACACACACAGGGGACTTGCCATGTTAAACAGGCCTGAAAAGAACAARAGCTTCAGAACTAAATTCTAGATCACATCATGTGCACATTGGACATCCCAGAACCAGAGCAGGCTGACTGGAAAGTCCCCCATTCCTCTTGAGAAGGCAGGTAGGCGTCACATCAAGGGAGACCCATAGAGAGACACTGGTCCATAGCCATCTTTATTTTATAGACAATCTTGAGCATCTCTGACCTTTCTGAAGATATTGTATCGCAAATCACGTAATGGATTTAGATGTAAATCTTTCCACAATATATGACATTAAACACTGCTGTAGACTTAAAAACACTGCTGTATAATGTTAATTGACTGCTGAATTGCGTGGAGATTTACATTTTTATTTTGAGTTTCAGAGTGCATAAAGCCCACTCCAGTCTAAGCCAGTAAAGATGGAGTTTGATCCAAGCCGTGTCAGAGCAGAGAAACCTTTTTACCCTGTAGATGCCAGCTTTCCCCACACACCCTACCCTCTCTTGTTATCATTTTTCTCTCATTCTCCTCCTTTTATCTTTCCAGAATCATTAATAATTTGTGCCTTAGACTTGCTGTTTGATGACAGCTGTGCAGTTGGCTTCAGTCTAATTTTCAGATCAGGTGAATAATGAATAACCTCTTGCAACAAAAGAAGTCAAAGTCGTTCTTCTATACGAGCCCTCCCTCCTCCAGCTTACCTCCCCGTCCTCCCCCATCCAACCTCTTGTGTCAGGGGGGAGGAGGCAGGTGAAGAGAAAAGTCACCTTCTCTTACTCTCTGACATGTTGGATGATTTGCAAAGGTCTAACAATTACAACTGTGGGTAAAATGTATGTCCCTTTTGTTGTTTCGTATAATAACACTGAAACAGTCATATTATGGTATTCAAATCAAATCAAACTTTATTTGTCACATGCGCTGAATACAGCAAGTGTAGACTTTACCGTGAAATGCTTACTTACAAGCCCTTATTAACCAACAGTGCAGTTCAAGAAGAAGAAAATATTTACCAAGTAGACTAAAATAAAAAGTAATAATAAATAGTAACACAATAAGAATAACAATAACGAGGCTATATACCAAGTCAGAGTGCGGGGATACAGGCTAGTTGAGGTAATCTGTACATGTGCAGTAGGTGGGGGCGAAGTGACTATGCATAGGTAACAAACAGCGAGTAGCAGCAGTGTACAGGGGAGGGGGGGTCAATGTAAATTGTCCGGTGGCAATTTTATGAATTGTTCAGCAGTCTTATGGCTTGGGGGTAGAAGCTGTTGAGGAGCCTTGTGGTCCTAGACTTGGCGCTCCGGTGCCGCTTGCCGTGCGGTAGCAGAGAGAACAGTCTATAACTTGGGTGACTGGAGTCTCTGACAATTTTATGGGCTTTTCTCTGACACCATCTATTATATAGGTCCTGGATGGCAGGGAGCTTGGCCCCAGTGATGTACTATCCTCTGTAGCGCTTTACGGTCAGATGCCGAGCAGTTGCCATACCAGGCGGTGATGCAACACCAAGGAACTTGAAACTCTCGACCCGCTCCACTACAGCCCCGTCGATTTTAATGGGGGCCTGTTCGGCCCGCTTTTTCCTGTAGTCCACGATCAGCTCCTTTGTCTTGCTCACATTGAGGGAAAGATTGTTGTCCTGGCACCACTCTGCCAGTTCTCTGACCTCCTCCCTATAGGCCGTCTCATCATTGTCGGTGATCAGGCCTACCACTGTTGTGTCGTCAGCAAACTTAATGATGGTGTTGGAGTCGTGTTTGGCCACGCAGTCGTGGGTGAATAGGGAATACAGGTGGGGACTAAGTACACACCCCTGAGGGGCCCCAGTGTTAAGGATCAGCGTGGCAGACGTGTTGTTGCCTACTCTTACCACCTGGGGGTGGCCCATCAGGAAGCCCAGGATCCAGTTGCAGAGGGAGGTGTTTAGTCCCAGAGTCCTTAGCTTAGTGATGAGCTTTGTGGGCACTATGGTGTTGAACACTGAGCTGTAGTCAATGAACAGCATTCTCACATAGGTGTTCATTTTGTCCAGGTGAGGAAGGGCAGTGTGGAGTGCGATTGAGATTGCGTCATCTGTGGATGTGTGGAGTGCGATTGAGATTGCGTCATCTGTGGATCTGTTGGGGTGGTATGCGAATCGGAGTGGGTCTAGGGTGTCCAGGAGGATGCTGTTGATGTGAGCCATGACCAGCCTTTCAATGCACTTCATGGCTACCGACGTGAGTACCACGAGGCGGTAATCATTTAGGCAGGTTACCTTCGCTTCCTTGGGCACAGGGACTATGGTGGTCTGCTTGAAGCATGTAGGTATTACAGACTCAGTCAGGCAGAGGCTGAAAATGTCAGTGAAGAGACTTGACAGTTGGTCCATGCATGCTTTGAGTTCCCGTCCTGGTAATCCATCTGGCCCAGCGGCTTTGTGAATGTTGACCTGTTTAAAGGTTTTGTTCACATCGGCAACTGAGAGCGTTATCACACAGTCATCCAGAACAGCTGGTGCTCTTGTGCATGCTTCAGTGTTGCTTGCCTCGAAGCGAGCATAAAAGGTATTTAGCTCGTCTGGTAGGCTCGCGTCACTGGGCAGCTCACGTCTGGGTTTCCCTTTGTAGTCCGTAATAGTTTTCAAGCCCTACCACATCCAACGAGCGTCGGAGCCGGTGTAGTAGGATTCAATCTTAATCCTGTATTGACGCTTTGCCTGTTTGATGGTTCGTCTGAGGGCATAGCGGAATTTCTTATAAGCGTCCGGATTAGTCTCCCGCTCCTTGAAAGCAGCCGCTCTAGCCTTTAGCTCGATGTGGATGTTGCCTGTAATCCATGGCTTCTGGTTGGGATATGTACAGTACGTACATTCCCTGTGGGGACGACAACATCGAGGCACTTATTGATGAAGCCAATGACTGAGGTGGTGTATTCCTCAATGCCATTGGATGAATCGCGGAACATATTCCAGTCTGCGCTAGCAAAACAGTCCTGTAGTGTAGCATCCGCGTCATCTGACCACTTCTGTATTGAACGAGTCACTGGTACTTCCTGCTTTAGTTTTTGCATGTAAGCAGGAATCAGGAGGATAGAATTATGGTCAGATTTGCCAAATGGAGGGYGGGGGAGAGCTTTGTATGCATCTCTGTGTGTGGAGTAAGGGTGGTCTAGGATTTTTCCCCCCTGGTTGCATATGTGACATGCTGGTAAAAATGGTATTGTATGGTTGTCAACAATATGTTTGCCCACACACAATATGACTATCTGTCTGTATTGTTCAGCTCTCTGTTGATATAGTACTGTCCCAGGTACCACTCTTCTGTCCATCATTGCCTTCTAGTGATTTAGGCTTGCAAAGATGTTCTTTCCAGTGTGGCTTCTGTGTCTGAGGCAGAGTACAGTTTGATAGGATTGTTGTCTATCATTCTGGCCTTCAGTCTGAGTAAGTCTTACCTCTGTTCACTGGGAGTAACATAGTGTGTGACCTTGTTAATTTTTTTGTTGAATCCTGCTTTTAAACAAYTTCCTCAGTTTGTTTCTGTCAAAGTCTACTAATCAGTGCATGAGAACCAACGCAACATCCTGATTATACACATTAACATTGAAATAGCCCTAGAATTATCACAACTTTTCTCTCCCTTTGTCTTCCCCCCTTCTACATGACACATTTACTATTTGATTATTGGAGCTATTTTCCATTCAGCAGAGGCTGTTGATTCCAGATGTGGCCAGAGGGTTGGGTGTGATCATCTCTAATGTAAACAGGCTCTGATGACTGTTGGTGATTTATATACTAAACAAAAAACAGTTCTTATAAGGAAATCTGTCAATTGAAATAAATTAATTAGGCCCTAATCTATGGACTTCACATGACTGGGCAGGGGTGCAGCCATGGGTGGGGCTGGGAGAGCATAAGCCCACCCACTTGTCAGCAAGGCCTATCCACTGGGGAGATAGGCCCGGACTTACTGCCAAATTCTCTAAAACGACGTTGAGACGTCTGTAGCATTGTGTTGTGTGACAAAACTGCACATTTTAAAGTGGCCTTTTATTGTGTGCTCCAAAAAAAATGGGAAATTATGTTTTTACTGTATGTTTTTTTGTGTGCGTACAATGTAGCTCAGTATTTGAATTATTTTTGCTCGTCTTTATCAAGGTTGTCAATCATTTCGGACCTCACTGTACATGGATAAGGGAGAAACAGATCCTGGAAGGAACAGTGTTTTAACCCAAAACTGAGCTGTTATGGAGGCTGTTTCATCCTCCAACTATAAGAGATGCAAAGATTCTCATCAAAAACCAAAGCATGACTTAAAATGTCTCTTTTTTATATTTCATTTGTTATCTGACATCAATAATAAAACTGCCCCAAACCACCAAAACCACCGCACTCTACTCTCTAATTGAACAACTATGTTTTATTTGTCAAGAGAGACTAAATTAATTAATCTCAGCTGTCTATTGAAAGTGTGTGTGAGTGTGCGTGTGCGTGTGCGTGTGCGTGTGCGTGAGAGAGAGAGAGAGAGAGAGAGAGAGAGAGAGAGAGAGAGAGAGAGAGAGAGAGAGAGAGAGAGAGAGAGAGAAACACAACTTCAGAGCAGGCCTAGATTTGATCCACAGAATGTGCTCTGATTTTTTCCCCACTCGAATCAATCAGACAATTTCAGGACTTATTCTATTCATATTTGATATGCAGTGGGGTAATGCTTTAAAATTCTAGGCCAGGCATCAGCCAGAGGCCTGGAAGGAAAATCTGGGTAGACTAATGGCTCACTTGAAGGCTTTGCTTGAAAAGCCTCCTCGGTCTACTTTCAGAATGAACCACACAGGACTGAAGCAACTGAGTAGTTTTTAGACCCAGCCAGTCAGCCAATCAGTTAGTCAGTCAGCCTAAAAGATGAAGGACTGCTCTCCCTTCTCATAGTAATACATCCTTTACTGTACTCAGTTATTATCAATGCTTTCTGCTGATGCAAACATATCTCACAGCATTTTGAACTCTACCAGCGCTATGAGGAGCGAAACTGCAATTCATTTCTGTCTCCCAAAGAAATGTGACGTTGTATTTAGGATATTGTGTGACTTGCATATTCATCACAGGATTGAGTGCTTAGCAAATTCAATCAAGTTCTTGGCCATTTTGACTTTCACCTAAAGTCAACCCATGAAACTTTCCTCTTGACCTGGCTGACAGTAAGGTCCTTTGACTTGGGTAAACTGAGTCACTAACTAATGCCTTAGGAATCCATTTGGCTTTAGGGGCTATAGGGCATGGGCTGGGTTATACTGTATAGCTAGCTGCATGATAGTGGGATGGGAGCATTTAACAGCCTGGTAGCTTCAGGCTGCCTCTGAGTGTTAAAGGCACGTATTTATAGAGTGCTAGTTAGCTGCTTACTACTGTTCATTCTGCCAGAAGTCCCCAGAGCCAGACACAGCTCAGACCAGATATAGTGTCTCAATCAGAGCAGTCAGAGTGAGACATCAGAAGGTCACCCTGGTGGAGAGGGATCCTGTCACTTGGCAGATGATGATAGAATCATCTTTGTAGAGTAGGATCAGTCTTGACAGTTTACTTTGTATTTCTTTGCTTTGTTTTACTATGACTTTCATATGTAATAAGTTCACACTTGAATGATATTTCCCTCAATGCAGGTCCACAGTTGGTCACTTCTCTATTGGCCATTTATAAAACATAGACAAATCGGAATTATTATTATTGATATAGGAAACTAGGGAATACTTATTACATGCAGTAGCTGTCGTGATTAGTGCTGGTCTTTTTCCATGGATTTAAAAGAGGAAAGTCATGAACAAATACTCACAGGTTAATCATCATTCTTTCACAAGTAAACTCTACCTGGAAGAACGGCTGGCCAAAAGCAATGGTTATGCTTCCCTTCAGTGGCAATTTTAGCATGGAAATCTTGGTGGCGCAAAAGAATACAAGTGAAATGCATGCCAGCAAAGCCACTACACAACACAACACTAAACAATACATTCATTGTACTATAACGGTGACAAACGGTGCCCACAAACTGTTAGGGCCTACATAAAGCTGTCCCAACAGCAGTCCCAACATCTTATCACTGCTACACCTGGCTATCAGCTGAGCCTTGTTTGGCAGCAAAACAGTTAATTCAGCCTCATTTACTGCCTTTTAAAAAAACTGAGCTGATATGGCTGACTTGCTTAAACAAATTGTCTAATGACAATTGAGATGTACAAACTATGGCATAAGGGGACGACAAGCGGATAAGAGGCAATCCATAATTTCAATTAAGACATTAATGAGCGAGCTAGGATAGGCGTAACGTTAGTCAATATAACTATTTGTTTAGCACTTTTGAAATGTACAGCGACATAATTCAGAACATTGGCCGGTCTTACAGTGTACACCAAATCAGAACCGTAGGATAAATAAAGGGGGCATATAAGTAGACAATGAAAGATCTTACCATATTTGATGATTACATTTCTCTAAAATAGGTTATAGGCCACAGTAGAACAGTCAAAACAGTAGACAAAATTAAGAGGGGTAAATAGACCAAATTATTAGGGTGAGGCACATGGGCTACTAACATCTTACTACACAACATACACTTAGTATTACTTTCTTAGCTACAGTATACATATCTCTCTGGCATATTACATCATTTATGAAGCAGCGTACAATAGATTTTTGGACTCACATTGTTCATGCTGTGCTCACTTGAACAGGAAGGTGGGGCGGCGGTCTTCCGAGTTAACGGTTGTTTTGAGCACGGCACAAATCATGCTTCATTGACAGAATGGCCAATGTTGAATGTTTATAATTTTAAACTTGGAAAAGAGCATTTTAATCCCAGATTTGGGACCACACAGCCACAGTCACTGATTCCTTCCAAACCACTCGTTGAATTTGCGATTTCCTACTTGTTGTGTAATGTTTATGKCCAATGGCCGATGAGCACCGATACGTTTTATCTATAATTTCTCTTCATATGACAAGGATTAAAAAGGATTTGCCAGTAGATTGTTGACTTGATTCATGATGATAACTGCTAGCTAAAATTGTGAAAGTATGATATTGACATCAGTCCAATCAAAACTACCGTGATTTGACTTCATTTTATCTCTGGCCAATGACCTTGAGCCTTCTTGGATGGGCACTTCTATGGCAGCAGCCGAAGGGCAAAAAMATTCAAGGTCTCCTCTTAAGTGACAATTTTCAAAGTCCACATGGGTGACAGAACACTGAGCCAATCACGTCGCAACGCTCCGTAATTTCTGCTGGCTTGCCCCACCACCACAGAAAGCATTGAGCTAGGCTGAAACACCTGCATTTTGGAGTTGCCTTACTCAAAAAAAGAGATCCTGTTTGTATGCGGCTTTATTAACTCAATGATATAGATTATTTTTTACATTGTTTGCAAACTGATATGTGACACGTATTAATGCCAAAATAACATCCAAAACAGGCAAGCCCACCACCCCCCCMAAAAAAATATGCATTATTATTTTTTATTTATTCATTTTGCTATAAATGTAGGGCTCAAAACAGGTGGGGCTCTGCCCTGAATGACAGGTCGCCACTGCTTCCCTTTGGCTTTCTCCCTCGTTTGTTAAATAAGCAGACATTTTCCTGTACTCCTCAGTCTGTTCTTCAGGGGGTTTAAAATATTCAGTATTTTTGCAGGCCTGAACGTCGTAAGACTTGAGTGAAGTGAGGCGTGTAAAATCCTTGTGAGTCAGTGATTTCAATCAATGTAAAGGAATAAGCACTTCCTGATTAAGTTCTGTATCGAGATGAAATGATGACGTTGATGTAGGCTMTAGGCCTTCCCAATATATGGCATTTTGTCTAATTGACTAATATACACTACCGTTCAAAAGTTTGGGGTCACTTAGAAATGTCCTTGTTTTTGAAAGATAAGCACGTTTTTTGTCCATTAAAATAACATCAAATTGATCGGAAATACAGTGTAGACATTGCTAATGTTGTAAATGACAATTGTAGCTGGAAATGGAAGATTTTCAGCAACCATCACTCCTGTTTTCCAATGGCACGTTGTGTTAGCTAATCCAAGTTTATCATTTTAAAAGGCTGATTGATCATTAGAAAACCCTTTTGCAATTATGTTAGCACAGTTGAAAACTGTCATCCTGATTAAAGAAGCAATAAAACTGTCCTTCTTTAGACTAGTTGAGTATCTGGAGCATCAGCATTTGTGGGTTCGTTTACAGGCTTAAAATGACCAGAAACAAAGAACTTTCTTTTGAAACTCGTCAATCTATTCTTGTTCTGAGAAATGAAGGCTATTCCATGCAGGAAATTGCCAAGAAACTGAAGATCTCGTACAACGCTGTGTACTACTCCATTCACAGAACAGCACAAACTGGCCCTAACCAGGATAGAAAGAGGAGTGGAAGGCCCAGGTGAGCAACTGAGCAAGAGGACAAGTACATTAGACTGTCTAGTTTGAGAAACAGACACCTCACAAGTCCTCAACTGGCAGCTTCATTAAACACCAGTCTCAACGTCAACAGTGAAGAGTCGACTCCGGGATAGACTTGGATTAGCTAACACAACGTGCCATTGGAAAACAGGAGTGATGGTTGCTGATAATGGGCTATTGTACGCCTATGTACATATTCCATTAAAGATCTGCAGTTTCCAGCTACAATAGTCATTTACAGCATTAACAATGTCTACACTGTATTTCTGATCAATTTTATGTTATTTTAATGGTCAAAAAATGTCATTTAAAAAAAAACAAGGACATTTCCAAGTGCCCCCAAACTTTTGAAATGTAGAGTATATATACAGTATGTCAGGCCTATAGGAATATTAGCTATAAAGGAATGTAAATATGCATTGACGGTTTCATAACCGTCATAAAGTTCATGATTATGATTAACTTTCTATTTTATATAACTGGGTAACTTGTATAGTTGTTTAGTTTCTTGTTGCTGTTCATTCTCTCATTTTATAGCTGGCCTATTTCTATGTTAGCAAATTGCTAATTACAAATGTTGAATAAATTAATGAGTATTGTTCTCAATGGAAGGGATAACAGTAGCCCACACATACACCTGTGTTCCCCCTTCCTGCTCTTGCGCTTACAAGCTGTGTTTCGGGCAGAGGTGGTGTACAGTAGATGCCCTCCAGCCATGCTATGTGACGCTTTTTGATGGGTCTTTAGTTCCACCTGCGTAAATCAATCCTGTCCGGTCCTGTTTCCAACTTGAGCTTTATACAGAGTGGCCAAAGTTACATACCATTTGGTTAACGTGTAATATAGGCAACGTTTGAGGTCTAAACAAATAACTCCTTACTGCCTTGGTAAAAACAAACCAAATGTTTATAGGAGCTTTAGTCTGATGAAACGCAGCAGCATCCTGTAGTCTTGGTGGAATTGAGTTTCTATTCCCTATGTATTTTTCCACATAAAATTCTATTTTATTTATTTCACCATGACAAAAAGCTAAATTTACTCGTGGATGTCATTTTAAAATTCGATATAAGTTAGCCGAATATTTTAAGCATCTACTTCTTCATTCTAAGCGAAATTATTTGATAAATAGATGATTAAGCAATCAACTCTATGGCTTTAGAAAACTGCCCTTCTGGGTGGTTCAGATAAAAACGAGAAGAAAACACAACCTGGTTTGATTAATGAATAATGGGGGAACATAAACCTACCAGTTGGAAGGCACTTGAAGACCTTCCCTGTGATACTCGACTTAATTTGTGGTCACCTCTCAGATTTCCAGTAAAATAGCCAACGCCAAGAAAGCACTTTATAGACAGACCTATTACATGGAGTGGAGAATACACCAAGCCGCTGTAGGGGCTTTTTCCTGTATGTTTTAAGAGACTTCATATCAATTTGTGCTCAGCCAAGTTTTTCGGTTAATATTATACCCCTCAATGAATACAGGAGAGACATGTTTTCTATGGAAAATCACTGAAGGTTAACCACGAGGACAATCACTATCCACACAGTGAAAATATAGTATAAGGGCTCTATTCCATCCGCATCGCGGAGGATCATCTTTACAGCATGATTTAAATGAACTTTAATCCTTTATTACTAATATTATTATTAGGGATATATTCAATTTGTAACGCCGAAGCGTTACAGATTCAGCGATAGAAATGTAAAGTTAATTTCAATAAATGTAAACTATTAAATTCAACGAAAATGAATTGCCTCAAATTAACATTATCACAGGTCCCCCTCCAAGACGCATTTCAAGGGGGATAATTCTGTCTATAAAATKTAACAATGTTAGTTGGACCAATAGTCTAGACTAGCCTACTACAACGAATCCAGATAATCTGAGTTAGAATAAAAAATAAATTCTGAATATTTGCGTTGGTAGTCCTTCAAAGAATTCAGATAGGCCTATGCAGGATTTTGCAGCTTGAAACATAATGCAGTAGGCTACATAGAAACGAAAGAAAAATGAACAAAAACCTCTCGAAATCTGTTGGATTACAGTTTTCATATTTAAACGATAATCTGATTAATAAATAAGGTTTGACATTATAGTAAATGACACCTGGATATACCGTAGAGTTGATATTCTTAATATAAAATACAAATGTGCTATTTGAATTCTAAGAAGAAAAAAATGAAAATAACATTGTTTTTTAAAATAAATACACAACCATTGTTTATTAAATCACATAGACTTATTGTAGTGACTGTTGTGGCAGCATCCATGGCGTCCAACTAAAAACAACGTGTCTGTCATTCTTTAGACAAGGTCTATTTTCCCAATTGTCCGTTGGAAATTGGTCGTCTGTTGTTTTTGTTAACGCGCTTTCTTTGGGGTTATTACCTATCTGGTTATTTTGTGTTCAGATAGTGTCCCTCCCTAGTTCAACCCGGTTTTGTCTTAACCTACACTGCACAAAAGCCTCTATAACTCTCCACCAGTAAATCACAGTCTGAAATGTTTGAGGAATGGATAGCTACAGTAGCTTATGTCTGGTTTCCAAAAACAAGTGTTTTGTTTTATAGTGTTTGGTGTCCATTCTTTTATTTTATTTTAGTTTGAGGGTTTTAGTCCATGTTGTGACTCTTTGTGTCTTCTTAAGTCGACTTTTCTCTGGAATCCCTTGCTGCAGAGGTCGCATCCGAATGGTTTGAAGCCTGTGTGTTTCCGGCTGTGCGTTATGAGGTTGGAGCTCTGGCTGAACGCTTTCCCACACACTTGGCATTTGTGCGGCTTCTCACCTGCAGAACAAACATGTATACATTAACCATCGTGCTACCTTCAGTAGCCAAACCATATAAGCAAGCATGCTGTTTTATTTTATTGTATCAGGTCTTCAGAAAAATGCATGTCAATTACGCATGACCTCACCATTATGCATTGGGTGGCCGTGTATGCAATTAACATATTTAGTGTTGTAGCGAGGTCTACTAATACACTACCATTTCTGACGCCTACTTGCCTGTGTGGATGAATGTATGTTTCTTCATGTCTGATTTCTGGTGGAACCTCTTCCCGCAATGCTGGCATGGGTAAGGCCGTGTATCAGAGTGGATGAGGAGATGCGTGGAGAGAGTCGACGACCTTTTGAAGCTTTTACCGCATATTTTGCAATCAAAGCTTCTTTCCTGTGGAAGTATACAGGCAAATATAAGTCTAAATATGATATTGATTAGCTCGTCAAAACAGTAAAGTAGCCTATTTTGCTTGTTGCCTTTGAATAATCAATGTCAAAAACTAGAATGGTCTAGATTCTAGAATAGTCACCTGAGAGTGCACAGCTTTATGTTGCTCGAGGCTGACAGCATGTCCGAAGGTTTTGCCACAGATATCACAAGCGTAGGGCCTCGTGCCACTGTGTGATCTGCGAACGTGAACCTCCAACCCATGGGGAGTCGAAAACGCCTGCAGAGGGAAGTTGTTTGAAATTCGTGAGGGGAATGATGGTGGTACAAGGTCAATAAAGGGAGGGACAATTGTGTCCATAACCATACATCTTCAAGCAAATCATTGCTAACATAAAATGCTTAAATATTACATTTGCATACATTATCTTACCTTACTGCATTTGATGCACTTGTAGGTACCATTCAGAATGAACCGTGAGCAGGGTAAGTCAGACTCAGCCTTGATTTCTGGTCTTTTCCCGTGCAGGTTCCCTTCAGAGTACAACCCAACCCCGGGGGCGACGGCTCTCTCGAACAGACCGGCAGCGGACCGGTAATCACTGTCCTTTTCTGCTACCGGACTTCTGTTAAAGAGTGTTGGTTCGATGGCCCGGTCGCTGTAGTACCCTATCGCCGGGCTTCTCTTCAAGTCCATGGGGTGGTGGTGCTGGTGATGGAGACTCTGCTGGACCAGGTGACGGATGTCCGAACCAGAGTAACTTTTCCACGCATAGGGCCGGAAGGGAACAACGGGGAAGGGTTGTGTCTCGTCCACCGGGGACAGGGATTTCTCTGAATCTACTATTGAGTTGCAAAAATAAATATAATTCATTCGTGTAGGCCTATTGTGATTTAATTAATAGCTTAAGATCGATATAGGCCTACAAGCAATGAGGATGTCCCATCATCAAATTGTGAAATTGTAATCGCAGTGCATAATTTATCATTGACTCTGCTACAATCTCCCACTTTGGGATAGCTACATTTTAATGCACCACAGACTAGATCTCTACCTGGTGATGCTGAAGGCGATGGAGGCCGCCAGAAGTCTTCATAAACTGAAGCTGGACTGCACACACTGTCCCCACAGCTGAGTGTGGACTTGGAGGAGAAGTCAGCCGTGTCCACTAGGTGAGAGTCTGGGGAGAACCCGCGGATGGCATCGCCTCCTGTCAACGCATCCGAGTCCTCTAGAATCTTACTATTCTCTGTTTTAATTCCAACGAGGACAACGTGAGTAGCCTATTACAATAGCCTTAGCCTATAACAACGACAAAAATACAACTTTGCTAATGATATCCTAATAATGTAATAATTATTGTAAGAAGAAGAAACAATATAAATAAATAGTAATAGCCTATATGTGTCAGTACAATTAAACGTTATGAATAATAACTATACGAGCAAAATCATTCCACTGAGGTCAGTGTAGCTATCGAAATAATGTAAACATGTAAGATTTGGATACAGGATAAGCCCTTATGGGCTATATATTCCTTTGAATTAACAGCTAGGTTTTCATTATAAATCATAGGCTTGTATTTCTAATATATTACTGCTTCTTTTGAATAAAGCCGTGCCTCACAATATAGCAATCTGTAAAACTAGACAAATAAAAGTGGATATTTATAACAATATAATCAGGCTACAGAAAAACAAATGAGTTTGTTCCATTTCGATTGAAATAATTTGCATGTATAAATGGTGCACCTCACACAACATCCAGACATTAACATGGAAATAACATCCACATACCTGCACATATATGAGCTAAGACAGTATCCAGTCTACTGTAGTCATCTTCTAAGGAGCGAGGTTTGTGGTAGCTGTGCGCCTTCTTACTCTTCACCAAGAAGGACCGAGGCATTTTCACTCTCCTTGTTCGGTCTTTGCTAATATCCAAAATCACTGGCCATCCAAATCCAATAGCAATCTGCACCTCTGGTCCTGGGATGCGGTGTTGCTGTCTTATCCCTGAAAAGATTTGAAGACTATTGGTTGACAATGTGTGGTCAACTATAAGAGATTTCTGGCTGAGGATGGAGCACGCGCACACGCCCTCTCACGTCTGCCAGGTGTTGTGGGCGGGGACAGGTGCCTAGGCTAGAGGAAACTCCTCCCCAGTTCATTGCCGCCCCTGGAGCCTATGATTGGTCCGTCTCCAGAACAAACAGCTCTCCAGACAGCTCCCTCTCACGGATCAGCCTGTATCTCTCCACGGGGAATTAAAACCCATGGCAATCAGGATAAGTGATACACTGCTTTATGTGTTACTTAATCCCTCCCTATACCTAGCTGCAGGACAGGACAGACAGAGGAGAGAGGAAACACGGAGACCAACAGCACCTGGGTGCCAGTCAGTCAGGGTTGCTGTKGGCCGGAGTGTGCTACGTGTGTCTCTAATCAACATGACTCATGAGACGTGTTATCTACATGCTTGATAATGGTACAGTATCCACATATTTCCGTCATCGATTGAGCACGAATGAAAATGCGAATTAGAGAATAGTAGGCGAAGTATGGACGTGGTTGTGCCCAAATAGTCACACGTTGAATAGCCCCTCACTGGCTTACATAGCATTTCTCAAAATGAACAAATGTTGTAAAAAGACTAATGCATGATAATACTGCATCAGTCTGGAATTGTCTTGCGTCCTTCACAAATGTATTTTTATCCATCAATTTGGTCGGTGTCTCTTCATATATACATAAGGCTATATTTGATAACGGCAGACAGTCGCTGTCCACACGCCTGCCTGAGGGGCCACGGGAGTTTCGTATTTCCTGCAGTACTATAATATGBTCAGTGAGTAAACAGTGCTACCTCTGTTCCCTGTGCGCATAGTAAGGCCGCTGATTACCTGTTCTGGACCAATTACGCACAGAACAACAGGCCATGCAACGAGCGCATTCAGCTCGCCTAGCACTCCAGACTGCCAGTGGGGCGGAGAATATCAGTATCAGTCACATTTAGAACGTTTCAACCAGCTGATGGCGCGTGCCAGACATTCAGAATCTGTGATAGACATAAGTTCTATGTCCTTACATTATAGGTCTACTGCATTATCTTGCTACAATATTAATATTCGACAGGTGAAATGATTAACTCAAAACACCTATAAGCCTATTCTTTGAAATTATTTGGAGTATACCACAATGTAACTAAATTAGTTAGTTATGGAAGTTCAAACTTGGCCAATCAAACTAAATAATAGCAATGTTGGTACGAATTCATATTTAAATATAAATGTAGGCCTATTCGTTTATGACCTTTGCAGTGAGACAATACGTTGGTGACAGGAAGAGATTTAAAACATTTTATAATAAATAATTTTGTTTTAGACTCATGACGTAGCATTCTTTTTTAGTTATTTTCTGTCATCTTATTTCTATTATTTTTTAAACGCAGAAGTATTCTGGCAGGCCAAAAACCACAAGTGACTTGCAGGAAATCAAAGCGCCATATGCCCTCTATCGATTAGAAACATCGCCGCTGCATCCGGAACTCGCATTGGGTTGGAGGAGATATGACACGCTACCGCAACACAATCTCCAAAGAAAACGCCATGGCTACCATGGCTACCGATACAAGACACACTGACGCGAGGTAGTCCTAACCATTGCCCAATTTCTGGTGCAATGATATGACTGATGTGACTTTATTTCATATAGAAGCCTAGAAAATATATTCAACTAATCAAACCACTGGATCGTAATTTGAAATGCTTTAATAACATAATCCAAGCAAATCATTTAGGTAGAAGTTCATTTCTAGCCTATTTGAATGGAAACACTTTTAATGCAATTAATTATAGGCCTATCATTTAACAAAATAGCACTCAAAGAATCAAATAATTTAGGTTATTAAATTTGATAGGCTATACAATAAATCTGATAAGAATGGCTTTGGGACCATCAATGCATAGCCTGTAAGTTAGCCTATCTCATAATAATAATCATACATTATGAGGCCGTTTATCAAAATTCAGCAGGCCTATAGATTCCAACTAAATAACCAGTCATCTGATTGATTTGTTCTCCCTTTATGCATAGCTTATTAAAAAACAGGTCCTTCGTGTCTTTTTCCAGATGGCTATTAGCTGTTTTATGTGCATTAGGTATATACATTTTTTWAAAGTACAATCAACAACCATTGCTGAAATATTTATAATTTATAGACTAACTTTGTTTAAAAAAAATAAGAATGGTTTTCCAAACAAGTTTTTACGTATTGAAATGTATCACGGTTTTGAAGGATTGAATCAATGGCATTGGCTGCATGTAATGAACATAATAGCCTCAGCCTCTGTTGAAAGCCTGTGTCAAACTTTGTTATCCTCTCCTCTCATTTGAAAATGCGCGCTGGATCCCAACGCACAGTTCAACAAATATGAAAAAGCAGCCTGAGCCTACGCATATAACTCGTGGTTGTATATGCCTTTATATAAACCTACAGCCTTTTAGCTCATAAAGGTTTCTGACACACAACATAATTCTAAAGGTCGCCTCTCCACTGAGTCAGAAATGTACAGCTATGTTTAAGGTATTCTATTAAATTAAATTAAACCACTTTTTTGTCCACGAAAATGAAAAATGTTGAGCATCTATGCTGCATTGCGCAATTGATCCACGTGTTTAGATAAAAAGTCTCACACATGTTCTTATCAATAAAGAGCTGTACATGTTTTATGTTGTAGCCTATCAATTTAATATTATGCCCGTGTGCGTCCTCTTAACGCGGTATACTATAGCCATGCAATTGACTTAGAAAAATTAAGAGTTTGACAGTCGTGGAGCAGGTTCAAGACATAGCCTACCGGAGTTCAAGCGTAATGAAAGCTCCTCAGACTTGTCACAACAACCCGGGTCCAGTGCCGCTGAAGGATCTTATGCGTTGTTGTCCCATTGAAAGGCGCATTGCAAGACATGCAGCTCTGAAAGTTGGCCTCTTTAAAGCAGCAGAATGATTGACTTCCTGAACGTTATTTCAGACATTTGAGGTGGGGGGGGGGGGGGTTTAGAGCATCACTGACTGAGCGCTAATTCAAACTAAGCTCAACATTGAACCTTGTCAAATTGGCATAGGCTACCAATGAAATAGTGTAATAAGGCCCAAAGTGTCGTATAATTATTTAATCTGTTATCCAATGGGCGTTGTACATTTGAACTGCAAAACATTTTTACCCACCCAAATCAAATCAAGTAGGGGAGAGTGGGGTAAATTGAGCCATTTTCTAGATTCAGCATCACTCCATCAAAGCAAACATAGTATTCTTTCTAACAAAGATATCTACATATATTTCAGTATTTTGTATATCCCTAGAAATCATCAGAAGTCATGCAAATATTACAGTTTTGAAAACATAGCTTGTCCAAAGAAAGTGGTCTCCTGGCACAACTTACCCCGGGTATGAAGTAAATTGAGCTGCGGGACAGGTTAAGTTAAGCTGCATACACATTTCTGTGTTTGAATGAAATATTACCACAACCTTTCTAAAACCATATCTATCTTTATTTCCCAAAGACAATTCAACACGATCACAATCACTTTGTCTTCTAAGAATTTTAAGCATCTTTTAACACAGACTTAACACCTAACAAACACTGTACTTTTTAAATACTTAACGTAGGCCAGGCCCTGTTGTTACCTCACATCCCAGCGATAATGTCCAATGATCAAATTTGCAATGAATCTGACTTTTAGTCCATGAGAAGATTATTATTTTAAGCGTTAGCTTAACCTAGTCAAAAAAGTGAATTGTTAATAGGTTCCTTATTTCAGATATTAATGCCAAACGTAATATGGTTCATCATGGTAATGTCATTGATGATCCTAAAAAGTTTCAAGTTGATAGGACATTGTGAAGTGGATATTGTTTTTTATTTCAATGGACACGTAAAATCGTATTTCCTGATTTATCAACAACTCCGCCATCTCTTAACCAATCCCTTAGCTTTTCTCAAACTAAGTTAAGCAATGTACCATAGGCCTGCATGGTGTTATTTGGACTTATGGTTAATGAGAATATGTTTTTCAAAAGGTTTTCCAAAATGTCCAAGATTGAGGGAAATTTGTTCAGCATAAGGAAAACCACATACATAAAGTTTCTATGTTAAAGGGGCCGCACATATGAGGGATTAAGTGAGGCTATTTATAATAGCGCCACCTATAGGCCAATTGGTGCCATTGTATGTGACCAAATTACGCATGGGTTCTAGTTTGTGTGCCAAATTTGAAGATTTTTTTKGGGGGGATCTATGCTTGAGTTATTTAACCATGTCGAGGAAAAGAAATGATCTAAGAATAACAATAACAATGATATATAGGGAGGGTAATAGCCCATCAATTCATGCAACCCAAAACTATTTTAATCTTATTTAAAAAAAATCGGAGACCAATGACACGATACTGCAGTAAAAGATGTGAGAATGGAATTGTATTTGCTCCACCATGGTTACTATTACAGCACATCAGTAAACACTATATATAACATCAACAGAACTGAAAACACTGAAAATGTTTATCAAATAGTGAAGTTTATTTGTGAACTCAAACACATTCATTTCACATACATGTTGTTTTCAGAGTGTGGTAATGATTATTCCATAGCGTTATTATTCCATGTAGACTTCTCTCTTTACTGCATTATATTGTCTTTCTCTGAAAGTGCCAAAACTGCGTCATGATGCCTTTCCAAATATTCCATCTTTCGTTGTCCTCAACCAACCAAGGAATATCACATCAGTATCACAAAACCTCTTCTGAATAATGAGTCCGTGCGTTCTGGATATAAATATGTTACCGAGCCTGAGTAAGAGACTTGGCTGATAGGTTTTGGTTCTAATGTCTTAAAAGGGCCACTGCGGTAAAAACGTTTAAAAATCTCGCAAATATAAGATGTCCATTGTTGTGTGCCTCATTTCCAARTTGCGATGTAATTTACGCATTACGATGACCGTACCGAATGCATCGTTATTTACGAGCCAACTTTAAGTGTTTCCCAAACAAGCACGTAAAGAGAACGTGTGCTAAATGCGCCTTAAGACCATGTGTCGATACTGATAGGATAGAAAGAAAAACAGCGCTCGGATCAGCTTTCTCCATTCAAATCTTATTTAAACATAATTATCCCACAATACTGATGACAGATCAACTCATAGAGAGAGATCACCTTCTATGGCTATTGAAGGCGACACGGTTTATTATGCTTATAATAATGCACGAAATCACAGATTGGGTTTATCATTACACACGTTGTCACACAGAGGCAAACATTACAAACTGTAGCCTAGTCGCAAACTAGAACTCAATTGATTGAACATGAAATTTATTTCAATAAGATTAAAATAGCCTAATTAGGCTGTGTAGTCCATGTAATAATCTCTGTAATAATCTCGGTTTTCATTTGTTTCCAACAATTAGAAATACTTTGGCAACTTTGTATTTGTAGTCAATAACGTCCTTCTGAAGTTATCGGCAGTTAGTCATACCAATAGAATCATGATGTTTAATATATTTTTAGCGGAGATCTGTGAATAATGTGACGCGGAAGGGCAAAAATGCATCTAACGACGCACTTTGACTGCTCTACGAGTAGTCTGGATCACTCGTAGATGTGCAAAGGTTTCTATGAGCCACGTTACTAACGAAGGCTCAGGGAAACACCTTGGCTACTAAATATGTAAGGATTATCTTAATGCTACGARGGCTCTGGGAAACAAGGCGCAGGTCATGTCAACCTAGAGAAGTTGTCTATTTTAGTGTTCTGCTAATCCTGATAATGGATCAACATCAACCTTTATGAAACCGAGTGGTGCGTATTTCTCTGGCTGGCAGAGCCTACTGTTTAAAATGCCATCATTGTCCCAGATCTGTCATGCCAAGGCATCACAATGACCATACGAGTTATAGGCTATACAGCACAAACTGATCTGAGACCAGGCTTATACAACCCCTCCTACAGTTTGGTAACACTTGACAATACACTTTGCTTCATTCACAGAGGAAACAAACAGCCCATTTCTTATGATGCATCCCAAATGGCAAGCTATTCCCTACATAGTGCATTACTTTTGACCAGAAGCAGTGCACTACACATAGGGAATAGTTTGCCATTTGACAAACATTTAGAATTATCTTCTTAGTATTTTCAGATAAGTGTTGTTTCCCAAATGCAGTAGATTGTTTCATTGGCTTGGACCGTCATTCATTTCGTGCAAAAGTACAACATAGCAATACTTCTGTTTAACATTATTTATGTTCATACAAGATTCAGATTACAGTTCTCATACTTCTCATTATGTCCCTTAATGATTATTTATTTAAAGATCAATATGCCCACTTTAGAAATAGCAGTACTTCTAAATCTGGGCTGGTTTACTTAATAAACTAGTTACATGCTTCCATTAACCAACATGCTGAAACGTATTCTAATCTATGAAATTATGAAGTGATCCTAAATCAGTCCTTCCTCCAAAAGTAAGATCGTCCCAACAGAGAAAAGTAGGATATATGAAAACATCTACAGTACATTGAGACTGTGGCTACGTTCCCATACTCTACCCCTTTCCCAAAGAGTGCACTTGTACACTCCCCCTCATAGATATAAAAGAAATGCACTGGTATAGGGAATATGGTGGAAACTCCCTTCAGCCATGCTTGCACCAATCCAATGCTTTTAAATGCATGAGGGGAAGTGAACAAGTGCTCACTTCTGGAGAAGGGTGGAGAATTGGAACGCAGCCCACATCTGAAAGAAATGTCTGCTAATCAGTTATCTGTGCATCTTGACAAAACTAGAGTGATATGTCCCTTTCAGCCGCATCCTACATTAAACAGATATGCAATAATTCATTAGATACATATTTTCAAGTCAAAATGGACATGAAAAACAAACAATTACATATATACGGAGTATACAGGACTCAAATTGACCTTTGGATAGGCCTATACCAGGCCTGATGATAGACAGGTTGTATGTCTAAAGGCCAAAAAGCCAACATTATATCAACCTAGGTCGTATTCATTAGTGCACATTGTTGCAAACGGCAAGTTTTGAAACAAAAACATGTTTCTTTTTTTTTTTAGAGAAGTGGTACACCGTTCCTGGAGGAACTGCAAGCTCCATTTCCAACTCCTTGGTCTAAAAACCTATTTAGTATGTAGTCCCCTGATGGGGGACATATCAGCTGTTAAACTGTTAACAGGTACTACACTAGTCCCTCCCTGTTTTGGTCCTTTTTTTTCTCCTTTGTTTGGTGTCTAGTGAATACGACCCTAATGCTTGTTGACACTGTTTGATACTGGGGCTCATTAACCATGTTCAATAGAGACATTCATCACTCTTCAGTACATTATTCTCTCCTGATATAATACAGACACCCACACAAAAGGGCTCTATACATTTTTGATTGTTCACTTATAAAAGCGATAAAAAAAATAAAAACTGATTGAAAGAAGTGTCATAGTCATCATAAAGCATAAAACATTTTATTGCACAGTCTCTGTGTGTTGTGTCTGTTGTACCATGGTTGGTTGTGGGGCTGAGGGAGTGCCTGTAGTTTGGTTGTCTGGGTGGGGTCACCCTGGACGGGGTAACCCCAGTCCACTTCCCTGGTGGTCAGCCTAGCTCCGTGGAGCTCAGGGGGCTACTTGAACCTCCATGTTGTCCTTCTCTGATCTGCCTGCCTGGGGTCCAGACCAGAGCAACACACTGATATGATCCTCTTCAGGTGGGTTTTGGCAAAACAAGAGTAAAGCAGACTGACGCAACAGACAAAGAAAACAACCAACTCCACCACAGGTGTGATTCTGCTACGACTTCACTTGTTGACAAAGCCCACACATTCCATTCCAAGATTCCATTGAAAGGAGCTCCCTACATTGGAGTCCCACAGACAGTCAAACGCGATTCTCCTGAAGAGTGGCTTGCTACCATGGACAACCCCTCTGTCCCACTGTACCAGATCAGAACTGCCCTGATCAGCCTCCAGGCGTCTAGCGATGGTGCCCATCACCCAGTCACACGGTGGTGTGTTTGTGGGTGCCAATGGGAGGCACAGAGAGAACCAGACCCTGCCCATCATCATCCCCCTCACTGTCAGTGTCCCTAAGACCCAGGGAGGGGTGCAGCCTGATGCGGCTGATGCTGCTGTGCTGATGGTCCAGGTGGGAGGGGGTCTTGCCTACACCTGTGTCTTCGTCCGAGGAGTGGTACGACTCGTCATCTGGTATGTAGTGATTGACAATGTGGATCCCATCAAAAGCGGGCTGATTGGACATGCTGCTCCCCCTCTGGCCTTTTAGGCAGCGGATCTGTGGAAAAAGACAAGAAGCGTTTAATGGAGGAGCATGTAGAGTAATGTATAATGGGGACGTGTAAATAAACACACTGGTGAGTGGGAATTGTAAAATCAAAGATCCATACATTGCCAAGGCACATGAGAACATCAGGGTTGTTCATCTTTCTAGAAATCACATGCACAAACTACAACAAAGACGTCAACACCAATGAAAACATCAGTTCTGAAATTTTGACACTTGGAGATGAATTTYTAAACACATGCAGCGGGCACGTTCACACTCATTTGGGTAGACATGGTCCAGAAGCGGCTGTTGGGAGGAAATATAGGAGGACGGGCTCATTGTAATGGTTGGAATTGAATAAATGGAACTGAGTCAAACATGTTGTTTCCATATGTTTGGTACCCTTTCATTTATTCCATTCCAGCCATTACAATGAGCCTGTCCTCCTATAGCTCCTCCCACCAGCCTCCTCTGACCACGCTCCCCCTTCCCCACAACACATCAGATATTAGGTATAGGCTGCAAAACCAGTGGAAGAYGGGTAGAGGTCAGGTCAAAAGCTTGGTCTGGACCACACCTGCCCTGCCTAGAACTCACCTGGGTCAGCCTGCCTCGCAAAGACAGACATGTAGAGAGAGAGACACACTTAGAGAAATTGCTAAATCTAGTTATTGTACCGGTACTTGTCACTTTTCTCAAATACCAGTGCTTTATCTGTTAAATGTAAAAAAGGACAAATGTACAACGGAGATCAGTGATTTGAAACTACCGTGTTAACTTGACTGATGCAAGTGTGCAAAGACACTTCCGGGCTAAAAACCAAGAGCCGTTCATGACTTATTTTTGATCCTGAGAGAGATTAGTCAACTTTGGTTTAGCTCAACTCTCTGTGGCCGACTGGAAACCTTACTCTCTTATGAGAATGTGTGATTGAAAAGAACTGAGGCATCACTTTTTCTTCTTGGTCCAAGTCCATCTACTCTGATCTATTGGTCTCACTACTGCTCTTCTACCATCCCCAAGAAATGCATAAATTAGGCCTAATAATTATGCATTGACAAATGGAATCAACTAGCATATTCACCTCTAAAAGTCAGTAGTCTAGTCAGTATTTCCAGCTAACTGCAGTATCTCCAGGATTAGATCTCTCAGGTCATGAGGGTCAGGCAGGGGAGTTTGTACACCCAGATCCTGGCAATGAGGCCATTTAGAACCTTACACCACCAACACTTCAATCAGCATGTTTCATAGTTTCACTGCCGCCCATTCGTTTCCAACACCTCTGACCAAATGGCACCCTATTCCCTTAATTGTGCACTACGTTTGACCAGACCCTGGTCAAATTTAGTGCACTATTAACCTTTTCACGTGTGAGTTCCAAATATCTCTAACCGTCGCCCCTGTGTGAGTTTTTTCATACGCGTGATGTCAGAATGCTCTCACAGTTCCAAAATGTGATTGTTACGCAACAGGACAGTTACCCGCCCCGTCCTCAAACCAAGGCACGCTGACTGCTAATTATCTATAGGCTGTTTCAACTTGTCAATTTCTAAATATTTTCTAACAAGTTTTATTTTCTAACAGTTTGAATTGAGGTGTGTTCCGCCTCCTTGTTAATTCACATAAGAAGCAGCCCATTTCGATGTTGTGGACAATTTATGATTGAGGCTTTATTGGGCGGACAAACATCTCTCTTCAACGAGAGCCCAAGCACTTCCCTAGTGTTTCCCCCGATCAAGTATGAAGACATTGCGCATCTCTCCTCAGAACAGGCCTTGCACAAACATTTTCCCCCAGCACATTTTCTGGCTGGCACCCGCATTGCCTTCATGGTTGTTTTCCTTACACATTAGACATGTGTGTGTTCCTATCAAAGTAAGTGGCTTATTTTCTGTATATCGTGTTGTCGTTTATGATGTAGCACACCATATGTATGTACGGATCAATGTATTTGCTGTTTTATTCACGTTTTCAAGTACTGGTGACAAATCATGCATCGCAATTCTTGCATAGATTGTAATGGACACATATGTGTGTAAAATACTTTTTTGAATGTTGTACTGATTATGATGAGCTAATGCTAAGATATTTGCCGGCTATGTGTGGCGCCAAGTTTGTTGACAACATACCATGCCTTCTGGTTGTCACGTAAGTGTCTGTCAGACCAAAGATGTTAAAACAAAGGATAGTTCACTCGACTGACTTCTGTAGTTTAAGACAACTGTGAACTTGGGAAAAATAGTAGATAAAATCATGACGGCAAATTATCTTCAGGTCGGAGTTCTAGAAAGTTCCAGAGTTGGATGACCATTCAAAACGATTTTTCCCAGTCGGAGCTTGTCCCATTTTATTTTCTTTGTCAAAAACAGTAAACGACTTGTCAAGTCATATGCTCCGGTTCTTGTATACACTAACAAGTACATCGACGATTTGTAATATGCTAAAAAGTGGCTAAACTAAGTTAATATTTTTCAGGCAATGAGCGCAGCCATCTTTGACTTTGTTTATTTGTGTCTTGTAGTGAATGGCATTCTGGGATTAGGGAATTTTCGCCAAGTTAAACAAACAAACATGGCTGCCATCAAAGAATTTAGCTGCTGTTAGCTTAGCTGACACACATTTATTTTCTWAACAACATTACATTATTCTCTTGTGCTCACCAGAGACGTGGTACATTGTTAACTAGTCTAGCTGTTAGGTCACTAACTTCTGTTTTGTTTTTTGACAGCGCAACCTGTTATTTAGACTGGTTTACGGAATGAGTGTTTCCTTGTGATGCTTGGATGATGAAGTTCGCATGTATCTTTTACAATAAAAGGTTAAATTGAGGAATAAAGTTTAATAGCTTTAATTTCCATCAGCACAAAAAAATATTTAGATGGTGTTTAGACGCGTTTGTTGCGTCATACGTTCTGTTTCTACTGTTCCAATCACATATTTGAGATCGTATGCTGCAGGGATCACTCAACAATGATCACAAATATGTGATCGTACGCATCAAAGAGTTAAGGGAATAGGGTGCAATTTGGGATGCATATCTGAGTCCAGCCAAGAAGAGAGGAGGCGGAGTGGTTCTGTTCTGACCGACTGGCTCTGCCTGCCTGACTAATTGCCTTGACTGTTTGCCGGCCTGCCTGACCGCCTGACTGCCTGCACTGTCTGGATAGGAGATCCAGAGCGGCACGCTGCATGATTTAATGCTCAGCTCAGTTTAAACACAAGACACCAGCCTTTTGTTAGGAGGGGGTACAAATCTGACTACATCCTCCCTTATAAAGGATTGATTTGCTGGAAGAAAACAAATGGCTTTTTTCTTCTGGGGGTTTTCTACCACTTCTCACAACAAGAGTGGTTTATAAATATATATCAACTGGGTGGTTCGAGACCTCAATGCTGATTGGCTGACAGCTGTGGTATATCAGATCGTATACCATGGGTATGACAAAACATATATTTTTACTGCTCCAATTATGTTGGTAACCAGTCTATAATAGCAATAAGACACCTCTGGGGTTTGTGGTATTGCAGCATACGTAAGAACAGTCCTTAGCCGTGGTATATTGGCCATACACCACACCCCATCAGGCCTTATTAAATATTTGCTTCTCTCTCTCCTCTTTTGCCTCTTGGAGTCAAGTGCCATATGTCATATTACAATACATTGCACGCACATGCACCACACACAGAATAAAAGGGTGCATCAGGGCCTGCCAATATAATCCTACTAGGGATCCCTTCATTCAGGTCTGATCAGGTCTTTGTATTATTTGAAGGACACTAATCTGATCAAAGATGGCCCACTCTGCTGAAGTGATAGTGTCAAAGTCAAACCGTCAAATCTGTACGATCTGTTGCTGATCCTGTAGATTTCTGTGATGAAATTCATAACCTTTAAATCCTTGATCTAGCAATTCAGATAATAATAGCTAGCTGTGGTGTACACAGAGGAGCAAAAGCAGATTATGAGACTCTTCTATTCAATCTGGGCCCTCTCTCAGTATGTTGAGTAGTTGGTTTTAGGGTTTTCTTTTAGAAGATGAGTGTGAGGAGAGGGGTGTGTGCTAGTAAATCAACACCCTCAGCGCAGGAAGCTTTTGGGCGTAGTTTACACTTCTAACCTACAGTTGGCTTCAAAATAGACAAATCTGAGCAAAACACATGAAAAATACAATTAACAAAATCATCTCTGAAAACAACAGATACAAGCGTGTTTGTTATTCTCCCGGTTCAGTATTCCCCTGTTGTAACTACTCACCTCGTGTTTGAGTTCAGCTATCTGGTCCTTCAGGTCTCTGATGTACTGACTGGAGTCTGTGTTGTTCAGCTGGCCCTGGACCTTCCCTTCTTCTTTCTGTAGAAACAAACAGAAAATCACACGTCTTAAAACATAACTTTTCATTGTTCAGCTACTCATAACACTGGAGAGGAGATAAGAAGTTTGTGTCACTGCAGATGTTTTAAAAGTTGGAAACCTTGAATTGCTATAAGGGCAACTTGACAAGACCAGGTTGGGTTGCACTGTTGTAACAAAATGTAGGAGGGAATGAGGGAGATAACTACTACCACCAGACAAGAGACACTATAGCTACACATCACTGGAAAACTTGCATCACAGAAGCATCATAAAATATACAGTATGTAGAGAGTGGCTGTTGACTAAGCCATAGATGAAGTGGGGAACCTAGCTAAGCTAACACAAGGTAGCTATAGTCGTTTGTGTTGTTATCCTCTCTGGGCCCTGGGGATGAGGCTAGTAGCTACTGTATGTTTAACTGTCAAACATGACACGTGTGCTGTTTACCTTCCTCAGTGCAGACAGCTGCAGCCACAAGAGACAAACACACATACCCCATACACACCTCAAATCAATCCTGTCTAAAGCCTGGGAGAATATACAAGCAGAGAGAGAGTAAGGGGCACCGGCACAGGCTGAAGGGTTCAGGCTAACCACAACCAGCAACGCAGGAACAGGAGAGGGTAAAAAGTGGAAGAAGTTAAAAGCAGGGGTGGGGTAGGTGAGGTAGTGAGGTGAGTTAACCATCTCGGTCTGACCCAACACCTCAGAATATATACAACGCTCTCAGTTCCTGTGGTCAGGTAAGGGTTGATAGGTTGAGGATGTAGGCTTAGGCCCCTGAGAAGCTGCTGACAAGCTGACAATGTGAGATCTACAAAACAGCTATTCTTCCTGGAATCTGTGTTTTTCTTGAGGTTCCCTCCCTCCCTCCTGACAGAGCTAGTGATAAGGGAGAGGCAGTTAGCAAGACTTCCTCGTACTCAGTTGTGTGGATCCCCAGGTGCCAGGGGGTTAGGGGCTGTGGCCAGACACGTCAAACGTCTTTAAGTCATGTTGTGCATCCCAAATGGCACCCTATTCCCTATATACTGTACTACTGATTAGAGCCTTTGGGCACCCATTGGGCTCTGGTCAAAAGTAGTGCTCTATATAGGGAATAGGGTGCCATTTGGGATGCAGGAATGGCTTCCTTCGCCTGCCTGCGCCCCTCTAGTTCTATGCTACACCCACAGCAGGTTAGTGTTTTTCATAATGAATGTTGTTCTGAAGGCAGCTCTGCCGAGTGGTCACTAGCTGGCAGTGTCACAAAGCCATAAAATCAGATTTTAAACCTAACCACACTGCTAACCCTAATGCCTAATCATAGCCTTAAATGAAGACCAAAAAGCCAAAATTTTTGTTTTCATGAATTTTTACAATATAGCCAACTTCGACTTTGCAGCTGGCCAATTTAGAGGAAACCGTTCAGTTCTTCCTCCAGGACAAGACTCATCTCAAAAAACGCCAACCTGCTTTCCCAGACCTCCCAGAGGTTATTGTTGTACAGCTTTTGGCTAGTGACATGGTGGCTTGTTTCCCTCTGACAGATGGGCATTTCAGCATGGTTTAGATGGCCAGATCTCGTGTTCAGTTTCATGCTTGTTCTCTCTCTACAATCAGTCTTGGTTTATATGGCTATGGCAGAGTAGCGTTAGATTGATTCTGTGCAATCTCGCGACATATGGCCAACACAAAAAACCAATAGTTACCCCAATAACAATAGTTACACTAATATAATTAGTGTTAAAAACAAACACCTATAGAAACCACAAGACAGGAAACATTACTTTTTGACAAAGGAGATGACACTTAATTTCTTTGTAAAAGCAAACCACCATGTAAAACTGCAGACACAATTCTCAAGAGAGGAGTCCAAAAACACTGAGGAACCTCTAATAACCACTGAATTTGCWACAGCACATTCTAAAGCCCCCTGCTAAATATACATCTAAATCTGGGGAGCATATCATGCATGCAGAAGGACAAAATCATAGATAGGCCTCCAACAGTTGTCAGTTTGTCTTCGCCTCACAGTAGGAAGTGGTTTCTTGTCTTGTCTTGACAAGAAGATAGCCGAGCTGTGGTATTATCATGGGTCACACATACATTCAGCTACTTTCATACTGCAAAAACGTTGGATGTAAAAACCCTGATGTCCATTTGACTATACGTTCAGTTTTATCGACTGAGCTCTATATACAGATATATTTTCGGTAGTTTAGTACTGGAGGTTCTTTGCGACCCTATAATTTGTGAAATTCTTTAACTCAAGATATAAATATAGACATCACTGGCGTGTTGTGAATACTTTCCAATAGCGGGCGGTAGTGCAGGTGGGCCATACTGATGTTTTAGTTAGAGGAAGATCAGGTAGGCAGGCCGTCACAGGGGCTTTTTCAAGCTAAGAGAACTACAATGGTAAGGGAAACACTGCAAGGTACAGTGGGCAGAAGTGGGCGACACTCATTGGATGAGTTAACTAAAACTACACAATACATTCCTATTTGGAGAAGAAAAAAAAGGAATTTCTAAAGTTGTCAATTTTTGTCTATTTGTGTGTGAACCATCCTCCAACAAATTACTAAGTTTAAGGTTGAGCGAGACAGTACCCACTTTCTTCACTATTTGGAAAAAAAGTAACTTGTACTGTGGCGCGGCTCACAAAGAACAAACTTCTGTCATGTTATAGCATGCCTTCAGACACCTTTTATGAGTCTTTATTCGAGGTGTTAAATGCAGTAGACAGCAATTTATCAGTCATTGCTTTCTTGTACTCTTACCCCTGGTTCTACAACCAGAGCGACTGAGAGCTAAGGTAACACAGGTCATCTACCCACAACCTTAAGAGCTGCAACCAGGTACCCAAACCACAGACCAAGAGTTTGCCACTGGCACCACACAAAGTGGTTATACATAGGGAAAATACCTGTTTTGTCTGTCTGGCAGAGACTATTAGCATCCTATGCACAGCATATTCAGAGAAGGCTAGATTAAAAAGTAACTCAGTTTAGTGAAGATGGAGATTATCATCGGAGGCAAATAATGGTTTCATAGGATGACGTGAGAGTGTGAGGAGGGCGGTACTCGGTAGTGGTGAACGCTGGTGTTGATGCACTGTTGTTGTTGTTGAAGCGCCTAGTAACAAAACCTGACTACACTGTGTGTGCATGGAAGGGATGTTGGTTTGAAAGTCTATTGACACTTATTAAAATGGGTATAAAGGGTATATTAGAGGGTGTATGTGTGTGGGCCAATGGTGTGAAGAAAACTAAGTGTCAGACTGTCTGCTAACTCGTGATGGGAATGTTTCTGAAACACCAACACGTTAACTCGACGGGTTGAGACATCAAAGCTTCTGCATTAACATTTCTTCAGATTCAGAGCTGATGGAAAGAACTGAAGCAATCTGTCAGTGTCCCCTGATTATTCTCATGACAGAAAATGAGTTAGAGTGTTGTATCATGTATAGTTTCACACACATACAACCCCAACACCACACTAGATAAGGAACCGCAGCATGATATGCAGAGACGCACACAGAGGTTTCAATAATCTGACAAATCACTAGCACAGGAAGTGCATAGGTTATTTTCTACTGGCAGACAATCTGTTTAGCTGCTGCTAATACATTAAACACTAACCTATCTTTTCTTCTGACGGTACAAAACACTACCTTTCCATGATGTTCAGTTATTTCAGAGAAAGGTTGATCTCAATCTCCAAATACATAGTTCTGGGTCTCAGGTTTTCGTCACAGGTTATTTGGACCTATCAGCATTGGGCGAAGGCGGTGCTTAAACTGCTTGGCTTCGACGGATGATAAACACAGTTGAAAATATCTGACCAAATAACACAAGCTTTTAGTTCTGGTTTAACTGAGAGTACAAAATCAAGCATGAGCATGGTTGGTATGATATGCTAGACTATAAGATGTCACACTGTCCTTCCGGGAGATGATCATGGTTTCTTGGTTCACCTTTCACCTCTGCAGCAAACTGTCACTTTAAAAATACCCCACCTTCTTCCTCACATCAACAAAGAACACAAATAGATACAGGCTCTAAACTGTAAAACCTTCTTGGCGTGTCTGTCAAGAGTTGATGCACTCAGAGTTAGCCTGTGTGCTCATATGTTGGAGTGGGTATGGAGTGTTGAACTGTGGGTTATGGTGAAGAGAAGTCTATGGGCTGGACACAAATTAAGCAGAGTCATGGACTATGAAGTACAGTCAATATAGATTAAAAGTACTTTTTAATCCATGACTAGGCTAAATGTTCTGCACCAAGCTAGTGTGACAGTGAGTGAGGGAGGCCGGGATTAAGTACTACACCTGTATCTCCAGTTCAGAGATCTGTTGCTGCAGCTCGGCCATGGCAGCGATGTTGTCAGCCTCTCTCAGCCTCACCGCCATCACCTCCTCCTTGTTCTGAAACAAACAAATGAACAAACACTGTCAGGCCAGTGTCACTCACCTGAAGTAATGTTTCTAGAGTGTTACCAAAGACATGTTGACAGCCATTACATACTAGAGGTCGACTGATTATGATTTTTCAACGCCGATACCGATTATTGGAGGACCAACAAAAGCCGATACCAATTAATAAGCCAATTTTTTTTATTGTTTTATTTATTTGTAATAATGACAATTACAACAATACTGAATGAACACTTATTTTAACTTAATATAATACATCAATAACATCAATTTAGCCTCAAATAAATAATGAAACATGTTCAATTTGGTTTAAATAATGCAAAAACAAAGTGTTGGAGAAGAAAGTAAAAGTGCAATATGTGCCATGTAAAAAAGCTAACGTTTTAAGTTCCTTGCTCAGAACATGAGAACATATGAAAGCTGGTGGTTCCTTTTACATGAGTTTTCAATATTCCCAGGTAAGAAGTTTTAGGTTGAGGTTATTATAGGAATTATAGGACTATCTCTCTCTATACCATTTGTATTTCATATACCTTTGACTATTGGATGTTCTATAGGCACTTTAGTATTGCCAGTGTAACAGTATAGCTTCTGCCCCTCTCCTCGCCCCTACCTGGGCTCAAACCAGGAACACATCGACAACAGCCACCCTCGAAGCATCGTTACCCATCGCTCCACAAAATCCACGGCCCTTGCAGAGCAAGGGGAACAACTACTCCAAGTCTCAGAGCGAGTGATGTTTGAAACGCTATTAGCGCGCACCCCGCTAACTAGCTAGCAATTTCACATCGGTTACACCAGCCTAATCTCGGGAGTTGATAGGCTTGAAGTCATAAACAGCTCAATGATTGAAGCATTGCGAAGAGCTGCTGGCAAACGCACGAAAGTGCTGTTTGAATGAATGCTTAAGAGCCTGCTGCTGCCTACCACCGCTCAGTCAGACTGCTCTATCAAATATCAAATCATAGACTTAATTATAACATAATAACACACAGAAATACGAGCCTTAGGTCATTAATATGGTCAAATCCGGAAACTATCATTTAGAAAATAAAACATTTATTCTTTCAGTGAAATACGGAACCGTTCCGTATTTTATCTAACGGGTGGCATCCTCAGTCTAAGTATTCCTGTTACATTGCACAACCTTCAATATTATGTCATAATTACGTAAAATTCTGGCAAATTAGTTCGCAACGAGCCAGGCGGCCCAAACTGTTGCATATACCCTGACTCTGCGTGCAGTGAACGCAAGAGAAGTGACACAATTTCCCTAGTTTACTATTGCCTTCTAACATCAATTTCTTTTAACTAAATATGCAGGTTTAAAAATACATACTTCTGTGTATTGATTTAAAAAAAGGCATTGATTGTTTATGGTTAGGGTTACATTCGCTGGCAACGATTATGCTTTTGTTCGCAAATGCGCCTTTTGTTAAATCATCCTCGTTATAGGCGAAGTTGGCTGTCTTTGTTAGGAAGAAATAGTCCTTCCGGGCAACGAGCCAGGTGCGCCCAAAACTGTTGCATGTTACCCTGGACGGGTTGCCACAGAACGCAAGAGAAGTGACACAATTTCCCTAGTTAAAAGAAATTCATATTAGCAGGCAATATTAACTAAATATGCAGGTTTAAAAATATATACCTGTGTATTGATTTTAAGAAAGGCGTTGATGTTTATGGTTAGGTACACATTGGTGCAACGACAGGGCTTTTTTCGCAAATGCGCTTGTTAAATCACCCGTTTGGCAAAGGTGCTGCACTCGCGGGTGCTGCACTCCTTGCTGCACTCGCATAACAGGTAGTCAGCCTGCCACGCAGTTTCCTCGTGGAGTGCAATGTAATCGGTCATGATCGGTGTCCAAAAATGCCGATTACCGATTGTTATGAAAACTTGAAATCGGCCCTAATTAATCGGCCATTCCGATTAATCGGTCGACCTCTATTACACACTGTAAGCCCCAGGGTCACAACAACGTGCATCTGAGTGCTACTCTTAACACAAACTTTGAACCTTCTGAAACAGTTGTTTAGTATGATTCCTGCAGTAATCCCAGAGAGACAAGGGGTGTTGCTGAGCTGCACAGAGGTTTCACACACACACACACACACACACACACACACACACACACACACACACACACACTTTTAACATCAGCAGCACAGAGATGTTATCTGAAGATGTCAAGCAAAACTGCTTCCCTCTTCAGAACCTGGACTCTGAAGATCTGATTTTAACAAGAAGCGACGGATAAGATTAAGGATGATTTTTGACAACTCATCAAACCAGTGATTGAGAAATATTTCCAGTTTGACTGATTGTGGGGCCGATACACTCATACCCATTTCACACTATCATGCCGACCCAAACCAAACTGTGCCGGCTCAGATATTTTCTTGGCTCTAGTCATCTCAACAGCACATACTTTTTCTTACCTTGCACTCAATCTCTGCCTGTTTGCGTTTGATCTCCTGCAGCTGAACGTGTAGGCCCTTATTCTGGGCCGTCAGCACAGTCACACGCTCCTGAAAGCCCCGCCCCTCCTGCTCCGCCCGACGCAGTTGGTTGCTATGGATCTGGTTCTGCCGGAGGGGAAGGATATGGTAGGTAAATATTGGGAGGGGGAAGTTTACTCATCACACATTTCTGTTATTCTAGAATAGTCTCTATTCACAACCCCACTGTAATATCACAAGAGGCAACCCATGTAAAGCAAGCACTATAGCTTGAATCTGCTAAATGGCATTGTTCACCTACTACATTAGAAAGTAGTAACTGAACTCTGAATACAACACATCCTTATGGGAGCTACTGACAGTTAAGAATATGTACCTCTGCTGCCCCCTAGTGGTTGGACAATGCAATAGAAAAGGCCATATGTTTACTCTCACACATGCATGTGAAGATACATTGGTACTCGGGCTGCATGACATGTTAAACACCGCAAAAATGTTTGATGCTGTTAATCGCATCTCCATTTGACAGAACAGAACCTTTTAAGCGCATATATTGCCATACAGACCCTTTCAAGCGCAGAACACAACACGAACACAGTTACGGTCAATGCTAGTGCCTTTACATTGCTTAAGACCTTGTGCCTCTTGCCAAAATCTTGTCTAAGTTATGCCCAATATTACCAGAGCTATGTTTTTTCTTTCTGCCGCGGATTCATGAGCATGTCGCGGGCCATTTCAAACTACTTTGATAACAAACATTGTTTAGCTAGCTAGTCATGTTACCTAACTAGCTTGCTATCAACCTGATAACTTGACCACTGACTAGGCTATGCACAAATTTGGATGATACAGGAAGAACTGAAAAGGAATAGGCTTCTCAGAGATATTTCTAAAGGTGGGGTGTGTATGATTGTGTGTGTGTGTGTGACAGAGGATGTGTGTGAGAGCGGGAGTAAGTGGGCGAGTTCGTTTTGTATTGCCTGGTGCCCCGGGTGGGTGGAGATTTCACTTAAGGACCAATGGAATGGCCTAAAATGTGCAAACTCTGCCCACCCGGAGCACCAGGCCATACAAAACTAACTCGCCCAGCGAGAGGGCGAGAATGGAGGCCTACGTGTGTAAGGTTATCTGAACAGGACAGATGGTTACAGTGTTTTCATAACATTGTTGGACATGTTTAAAAAGGTCTTTGTTCTTTGTACCCATAGAGCCAGTTCTTTTTTTACTATATTCACACTCATTTAGAATGGCTGAAGATTAATTAGTACTTGAGCAAATTCAATAATGTACTCAATTATTTTAATCATTTGACAGCCATAATTGGTACACTACTAACATTTCTCCAAAGGCTRAGCTGTGTGTGTCTCTCTGACTGACCTGTGTCTCCAGCTCCATCATCCTCTGACGTGTCTCTCTGAGCTCTGCCTGGGCCTCAGCCTCCCGTAGCCTGACACTCATCAGCTCATCCTGCAGCTCAGACACAGCATTCTTCCTAGGGTTGTCCTTCCAGCGGCCCGCCGTACGCGCCAGGTGACGCTGTAGGAGCAGGGGGAGAGGGGGGAAGCACACAGTCAACCAAAGATGTTTGGACTCGACACACCTAAAATAGTAGTCCTCAACTCATACACACATGGACACACAGCAAGATGACAAAAATACATTTAACATTTACATCGGGTATATTCATGTTAATCCTCTCTGGGTCTCTTAGTGCTGTGTCTTGGGCAGGAGTACTCATGGTACAGCTGAGCTAGTCAAGTCAAAACACATTTCAATTTTTATTTGAAGTTCATCAGTTTCAATACACTATAGACCTACAGAAGGAAAGTTTTATTACTCATCYATATATTTATATATTCTTAATTCCATTCCTTTACTTAGATGTGTGTGTATTTGGTATATGTTGTGAAGTTGTTAGATATTACTTGTTAGATATTGCTGCAATCGGAACTAGAAGAACAAGCATTTCGCTACACTCGCAGTAACATCTGCTACACACGTGTATGTGACCAATAAAATGTTATTTGTTAATGTGTTTGATTCTTCCATGCGTGTGTATGGTATGGAGAATAGATGTTCATCCTCACCTGCCAGTGCTCCTCTAGGTCTCTGACCTGTTGTCTGAGCTCCTTCAGCCCCATCACAGCCTCAGCCTCTCTCAGCTTCACTGCTATCAGCTCCTCCTGCAACCGCACCACGTTGGTGTCATCTGGCAGAGATGTGTTCCTCTGGGGGACAGGCAACCAAAACAATGACTGAAAAGACTCAACTTCAGGATGCTTATGTCACGGGACAGTAAAATACCATGGATGCGTTCAGCAGGGCACAACATTGTGGAATTTTCAGATATAAATGTTTACGTAAAAAAAATAAAAAAATAGTCTCTACATGTAGAAAAGGAATCACGTCCACTCTAGTCATGACATTTATATCTGCAATATCCCACAACGTTTGCCTATTCCAGGCAGAATGCCTGACAGAGGTGTGGGACTAGGAGGCACCGTGACAGTGTGTGAATTGATGATAGACAGTTTGAGCCAGGTAACACACCTTCTCTATGTCCAGAATCTTGTCTTGCATCTCCTTGAGGGCACACTGGGACTCTGCCTCCTTTAGCCTGGCCTGAACCAGCTCTCTCTCCAACTGCAGGATGGACTCCTCTGTGAAGCACGGGATGCTCTTCTACATAGGGAGGAAGCAGGAGGAAGGAGAGAGAGGAAGAGGAGAGAGTAAGGAAGAGAACTATAGTCAGAGCTTTATATGACTCCGGGAAACCAGCCAGTGTCCTTAAGGTTGGTCTCTGAGTAGGAATATTATGTTGAATCTTGAAATAACTGCTAATTCAAATGACCTACTTCAAATCACACTGTCTCGAAACAATACAAATGTATAACAATATACATGTTATACATTTTCACTCAGGTATATACAGTTGAAGTCGGAAGTTTACATACACTTAGGTTGGAGTTATTAAAACTTGTTTTTCAACCACTCCACAAATTTCTTGTTAATAAACTATAGTTTTGGCAAGTCGGTTAGGACATCTACTCTGTGCATGACAAGTAATTTTTCCAACAATTGTTTACAGACAATAGTATGCAAGTATAAACACCATGGGACCACACAGCCGTCATACCACTCAGGAAGGAGACGCATTCTGTCTCCTAGAGATGAACGTACTTGTGGGAAAAGTRCAAATCAATCCCAGAACAACAGCAAAGGACCTTGTGAAGACGCTGGAGGAAACAGGTACAAAAGTATCTATATCCACAGTAAAACGAGTCCTATATCGAAATAACCTGAAAGGCCGCTCACTGCTTGGCCATAATGACCATCATTATGTTTGGAGAAAAAAGGGGGAAGCTTGCAAGCCGAAGAACACCATCCCAACCGTGAAGGATGGGGGTGGCATCATCATGTTGTGGGGGTGCTTTGCTGCAGGAGGGACTGGTGCACTTCACAAAATAGATGGTATCATGAGGAAGGGAAATTATGAGGATATATTKAAGCAACATCTCAAGACATCAGTCAGTAAGTTAAAGCTTGGTCGCAAATGGGTCTTCCAAATGGACAATGACCCCAAGCATACTTCCACAGTTGTGGCAAAATGGCTTTAGGACAACAAAGTCAAGGTATTGGCAGTGGCCATTACAAAGCCCTGACCTCAAGCCTGTATAACATTTGTGGGCAGAACTGAAAAAATGTGTRCGAGCAAGGAGGCCTACAAACCTGACTCAGTTACACCAGCTCTGTCAGGAGGAATGGGCCAAAATTCACCCAACTTACTATGGGAAGCTTGTGGAAGGCTACCCGAAACGTTTGACCCAATTAAACAATTTAAAGGCAATGCTACCAAATACTAATTGAGTGTATGTAAACTGCTGACCCAATGGGAATGTGATGAAAGAAATTAAAGCTGAAATAAATCTTTCTCTCCACTATTATTCTGGACATTTCACATTCTTATAATAAAGTGGTGATCCTAACTGACCTAAGACAGGGAATTTTTACTAGGATTAAATGTCAGGAATTGTGAAAAAACTGAGTTTAAATCTATTTGGCTGTGTATGTAAACTTCCAACTTCAACTGTATGTGTGTATATATATATATATATATATCTCTCAAATACACTGTAGTATTGTAAAACAAAAAAACGATTTGCTAGCTACCTAGTTCAACTGCTCACCACTAACAACTCCTCTAAAATAAACCAAGAAGTATGGCACTTCACTTTCAAAAACATATTCTCAATTGCACCATTGATTTCCTCTCTAGGACAACAAATGAGCCTCCCTCTTCCAAGTCATTATAAATGGTTAATGGATATAGCAGCACATTATGTAAAACACTGCTTCATTCACTGCAGTGCAGACATTATCATCTCAACATGTTTCACCTCATCAATATTAAAGGGGTCTGTTTGGCCAATGGATATACATCACCAAGAGAGGGTCCTGCTGGCCGGGGTACCATCCATTCCACACCCATACATCAGATGCTTATAAATTCATGAATCCTTTCCTGGGAGTATGTTAATGGGTGAAAAAGGTTGCTGAACTGTGTCAAACAGCATGTCCCGATTTCAAATCATGCATGAAAACAGGATCATTATGTATAGCGAGAGAGGGAGAGAGCGAGTGCGTTCTGCAGTGGAGAGGTAGGGAGAATCCATATCCACTGTTACCATCACTCACTGCAGATTTAGTGCTAAGCAATGTACACATTTCAATTGGCTAGACCTGGTGATCACCCCTCCCATTGAGGGCACTGTAATAACTGCCATTTACGAAGGCACTTTAATCCAAAGCAGTTTACAGTACAGTGAGTACATACATTTTTTGTATGTGAACGTGTCTCCTGCATTCCATCACCAGAGGCGGCACAGGTGCACGTGCCCCATCAGATCTGCCCTGTTTACAATTAAATACAAATATATATTTTTGTTGTTTCTCTGTAATACTACTAGCCACCTATCAACTGTATGAAGTTGTCTTTAGCTAGCCCAGATAGGTTCCCAATCTCCCAACCTCATAAGTAGCTACCAAGAAGACATTTCAGACCATCAATCAAGTTATATTAGCTAGCTTGTCTAACTTAGATGGCATGCCTGATGGCAAGGTTGCTAGACTTTAGAAAAGCAAGCAATTAGTAAATATACTGAATAAGACTCACATTCTTTTGCCCAGATTAAGGCAGAGAATAATTTTTTGTCAAAATTGTTTGTTTTCTTAATAAAAAAAACACACATCAGTTTGGAGGATACAGACAGCTCAAGAGCCATGTTTAAATATGCAGTTATATATATATATTTTTACATAGAATTAAGCTTATCCTCACATTGTGCCCCCTCAGATTCTGGGGGTGCACGACACCCCTGATCACCACTGTACCAACTGAGCCATACAGGACCTTCAACTTGAGCACTGTGCTTCTCCTTACCAATAGGGGTCTCTGCTGGAGATCCCTGATGGTGCTCTGTGCTAGCTCCAGCTGAGCTGTGGCCTCTTCGCTCTGCTGCCTGACCGTGGCCAGCTCCCGCATGACCAGGTAGGTCTCCTCTGCCTCCTGGGCACGCGTCACTTGTCCCTTTAGGACATAACCAACCGAGGGGTAGGATGAGCAGGGTGCACCACGGGGGTGGGATGGACGGAAGGGGTGGGCAAATCAAAGATTATATAAACGTGGGATTTGGAGTTTAGAAACTCATGCTGTTTTTTTTCTCTGCAAATGTTTTGACAGTCTTATTGGTTGACTGATTGATAGCTCTAAGCATTTTGTTTTGGCATGGTTCGAGATACATGCGCATGCTGGGTGATTAGTTATTTTTCTGATTTCAATGTCCTCATTTTATATTAATTGATTTWWAAAAAATACTGTAATCGCAAAGACATTTATTGTGCCATAATTTAAAGGTAACATTATGAGCATGCAAAGCTACATTGAGATACAGAGAAATCTAAGTGGTGAAAATTGCAATNGGTGAAAATTGCAATGTGAGATGGGGGGAGGGGGGGGGGGGGGTAAAGGAGGAGAAAATAAAGTTTATACCTGGATCAATCTATCTGCCAATGAAGCACTTTCCTACAAAACAGAAATATCCACAAGAGAGATAAAGCAGAGAGAGAGCAAATAACACAGTTATAACCTAAATATAAACAAAACACTTGATTTTGTTTTTGAAAAGGGAAATTCAATGTTCATTGTCCTTCCTCCGTCATTTTGGCAACCAATTAAGTCTATACATTATTTATGAACAATTCGAGAAATCTTGAATTCCACTTCAGTTGAATTTTCAGTTAGCCATGCATTGATGTCAATGGGAGAGGTTAAGATACGTCCCATAGTGTCTTAGTAATTTAGCCAGTTTGAGGTAGACAAGGAACATGGTCTTCAGGTGTGGTGGTGATAAGTCGTCGTGATAAGGTTGTGGGGGATAAAGTGGTGACAAAGTGAGAATTAGGTGGTGGTGGTGAGAGAGACAACATGGTGGTGAGACAGGCAAAGCAGAAGACTAAGGCTGAATGGGGCTAAGAGGAAAAGCATCATTAGAAGTTAGCTATAAAACAGCTAAATAACAGTTGTTTAGATGAAGCCATGCTTTTTAGGTTTGTGCCACACGGTTAAGTTTTAGAAGCTGCTGTGTCATTCCAGTTAATATTTTGGGTATGACGTTGCAGCCGCCGACTGTTGTTTAAAGCGATACGAGTGAGTGGTTATGTCTCAGACAGAGCCTGGTCATTTGGGACAGCTACTTAGGCCTCTGCATGGTGCCCTGGTACTCTGACCAGGCCTGGCAATGCCTGTATCTTTGTGCTCTGACAAACACAGAGGAGGATCCCAACAACATGCACAACAAAGGCAGCCGTGTACTCTGGCATGCAGTGCTCCTCTGCATCATCTTAGAGTGTACAGCCATCACTCTCACAGTGAGTAAGTCAAGCGTTTTACAGCTTTAGTTAGTTAGTGTCCGGTGGAATTACATAGAGCCCCAGAATGTAGCCTTGTGGAGCTCCACAGCCAGCTACAGTTTTAGAGTCTGGCTTAACTGGTCCTGAGTGTGGATCTCAAGACTGAGACATGCATATCAATGGAAGACTTCCATTCCAAAGCCAACTAGGATSCATTTATCCAATAAGATACACACCGACAACACTCACAGCCCAGTTAGTAACAACAAGACTCCGCCATGTGTCTTTGGTGACCAACAAGAGACGCATGAACAAGCGCTTGATGGTTTAATGTAGGGGGTTATGGATTTGTTGTGTGAATAGCCACGACAAGCGTTCACTGGTATAATATGGCTTCTTATTATGACTGGTGTCATGACATAGGATGGCAAGGAGAGCCACAGTTCAACTTCTACTCCTCCTTTTCACTCACTTTCTCCAGTGTGTCTATCCTCTGTTTCAGCAGTCGGTTCTCTGTGCGCAACCTCTGCAAAACAAAGACACGCAACACACACACAATAATTATTCCACACAACTGGGTTTTTAAGTACAGTGCACTCGGCTTAGGGAGAGTGCGGTTATAGTGATCAACTGCTTATAGTGATCAAATGGAGCTGTACTAATGTGATGACTATAAGAGCGCACTGTACTACCGCAAAACTAAAAACGTAGCCTACTGCGCCACCACTCACCTTAATCTCCACCTGCTCCTCCATCTCCTTAGTTTTGATTGTAGTGTATTCCTTTTCCAACCTGAAAACAGGAGTCATACAGCATCAATACAGAGCACCGACAACACCTGTACTTGCTTCAAGCATCCATCTCCAGTAACCCAGCCTAGACCCCAGAGAGCAAGCAGAAATGTACTACTCACTTCTTCATCTTCTTGGCGTTGTACTTGACATTATAAGCAGCCAGGATGACCTTGTCTGGTCCACTTTCCAGCTGGGGGGGAATGACCCTCTGAAAGTACTACAGCATTGCAGGGAAGACAATGGGTGAGGACCAGACATACATGTTCACATAAAGCAACTTAGAGTGTGTTTGTCTTTCAATCTGTATGCCATAGCCTGGTCCCAGATCAGTTTATGCGGTCTAGCCAACTCTTACGGTCATTGACACTACAGAACAAACAGATCTGGGACCAGATTATGTATCTTATGCCTGCTAGGGATGAAAAAAGTGTATTGAATTGATAAGTGTGCATTAACTCAGACAGGGTTGTTTTCCCAATGTTTATGGCTGCTCAGTCTTACCTGTAACATTCCCTCCATATCAAGCTGTATGAGTTCTGCCTGATTCATCTGTAGGATGGCCAGCCCCACGCGGAACACTATCTCCAGACCCTGAGACAAACATTACATTATCAAAGCATTATCGTTGCATTATCATAGCATTACGTTACCTAGTACTACACGGAACACTATTTTCAGACCCTACGACAAAAAAAGCAAAAAAAGTTACTGAGGTGAAATCGAATTTTAGTCCAGAAGATTTTAAGTTATGTGCTTTTGGCCAAGGCCACCAGAGGGTGCCAAATGCTTGCATTTACTCACAGCCCATTGTGTTTGCTGTAATAGAAACTATATTCTGGACTCACTCGGTAGACTAGAAGTAGATTGTCAAACATGAGTAAATCAGAAATAATTCTTTAAAGCTACAATCTGGGATTTGTTTATCAGCAAAATGGCAGCCCTGCCACTTGTTTTGGTATACAGTTGAGGGATTGGGATGCACCTTTAACTGGACTCACCTCTARCATGAAGATATCAAAGATCCTGGTGGCAACGGGGAGAGGGAATGAGGTGAGGAAAATGGTGAGGAACCAGGAAGAGGCATACATAGAGGTGTGGAAACTCTGGGCCTGGAAGTGGATATGGAGGTCTGGGAGAAGTTCCTGAAGGAGAGGGGGGGACGTTGGGAGAGAGAGACAGAGAGATAGATAATAGATTAAAATATATAATCATAAATAGATATGACCCATCATGACACTGACTGAATTATGATAAGAGTGCCTGCTAAATTATTAAATATAAAGTTGTTATTCATGATATTGTCTCAGTGAATCAGAGTTATAAGGATAGTCTAACAGTGCATCAATAATGCTCTGTAAAGGTTTGTCATTCAATCTTGTTCCAAACCCATGCCAGGTCTTACCTGGATCATATACTCAAACTGATACATGCAGAGACCCAGCTCAGCCATACTGGGCTTGAACAGTTCTCTCAGTCTGTAGTCTTGCATCAGCTTCACAAACACACAGAACGCCTCCTCTTCTGGCATCTAGTGACAGGGACACCCACACACCAAACAACCCTTAGAGATCATCAAGCAGATTCATTTAACCTTCAACAAAATACTTCCTCACACCATCTAGGCTAGAGGACAGACACATTTTAAGCCCAGTCCTGGACTAAAATTTACCTTCAATGGAGTTTTTTTTGTCCATGCCTAGGCTTAATCTGTATCTGGGGAAACCAGCCTTTAGAGACTTAACAATTTTATGAAACCATCAACAAAACATGTCTTCCTCATATACATAAAATACACATTTCACACATCACAATACAAAATATCTACCATAGTACAAGATAATTACATGAAAAACACAACTCTCAGTACACAGTTCTCTCAGAAAATGTTCTCTGATCTATAAGGAGTCTGTCAATGTGTGTAGTGGCAAGTTTCATGTGACCAATGACACAGCATGTTTTTCTATGTGAGTGAGGCTATCGGGTAGACAGCGTGTGTATGCGTGTGGTAGACGGTGACATTACCTGCATGAGAAGCAGTCCGACGATGAAAGCACTTCCCTGACAGTAGCCGACCTCCCGGTCCACCAGAGAGTAGGCCTGCAACAACAGGAAGTGATCTCGGATCATGGTCAAGAGAGGAGCGCCAAGAACTTTGGGGCTGCAACTCAATTCCCAAATGGCACCCGATTCCCTACATAGTGCACTACTTTTGACCAAAGGCTATGCAATATATAGGGAATAGAGTGCCATTTGGGACTCAGCCTGGGTCTACATGACAAACTGTCCAGCTAAGGGTTTCCAGGGTCAAGGTGTAACTGTGGACTCAACACTATGCGCTGTATTCATGCCCTGTATTCAGCACCAAGCAGGGCTACTGACTCCATTTTAAATCTGCACCCTGAACAACTCCCATTGTATTGAGAACTATTTTGTATATACACTACATGACCAAAAGTATGTGGACACAAGCTCGTAGAACATCTCATTCCAAAATCATGGGCATTAATATGGAGTTGGTCCCCGCTTTGCTGCTACGACAGCCTCCACTCTTCTGGGAAGGCTTTCCACTACATGTTGGAACATTGGTGCGTGGACTTGCTTTCATTCAGCCACAAGAGCATTAGTGAGGTCAGGCACTGATGTTCGGTGATTAGGCCTGGCTTCCAATTCATCCCAAAGGTGTCGATGGGGTTGAGGTCAAGGCTCTGTGCAGGCCAGTCAAGTTCTTTCACAACGATCTTGACAAACTATTTCTGTATGGACCTCGCTTTGTGAATGCGGGCATTGCCATGCTGAAACAGGAAAGGGCCTTCCCCAAACTATTGCCACAAACTTGGAAGCACAGAATCGTCTAAAATGTCATTGTATGCTGTAGCGTTAAGATCTCTGGCCCTTCTTTGGACACTGTGTTAACAAACCTCCAGACGAGCTTCAATGCCATACAACTCTCCTTCCGTGGCCTCCAACTGCTCTTAAATGCAAGTAAAACTAAATGCATGCTATTCAATCAATCACTGCCCGCATCTGCCCGCCCGTCCAGCATCACTACTCTGGGCGGTTCTGACTTAGAATATGTGGACAACTACAAATACCTAGGTGTCTGGTTAGACTGTAAACTCTCCTTCCAGACTCACATTAAAACATCTCCAAACCAAAATTAAATCTAGAATCGGCTTCCTATTTCAAAACAACGCATCCTTCACTCACGCTGCCAAACATTCCCTCGTAAAACTGACCATCCTACCGATCCTCGACTTCGGCGATGTCATTTACAAAATAGCCTCTAACACTCTACTCAAAAAAATTGGATGCAGTCTATCACAGTGCCATCCGTTTTGTCACCAAAGCCCCATATACTACACACCACTGCGACCTGTACGCTCTCGTTGGCTGGCCCTCGCTTCATACTTGTCGCCAAACCCACTGGCTCCAGGTCATCAACAAGTCTCTGCTAGGTAAAGCCCCACCTTATCTCAGCTCACTGGTCACCATAGCAGCACCCACCCGTAGCACGCAGTCCAGCAGGTATATCTCACTGGTCACCCCCAAAGCCAATTCTTCCTTTGGCCGCCTGTCCTTCCAGTTCTCTGCTGCCAATGACTGGAACGAACTGCAAAAATCACTAAAGCTGGAGACTCCCATCTCCCTCACTAGCTTTAAGCACCAGCTGTCAGAGCAGCTCACAGATCACTGTACCTGTACATAGCCCATCTGTAAATAGCCCATCAAACTACCTCAGCCCCATACTGTTTTTATTTATTTATCTTGCTCCTTTGCACCCCAGTATCTCTACTTGCACATTCATCTTCTGCACATCCTACCATTCCAGTGTTTAATTGCTATATTGTAAATAATTTGCCACCATAGCCTATAGCCTTACCTCTCTTATCCTACCTCATTTGCACATGCTGTATATAGATTTTTCTACTGTATTATTTTTTGTATGTTTGTTTATTCCATGTGTAACTCTGTGTTGTTGTAKGTGTCGAACTGCTTTGCTTTATCTTGGCCAGGTTGCAGTTGCAAATGGGAACTCGTTCTCAACTAGCCTACCTTGTTAAATAAAGGTGAAATAAAAAATAAAAGTTTAAAGCACTATGCATTGGGGCAGGTAGCATTCTCCTGGCATCCACCAAACCCAAATTTGTCCGTCGGACTGCCAGATGGTAAAGCGTGATTCATCACTCCAGAGAATATGTTTTCACTGCTCCAGAGTCCAATGGCAGTGCACTTTACACCACTCCAGCCGGCGCTTGGCATTGCGTATGGTGATCTTAGGCTTGTGTGCGACTGCTCAGCCATGGAAAACCATTTCATGAAGCTCCCGACGAACAGTTAACACTTGTGAGTGCTGCAACCGAGACCAGACGATTGTTCTGTAAGCTTGTGTAGCCCACCACTTCACGGCTGAGCCGTTGTTGCTCCTAGACGCTTCCACTTCACAATAGCAGCACTTACAGTTGACTGGGGAAGCTCTAGTGGGGCACACATTTAACGAACTGACTTGTTGGAAACGTGGATTTTATGCAACGGGTGTGGCTGAAATAGCCGAATCCACTCATTTGAAGGGGAGTCCACATATGTATATACAGCGTATTTTCTTTCTTATTTAACTGCATCATTGGGAAAGTGCTTGTATGTAAGCATTTTACTGTCTACACCTGTTGTTCTACACCTGTTGTATTCAGCGCGTGTGAAAAATAACAAGGTTCTCCCCCCAATTTTGTGATATTCAATTACGATCTTGTCTCATCGCTGCAACTTCCCAACGGTTTCGGGAGAAGGTCGAGTCATGCATCCTCCAAAACTTGACCCGCCGAACCACACTTCTTAACACCTGCCAACTTAACCCGGAAGCCAGCCGCACCAATGTGTCGGAGGTAACACTGTTCAACTGACAACCAAAGTCAGCCTGCAGGTACCCGGCCCTCCACAAGGAGTCGCTAGACCACGATGAGCGAAGTAAAGCCCCCCGGCCAAACCCTCCCCTAACCCGGACGACGCTGGGCCAATTGTGCACCGCCATATGGGACTCCAGGTCACGGCCGGTTGTGACACTGCCTGGGAACGAACCCGGGACTGTAGTGACGACTCTAGCACTGCGATGCAGTGCCTTAGACCGCTGCGCCACACGGGAGGCTAAAACAGCTTTTCTTGAACAATTCTGCCTCTGGCTAATGAGAAAAATAAAATTATCAGCTCTAACGCAATATTGTTCTTCATCTTCTATTGACAGGACAGTAAACTGAGTGCTAGTCTGTTTGTGCTATCCCGCCAAGAGCACAAACAGATCTGTGACCAGGCTAATAGGACAGATAGTAGAAGACAGACAGGAAAGATGCGTCGAAAGATGGGACCAGAATTCATTCCAGTTAAGTGTATATCCACCCACCTACCCACCCACCGGTAACTGCCCAAATAAAGGAAACATCATAAAGTGTCTTAATAGGGCGTTGGGCCAGTATCTGCTGTTCTGCCCTTGAGCAAGGCAGTTAACCCCCACAACAACTGATCCCCTGGGCACCGATGATGTGGATGTCGATTAAGGCAGCCCCCTGCACCTCTCTGATTCAGAGGGGTTGGGTTAAATGCGAAGGACACATTTCAGTTGAATGCATTCAGTTGTGCAACTGAATGTATCCCACCTTTCCCATGAGCCAGAACAGCTTCAAGATTCTACAAGTGTCTGGAACTCTATTGGAGGGATGCGACAGCACTCTTCCACAAGACATTCTATAATTTTGTGTGCTGATGATGGTTGTGGAAAACACTGTCTCAAACGCCACACCAGAATTTCCCATAAGTGTTCAACTGGGTTGAGATCTGGTGACAGATGGCCAAGGCATATGGTTTACATCGTTTTCATGCACATCAAACCATTCAGTGATTACTTGTGCCCTGTGGATGGGGGCATTGTCATCCTATAGGGACACAGCCACGGTAACCAAAATAATGGCGTGCCCAGCATTTTTACATATGACCCTGAGCATGTGATGTTAATTGCTTAATTAACTCAGGAATCACACCTGTGTGGAAGCACCTGCTTTCAATATACTATGTATCCCTCATTGACTACTCATTATTATTTTGACAGTTACCTGTATGTGCTGAAAGCGCCAGCGCTAAAGAGCTAAACCAACTCCAGAGCACACTGTAAAGCAATCTGTTGCGGGTAAAGGTTTCAGACAAAGAACCAGGGTCGCAAAATTCCAGTTACTTTCCCAAAATTATTTGGCTTTTCAAAAATACCGGTTGAAGAGTTCCAGACTTGAAGATTCTCTAGTGGGAACTTTTTCGGAATTCTGCAAACCTATGAAGCATTCACCTTCATAACATTGAAGAGTACTTCCTGTCCCAAGCTGTCCTCCTTAAAGAAGTCATGCTCAGGATACGTCCGGGCAATGTCCCGGCGAATCAGCTTCTCACATGGTGATGTCATCTTCAGCAGCTCAGAGTACTGGTCTTTGATAGGCATGTTCTGGGCGTTGCATAGCAACTGCCACACTATTGCTCGGAAGTGATGGGGGATCCCTTTTCTGACCAGATCCTGTTTGGAGAGAAGAAAAATATTGGTCAATACCATCCCGAATGCTTGGGACCTTCCTACCCTAAACCATAACCCTTACCTAACCTTAGCCTTAACCATTTTACATTTCAACTTCAATGGGGTAGGGACATCAAGGTACCCGGATAGCACGGACAAAACATATAATCAGCATTTACTTTGTTTTGAAAATGCTAATATTACCAATTGGTGTCAGTGGACAAACCGAAGTGTGGTTTGCAGTTTACCCAACCTTGTCTATAGATCGCTTTCAAGGTATATAAATAGTTTCGCTGAACTGGTCTATTCCTAATCATTAACGTAACAACAGCCTCTGATGGAAAATATGTAGTCCTTGTTTTCTGAGTGTGTTTATATATCAAGGAACATACTGGTATCCACATAAAATGTTTTATTCTATGTGGTGTTCAGAGCAAATCATGTGTCTGTGTGCTGCTATGCTCCAGTGTGTTTTCTCCACAGCACAGCATGTACCCCAGTCAGTCATTCTAATAACATTTTCCACCACTAAATATAATCTAGTCAGCGAGGCATTGTGCAGAGCGAAATGTTCTTGTAAATTACTGCCGAGGTGACTTGATTAAGACATTTCCTCTGCAGAGGGGGAACACTGACCAGTGGTGCTGGAGGGAGTGTGTGTTAGTGTAGGCTATGTGTTGTTTTTGTGTGCGAGTATGTGTGCGTGCAAGCTTTCGAGAGTGTGGGGTCAGGGGATCTTTCTCTCTCTCTGAGGTCAGTCTTGACAGTCCCAGCCTTGTAATGGAAACACACACACCTGTCTCTTATACACATCTAGATGTGTATAAGAGACAGGACACACACACACACACACACACACACACACACACACACAATCCCTCCACTGGATAATACTCACACACACATGCAAGAGGAAACACATGAATAACGCATACAGCTGCAATTACGCCTGTAAAATGACCTGCTCCCATTACTCTGCCTGTCACTACATTACTCAGTCTATGGTTGGTGTTCACTCAATGTTAAGTCCCAAATGGCACCCTATTCCCCATCTAGGGCTCTGGTCAAAAGTAATGCAGTATGTAGGGCATAGGGTACCAGTTGGAACGCATCCAAGGACAGGCTCATTGTTAAGAGGCTTATCTTTTTTTCTGGAGCACCCTAGTGGAAAAGGGGGAATATGATGCATTGAATTCGTCGCTAGTACGTTAAATTGAGAATGTCAATTTTGCTGATACAACATAAAAGTAGTCCACGTAGTAGTATCATCCTGCCTTGCAAGTTGAAACACACTAAACTAGGTCAACAGGAGAGAGCAATGTCAACTGAGCAATCTATTTGTTGAGGAGCTCAACATGATGATTAATAACATGACTAGGATGCAGTCTTGCAACAGTCAGGTTACATGGAGGTGATGTAGCTAAGGCCTCTTCTCTGGAAAAATTGTGAAATACTATTGTCATTTATAGGGCTGTGGCGGTCACAAAATTTCGTCAGCCGGTGATTGTCAAGCAAATAACTGCTGGTCTCACGGTAATTGACCGTTAATTAACAAACATTTATAATCTCCTGGCTTCCACACATAGCCTTCAATCCACTGATGCAGACCTTTGCAACGTCTACATTTTAAAAAAGTTGTATAAATACATGTAATATAGCCTACACATTAACAATAAATCCATTATTTATTTTAGACAGGTCTAAAGAAACATGATATGAAGAAAATGTAGTCTATTTCAGAAGACTTGTTCTTAAGTCAGGTCCTGATCTAACTATGCCATATGGCTGTGGCTACACTAGTGCATTTAGCAGACAAGATTTGCTTAGAATTCCGTGGCATTACTTTTATAGTCTGAAGAATTCAATTGAACAAAGCTGAATATTTTTCTCCAACCATTGAGGGAGTGTGCACACGCGGCTTTTCTGTGTTGAGCGGCTAACTAAGAAATAGGTACTCCTATATGCTTAATTTAGAGTTATTAATGTAACTTTAGTTGCTCTACAAACGTTGGGCTATATGTTTTGCATGCTGTGACTAATGATTATTTGAAAAAAGTCACATGAAAAGGCATGAGCTCTGCTTAGCTGTACACACTTCAATCTCCTATTCACAATTTGACAAGCACTTGATAATGCCTAAAATTTCACGCCAGCATCCTCTTTGTGTGGCCGTAATGCCCCCTAAAACAATCCATGCCTTTTGCAGCCAGTGGTCATTGCGCCCTTGGGCTAAATATAATAATTATAATTACCTTCTCCCTGAGTGCTCAGTACGCTGCAGCTCCTCTCACTCAAATGGCTCTCCATCACCTGATCGGGTCTTTCTCACAGGCTACAAGTGAAGACAGACATCGGGGGCGCAACTGCGCACGTTCTTATCCAATTCCGAGGTGCATATTGAAGGTATTGGGAGAACTGTCCACATTTACTTTTCATCAGCCAACAAGATGAGTGGGCCTAACGAACAGCAAAAGCATTAGCCTATGTCGGGCTCCCAGGTGGCGCAGCGGTCTAAGGCACTGCATCTCAGCCCAAGATGTAGTACCTGGTTCGAATCCAGGTTGTATCACATCCAGCCGAGATTGGGAGTCCCATAGGGCGGCGCACAATTGGCCCAGTGTTGTCCGGATTTGTATGTCATTGTAAATAAAAATTTGTTCTTAACTGACTTGCTAAGTTAAATAAAGGTTAAATAAAAAAAAAGGTTTTAAATGTCAATCTACTATCCCCCTTAGTACAAAAGTTGATCTATTCTATTGGTCAACTTTTCCTTCTGTGCGAGAAAGAAATATTCCAAACATAGTGTGGAACAGTTGTGGGATGCGATAGATCTCAAATTAATATAACCACTAGCATCAAAAAACACTTTTTATGCAATGAGGCTGACGGAACAGATCAGAACATTTAGCTTAAAAATGTTGATAAACGAATAGGCTATTTTTTCACATTATAAGCGCAGCAATGTGCACACGGCAGTAGGCTGGCTATAAGCGCAAATGTTCCATTAGCGGGAAAACAGCCTGATCAAAAGTGACCACAAATGCGATTATGCATGTAATGCTTTTATTATAAAGGTGAATTTTTATGGTGAAAATGATCTTCCCCAAACTTGAAACTCACACACTGCTTAAGTATGCCAGTTAGGCTCTACACCCCTTGTAAAGCAGATTAATGAGCTTCATTTTAAGAAGTTATTTGGCAACTTTAGTTGATACAAACCGTATCAAAACATATAGGCGTATGCGCTAGGCTACATGAGGTGTGCGACTATAATTAGAAAAAGTTGCACACAAAAAAGTCATCGTTTCTTGCCTTACACTGGCATCATTCACAAGTGGTAATATATAATTTACAAGTAATAGGCTAATATTGTCACCATTAGACTATTCTTGATTTAATCTTGTCTTTACATATACTAAATAATATATGTGTGAGTTTTTTTGTTGTTGAATGGACCATTATCATCCATGTATCTTGAAACAGGTGCAGGTGAAAATTACATGTCATCTACGCACTTAAATAGCGAATGGAGGACGTTTTTCCCGTGGTTCATTTTCATGCCAGCCAGGTAGGCTATATTCCTGCTGTAAAGATAAACGATGTGCTTAATATTAGGAAAGTTGAGAAGTAAATATGAACTCAGCAAAAAAAAGAAACGTCCCTTTTTCAGGATCCTGTCTTTCAAAGATAATTCGTAAAAATCCAAATAACTTCACAGATCTTCATTGTAAAGGGTTTAAACACTGTTCCCCATGCTTGTTCAATGAACCATAAACAATTAATGAACATGCACCTGTGGAACAGTCATTAAGACACTAACAGCTTACAGACGGTAGGCAATTAAGGTCACAGTTATGAAAAGTTAGGACACTAAAGAGGTCTTTCTACTGACTGAAAAACACCAAAAGAAAGATGCCCAGGGTCCTTGCTCATCTGCGTGAACGTGCCTTAGGCATGCTGCAAGGAAGGATGAGGACTGCAGATGTGGCCAGGGTAAGAAATTGCAATGTCCGTACCGTGAGACGCCTAAGACAGCGCTACAGGGAGACAAGGCGGACAGTTAATCGTCCTCGCAGTGGCAGACCACGTATAACACTTGCGCAGGATCAGTACATCCGAACATCACACCTGCGGGACAGGTACAGAATGGCAACAACTGCCCGAGTTACACCAGGAACGCACAATTCCTCCATCAGTGCTCAGACTGTCTGCAATAAGGCTGAGAGAGGCTGGACTGAGGGCATGTAGCCCTGTTGTAAGGCAGGTCCTCACCAGACATCACCGGCAACAACGTCGCCTATGGGCATAAACCCACCGTCGCTGGACCAGACAGCACTGGCAAAAAGTGCTCTTCACTGACGAGTCACGGTTGTGTCTCACCAGGGGTGATGGTCAGATTCGTGTTTATCGTCGAAGGAATGAGCGGTACACTGAGGCCTGTACTCTGGAGCNGATGGTCAGATTCGTGTTTATCGTCGAAGGAATGAGCGGTACACTGAGGCCTGTACTCTGGAGCGGGATCGATTTGGAGGGGGAGGGTCCGTCATGGTCTGGGGCGGTGTGTCCCAGCATCATCGGACTGAGCTTGTTGTCATTGCAGGCAATCTCAACGCTGTGCGTTACAGGGAAGACATCCTCCTCCCTCATGTGGTACCCTTCCTGCAGGCTCATCCTGACATGACCCTCCAGAATGACAATGCCACCAGCCATACTGCTCGTTCTGTGCGTGATTTCCTGCAAGACAGGAATGGCAGTGTTCTGCCATGGCCAGCGAAGAGCCCGAACCTCAATCCCATTGAGCTCGTCTCGGACCTGTTGGATTGGAGGGTGAGGGCTAGGGCCATTCCCCCAGAAATGTCTGGAAACTTGCAGGTGCCTTGGAAGAGTGGGTTAACATCTCACAGCAAGAACTGGCAAATCTGGTGCAGTCCATGAGGAGGAGATGCACTGCAGTACTTAATGCAGCTGGTGGCCACACCAGATACTGACTGTTACTTTTGATTTTGACCTCGCCTTTGTTCAGAGACACATTATTCCATTTGWTAGTCACGTCTGTGGAACTTGTTCAGTTTGTCTCAGTTGTTGAATATTATGTTCATACAAATATTTACTTTAGGTTTGCTGAAAATAAACGCGGTCGACAGTGAGAGGACGTTTCTTTTTTTGCTGAGTTTAGTAGGCCTAGCCTATTAAAAGCTGATGGGATGCTCCTCTATTTAGTAGAGGCCATCACTCTGTTCTCACGCAATTGCAAAGCCTTTAGAAATGTTGTGCAACATAAGCACATGATCTCTCATTAAGTGTTTGATTAGATTTTTTATTACATTTGCATTGATGTCAGAGTGATTAGAGGGACAATATATTGCTGGGTACCAGGCAGTTTTAGCAAGTTTGGTAGGCTACTAATACCCATCAGCAGCATCAGAGCTTGGAGAAGCCTAATTACTGTGACAAAACGGTCATTCGGAATTGACCGTCTTCATGACTCGTGACCGCCGTTGTGGTGGTAATTCGGTCACCGTAACAGCCCTAGTCACGCAGCCGAGGTCCAGTGGAAGGTTCTCCACCACTTTAACATACAATGCAAAACTAATGCATAACAGCACCTCAGATTTACCATTAGCTTTTTTGTCTGTGACCAGGCTTACGATTCGAACACACCGACAGCGTCATTGCACAAAATAGTACGCAGCCTCATCTGGATATGTATGCAATAAAAGTTAAACATTCAACTTCTGCTACCATTTCTGTTAAGCCGTCTACGCATACAGTTTGACGCATTCATTCGATAAATCCAGCGTATACATCACACCGAATGCACTGCAACTGCCTCTGCAACGCAATGCTGCAAGGCAAACGCCGCGTTTCATTGGAAATGAATTGAAATTCTGGTGTACCAAAATGCATTGATGCTGTCGGTGTGTTGGAAGCGATACTCTTGGTCCTGGATGTTAAGTTCATGTTTTAAGTATCCCTATATTTCTGTTATTACGGGGCTATCACTCAGTCAAGAGTGCGCATGCGCAGGAAGTCTAGTCGTTGATGGACCTAGCCTTGAGTGAAATGGCTACCTTGTAGTGTGTTCATATAGTAAACTTTGTTAAACTGGAACCTTCTCGTTGTGTCATTTCGAGTTAACACTGGAAACACGCCCCGATTGGCTGATTCAGATGTCATTGACATGGGTAATCAGACTTCCCCCTGAGCGACTAGAGAGACACCATCAGTTGGCAGTGAGCACTAAGAAGGCTACATTTTGAACAGGGTTCACACGGTAAAATCAAGACAACAGTAGTAAGGGTCAGTGAGAGACGTAGCTGGCCTTGGGGAAATACCCCTGAACTGCGCCTGTATAGTATCAATACCAGGAAACAAAGAGACTGCTGTACTGTACAAAATGTATTCACTAACTTCATTGATTACAAATATTTGTGCAACTTATAGCTAGCTAGTAAGCGAAGATAGGAACCTTGTATTATTCACTATTCTCTGAAATATTCAGGCGAGGATGAGAGGAATCGAGCACAGATTGAGACTCACCAATAGTCTCTCACCTATAGGTTTAGGGCCTAGGGGAAGGGGTTAGGTTTAGGGTCAAGGGATTAGGGCCAAGGGGAAGGGGTAATGGTGGTAGGGCAAGAGAAGGGGTTATGGTTAGGGCCAAGGGGATGGGTTATGGTTAGGGCTAAGGGAAGGGTAATGGTTAGGCCAAGAGGAAGGGTTATGGTTAGGGCCAAGGGGATGGGGTTATGTTAGGGCCAAGGGGATGGGGTAATGGTTAGGGCCAAGGGGATGGGGTAATGGTTAGGGCCAAGGGGATGGGGTTATGGTTAGGCCAAGGGGAAGGGGTAATGGTTAGGGCCAAGGGATGGGGTAATGGTTAGTGAGGGGATGGGTAATGTAGGGCCAAGGGGATGGGGTAATGGTTAGGGCCAAGGGGATGGAGGGTAATGGTTAGGGCCAGGATGGGGGTAATGGTTGGCCAAGGATGGGGTAATGGTTAGGGCCAAGGGATGGGTATATGGTTAGGGCCAAGGGGATGGGGTAATGGTTAGGGCCAAAGGAAGGGGTAATGGTTAGGGCCAAGGGAAGGGGTATGGTTAGGGCCAAGGGAAGGGGTAATGGTTAGGGAAGGGGTATGGTTAGGGGGAAGGGTAATGGTTAGGGCCAAGGGGGATGGGTTATGTTTAGGGCTAAGGGAAGGGTAATGGTTAGGGCAAGGGAAGGGGTAATGGTTAGGGCCAAGGGGATGGGTAATGGTTAGGCAGGGCTAAGGAGGAAGGGGTAATGGTTAGGGCCAAGGGGAAGGGTAATGGTTAGGCCAAGGGAGGTATGGTTTAGGCAGGAAGGGGTAATGGTTAGGGCTAAGGGGGAAGGGGTATGGTTAGGGCCAAGGGAAGGGTATGGTTAGGCCAAGAGGGAAGGGGTAATGTTTAGGCCAAGGGGAAGGGTAATGGTTAGGGCCAGAGGAAGGGGTAATGGTTAGGGCCAAGAGGAAGGGGTAATGGTTAGGGCTAAGGGGGAAGGGGTAGTTGTCATGGTTAGGGCCAAGGAGATGGGTATGGTTAGGGCCAAGAGGAAGGGGTAATGGTTAGGGCAGCGTAAGTTACGAGGAAGGGGTTAATGGTAGGGCCAAGGGAAGGGGTAATGGGTTTAGGGCGAAGGGGAAGGGGTATTGGTTAGGTGGCCAAGGGAGGGGTAATGGTTAGGTCCAAGGGGAAGGGGTTATGGTTAGGGCCAAGGGAAGGGGTTATGGTTAGGGCAAAGGGGAAGGGGTTTAATGGTTAGGGCCTAAGAGGGAAGGGTGTATATGGTTTAGGCGCCAAGGGGAAGGGGTAATGGTTAGGGCTAGGGGAAGGGTTATGTTAGGCAAGGGAAGGGGTAGTCATGGTTAGGGCCAAGGGAAGGGGTAATGGTTAGGGCTAAGGGGAAGGGGTTATGGTTTAGGGCCAATGGGAAGGGGTAATGGTTACGGCTAAGGGAAGGGGTTAATGGTTTAGGGCCACAGGGGAAGGGGTAATGGTTAGGGCCAAGAGGAATGGTTACGGGTAAATGGTTAGGGCCAATGGGGAAGGGGGGTTAATGGTGTTAGGGCCAAGAGGAAGGGGTAATGGTTAGGCCAAGGGAGGGGTAATGGTTAGGGCCAAGGGAAAGGTGGTAATGGCTTAGGCCAAGGGGAAGGGGTAGTTAGGCACCCAAGGGGAAGGGGTAATGGTTAGGGCCAAGAGGAAGGGGTTATGGTTAGGGGGAAGGGGAAGGAGTTTAGGGCATAGGGGAAGGGGTTAGGTCCAAGGGGTAGGGAGTGAATTGAGACGGGCTATTCCAGAGAGTTGACTCTTACAAAAGGCCAATAATAGTCTCTCCCTTTTTAAGCTTGTCCCCAGGCTATTGTGTACAGGAAGTGTCCAGTGCACGAGAGTACTCACCTTGAGCTGCTTCTCGTTCTTCTTGCGGAAGTCCTCCCACTCGTTAACTATGCGTCCCCAGAGGATCCAGGAGTCCTCCTCCAGGTGAGACAGATTGGAGGAGGCCGAGGAGCTGGACACCAGGCTGGAGACGCTGTTCCTCCTGGAGCCGTTCACAGAGCGGAGGGACTTACTGTCCGTCTCCAGCAACCTAGAGACACAAACACAACATGCATGAGCTTCTCTTGCCACATGACCAGCATATAACCATTATACTCAGGCATACATGATCTCCAATGAGAGACATTACGATGGGAGTTCGGACTGAATGAGAGAGCATTTCATTCTATGTTCGGAGGTGAAGGCAGCTCAAATTACGGACGACAGATATAGATTATTTAATGTAGCTTTAACTGCTAATGTACCAAATCAAGAATAAACACACGTAACTGGTCAATCTGAAATGTTTCATTAGTGTCAATAGATAGATAGTCACTGTAATGGTTAGCTGTGCCACTAGAGATTCTGGGTTCAAGTCCAGGCTCTGTCGCAGCCGGCCGTGACCGGGAGACCCATGGGGTGACGCACAATTGACCCAGCGTCGTCCGGGTTAGGGGAGGGTTTGGCCGGAAGGGATGTCCTTGTCCCATCACGCACTAGCGACTCCTGTGGCGGGCCGGGACCAGTGCACGCCGACACGTGTACAGTGTTTCCTCCGACACATTGGTGCAGCTGGCTTCCAGGTTAAGTGGGCATTGTGTCAAGAAGCAGTGCGGTTTAGTTGGGTTTCGGAGAATGGACGGCTCTCGACCTTCGCCTCTCCCGAGTCCGTACGGGAGTTGCAGCGATGAGACGAGACTAACTACCAATTGGATACCACGAAATTGGGGAGAAAAAGGGTATAAATAAAAATAATTTAATAAATAGATAGTCACTGTTACAGTAGAAAGGATCAGACATGCATTGATATGGGCAGTGTGGGTTTACTTTACACTGGGTAAATGCTTGAGGCAAGTAGCCCAATAACTGATGCTGAACATTTATCCAAATCGTGGCACTGGTAGACGGTGAAGCCACTAAATTCTAGCGCAGTGCTAAAAATGGAAACGCTCATTCAATGCAGAAGAATTTGCAGTGAGATATAGTACAGCTTTATGACAGAGCCATAGCCAAGGAGAGCCCACTGCAACAGCATCCCCAGTGATGATGGGAGAATAGCCAGCTGCCAGCTCTGAGCCCTGGATGTAGGGTCAATGGGGTTACAGACAGTACTAGGGACAAAGTGCATCTCTTAAAAAAGGTTGGCAGGACAACATATCCTTTCACAGCACTTCTGTTTGTTTCCTAAAAGAAATGCAATGAACATGGTGGATAGTAAAGCCTTGAACAACCATCATGATCACTATATCAGGGTCACTACTATATCAGTCAGACTGATATTTCATGGAACATTTAACTTGCATTAATGTCCCAAGTGTCGCAAGTGACAGAAAGCAAAGTGGACTTAGACAGTTGATTAACTATTACTTCAATGAGATCCTACATTTGACCTTAACCCAAAACATGACCATAAAAAAAAAAAGCTATGAAACGTCAACAGTAAAGTGGGTCAATACAAAGTAGCCTAAATAACTACCTGGCATCTGGTCTCATCTATTTGATTGAAAACATTCCTGAAAGTGGGTTGGTGAGAAAAAGCTGCAGGAGTATGTTTAAGTTCACAGCAGACTGACCTTGTATCACTGTATCAATTTATGTGCCAATTTGTTTGTCACTGGAGCTGTAAGACTGCAGTTAACAGACACTGGATCATGTTCATTAGGGAACGGAACAAAACACATTTTAAAACAAATTGAAACAGAAAACGCAAATTAGCATTTCTCAGACAAGTCCAGGCAGTCCATCCCTGTTTCAGTCAGTTGTCTTTCCGTTTAGTTCCATATGAACAGGACCCAGGGCTGTGAGAGGGAACCATGCCTCCCAACCTATGCAGTGCTGACGAGCCCATGTGTGTCCCAAATGGCAACCTATTCCCTATGTAGTTCTGGTCAAAAGTAGTGCACTTCATAGGGAATAGGGTGCCATTTGAGAAGAGGCTATGGCCTATGCTGGGACACAGAGGCTCAGAAACCTGAACTCAGAAAAAGTGCCTGGGCCTCTCGGCTCCAGGGTGACGTCACTGGGAGTGCTCCCAGACTGGGTAGGGTTACAGCCATATTTGGGTCAGGAGGAAGGGGGCCAGGGTAGGCCTGTGTTACAGGGACAGCTAGGAGATCCCCAGCAAGGGTTTTACATTTAGGACATACATTCAACATGTTGGGAAAGGTAGTAAATATTGCAGATTAATAATACTGTGTCGTAAGAATAATTTAAAAACAGTGATAGCTGCTTGCTTAATTAAAACATAGCTTTGCTTTCAAAGGCAACAGATCTAGAAAGCAGTAGGCTAGATACCAGACTATGTATCATGAGAGGCCTAAAAAGTGACAAGGCTGTTGCTAAATGTAGAGCCCAATGTCATCACAGCTATAATGGGATGTGAGGGAATACACTACTAAGATATATGCTAAAGGTTTAAGCCATCCTAACAGGACGCAAAGTTGCAGTAGCAGCCCATGGCTTCTAGCAAACATGCAAGATAACACTGAGTGTGTTCTTAAGAGGCCGTGTGGAAGTAGGAAGGGTAGGGAATGTTGAGGTCATTGATAAGGTTAGTCACTGGCCTCAGTGGCCTGTAACGATTCACTTTCCGCTAACCTAAAAAGTCTATGAGTTGTAGGCCTAAAGCAACAAATGTAGCCTAGAACATGGAACAAACAATCCATTTCAACCATGGATGAAGAACCGTCCACATATTCTCCTCTCCCTCTCTCCTTGGTAGATTTCATCACACTGTCATTTTCAGAAAATTTCCAAATGTTGATACACTGTTTATTCTAGGCACACACTGACAGTCAGAAAACCTGAATTTCCCATGTAGCCTAGTCACTGCTCCTCCGCTAATAATTCACCAGTCGACAAAACATTCCATGTTGGGTTCTCACAGATGGCTCAAATGGCTCAAAACAAATACATCAAACCATTGTAATTTACTGAAAAGATCCAGTACAGCACAGAGATTCGTAGGAGGAAAAACAGAGGATACAAAGGAACTATTTAAACAAGTTGCTCTGTCGCCAAAATAATCCATGTCAGTTAGACTTTGTCCTCAGTTATGGCCTCTCGGTAACGAGAAGAGAGCCATGGCATCTAGAAAGAGAAGTTAGGATCCTCGTGCTGCTTACCAGGATAAACTCATGGTGCTGTCTTCATGTCTTTGATGTGTAGTTAGAAGATCCAGAGAAGCTACCAGCCTTTGCCTAGTGAACTGGCTGAACTGAGTCTGGCACTAGTCTCTCTCAAACGCAAACCTCTTATCTACTTTGCACAGTACAAAGGCCTTCCCCTTCTCAGTGTGTGTGTGTGTGTGTGTGTGTGTGTGTGTGTGTGTGTGTGTGTGTGTGTGTGTGTGTGTGTGTGTGTGTGTGTGTGTGTGTGTTGCATTACATTAGTATCTGTGATACTGCATTGATCTCAAAGTACACAAGTCTTCCCTCGGTGCTCATAGATGTATAAAAACCTACTTTTGATGCACCTGCAGATCAGTGTCTTCCTGCTCAGTCAGAAAGTGAGGGTATCTAGGCCTTTACATAAAACTAAGATAGAAAAACTGCCAGTCCATTATTTTATATATCTTGTTCTCATCCATTTTGGTATTTAAAAAGGGGAGAAACAAGGAATTTCAACATCAGTGTGACATCATACAACTTTTTTAAATTATTTCTTTTGTTGAAAGATTATTCCTGCAATGAATGTGTACTTCTTCAAAGACACAGTGCTGGTTCGGAGGATACAACTTATTTTCTATGGGAGTTAATTAAATTTATCAGATTGGAAAAACTTTGTAATCTCCGATAAAAATGTAACATTTCTGTAGACGAGTCATTTTCAAACCCCAGTCACGATGATCCTCAAGACTATACCTCCTACCCTTGACACTGYAACAATAGCTCTGAATGTCGTGCTTTTTGGTCCACCAGCCACTCATATTTTTTACCAGTAATTTGCCATAATTACATAACACAAAAAAGCAGATGGCCATGCTTTGTAATGTTTCTAAAACAAATGTATTAGTAACAGGTAATGTGGTATATTGCTCAATTACAAAACGTGTGACCCGAGTGTTTTAATCAAAATATAAGGGACAAAATCTTCAGCTGCCCCTTTAAAGCGGGAGGTTACCACGGTAACAGGGCCACTCGAGTCCTGTCACGTGTGTCTGTGTGCATGTGTGAGATTTGGGATCTGATTAGGGAGTCTTCACTATCAGTTGAAGCAGCAGACAAACAAACGTTGAAAAGCAACCCGAGCTTGTGAACAAAACAAATGTAAATAGCCAAGAAACACGAGGACAAAGTCTCACTCTGCAGACTTGAGTAAATTAGACCGTCTTTTATGTCTGTACGCAGCACCTCCAAAAATGTATCTATCAGCACTTAATTCATTGCACACAGCTCCCCTGCCAGGCAGTATTGCTGCACGAGGTGGGATATACAGTAGGATTAGTATATCTTTGTGCAATTAGCAGCTATGAAACAAAACAGCAGAAATACTTTGAAAACAGCTACTACAGCCTTTTCTAACCCCAACATGTACTCAAAATTGACTTGACTATTTTTATTTGCAAATGTAATAGTGGAGGTGTCATAATACCCATAAAACCTTGCGGTCAAACAGGGAAATGGTTCTATTCGTTTTTCCACCATTGATTTTTCCCATAGGGAATTTTAAAAACACTTAAAATAATGGCTGTGTTGTGTGTAGGCTTACCCTGGCGTGACATTTTGAAAACCATGTATATCTCTCTTGCATAGGGAAAAATAAATAGTGGAAAAACGATTGGAACCATTTCCTTGTTTGACTGCTATGTTTTATGGGTATTATGACACCTGTTATGACTCATAAGGTGGTACTCTATGCTTGCACTGTAGAGCCTTGCAAATTGACCACCCGCCAACGTGGCTGGTGAAATAGACATTCTTAACCGCCAACACCTAAATTGACCCCCTGGAGGGAGACTGATGCAGGAGGGAGGGGCAGCAGGGACATGTGCCAAATGAAAGAGGCCAGCTGTAGCCCTGCTTGAACTAAACACCACACCTGCTGTCCACCCTCTGTTGAGGAAGGTGCTTAGAGGTCTGTCCAGGACAAAGAAAAGTTGACCTTTCCCCCCTATAATTACTTTGAACAGGAGGAGACATCGCCACGCTGTTGTCTTCAATCATGTTGTAGTGACTTCTGAATAATAAAATCAGCGATCTAAGAGGTTAAGAATCACTACTTCTGACTGCTCCTCTACTCAGTTGATGTCTTAACGGATGTTAGCCAAGCTTTATAAAGCATAAGGAAAACAGACCTATTCAAATATCATTCTCACTTCTCCTTCTCTCACACGGCAGACTGTTCAGAAGATTCAGCCAGTATTAGCTTTCATTAACTGTGTCCTACTACTACAACTCATCATCTCAGCCCCATGAGCATCGCTCTCACACTTCAGACAGATCAGTACAGCCACATCTCACAGGGCTCTGACTGCAGTCTTCTTCATTTGCGATTTCCATACTGAGTCGTCGTCCCAAATGGCAACCTATTCCCTTTATAGTGCACTACTTTTGATCAGGGCCCATCTCAGCGAGTCACCTGCTGCACTTCTCAGGCCTTGTTCTTTCCATGTCAACACTCAGAATGCTCATAAAAGCAGGGTGAGAGCCACAGGACGGAGAGAAAAGGGTAGAGTGGAGGGGACAGCAGTGGCTGTGTGTTGAGTCCTAATGCACTTATCTTGTTTCAGCTAATGAACACTTCAGGGACAGACAATGTGGCTGTAGGCCTACTTTTACTTAGATCATTGTGAAAATGTCTTTGTAGCCACTGTCAGTCACTGTTATTGTTAGACAATTAAGATTGATATAACCACTGCCTTTGTCACTGGTCTAATCAATGCAAATGTTGTACATGAAAAGAGGAAAGGGAACAAAAACGTATTCATATGTTGACAGAACTTGATTTAATAATTCATAGTTGGCACTCACCTGTTCTGCTCCTCCAGCTTGGCGAGCAGCTCCAGTTCATCTGGGCTGAGTTTAGCCGGCGATGCCGACGTGGGAGACGGGGAGAGGGATGTTGAGGAGGCGGCTGTGGTGGTCTGCAGGGACGAGGGCACCGTTGCAATCTGGCTAGACGAGGTGGCAACCTGGCTAGCCATCTGACTAACCGTGTGTGACACAGAGTTCTTCACCCATGAGAGAGTAGAACTCAGCTTGCCTGCAACCTTGTCAGTCGCCACCTGTGGAGAGAAGCATGTGAGCTGTAGGAGGGATTTACAAGTACACTTCCTTCCTTCTATCTGTTTTATGTATTTTGGGCTCTCTTTCCTGCAATGTTAAAGTTTATGAACACTGTCAATAGTCCTTTTTGTTCTCTGGCTGTCCAACCATCTCTAGACATATTAGAACACTGATTTGTGACTGTTACTGTGTAGTAAGGCTTTTCTTGGTGTGGATCCATGCTTCATCTAACGACTGTCTCGTTTTTTTTCTTCATCACACTGATGCATCAAGAATTTACAATACACAGACTATTAAATGCAAAAGCCGCAGCTTGAAGGAAGAAAGACAAACTGGTCTCAGTAGGTCATTGATACAGTGCATTTAGAAAGTATTAATACCCCTGGACTTATTTCACATTGTGTTGTGTTGCAGCCTGAATTCAAAATTGATTAAATAGATTTTTCCAACCATCTACGCACAATACTAAATAATGACAAAGTGAAAACATGTTTATTTTATTGAAAATGAAACACATATCGAATTTACATAAGAATTCAGACCCCTGAGTTAATACATATTAGAAACACCTTTGGCAGCAATTAAGCTATGAGTCTTTCTGGTTAAGTCTGGAAGAGCTTTGCAGACCTGGATTGTAGAATATTTGCACATTCTTTTTTAAATTCTTCAAGCTCTGCCAAGTTGTTTGTTGATCATTGCTAGACAGTCATTTTCAAGTCTTGCCATAGATTTTCAAGACGATGTAAGTAAAAACTGCAACTAAGCCACTCAGGAAGTCGCCTTGGTAAGCTATTCCAGTGTATATTTGGCCTTGTGTTTTAAGTTATTGTCCTAATGAAAAAGGTGAATTTGCCTCCCAGTGTGTTGGAAAGCAGACAACCAGGTTTTACTCTAGGATTTTGCCTGTGCTTAACTCTATTCCATTTATTTTTATTAAAAAAAGAACTCCCCAGTCCTTGCCAATGATAAGCATACCCATAACATGATGCAGCCACAACCATGCTTGGGAAAAAATGAAGAGTGATACTCAGTGATGTGTTGGATTTGCCCAACACATAACACTTTGTATTCAGGACATAAGGTTAATTTCTTTGCCACATTTTTGGCAGTTTTACTTTAGTGCCTTATTGCAAACAGGATGCATGTTTGGGAATATTTTCTATTCTGTACAGGCTTCCTTCTCACTCTGTCATTTAGGTTAGTATTGTGGATTAACTACAATGTTGATCCATGCTGTTTTCTCCTATCACAGCTATAAGACTCTGTAACTGTTTTAAAGTTACCATTGCCTCATGGTGAAATCCCTGAGTGGTTTCCTTCCTCTCCGGCAACTGAGTTAGGAAGGACGCCTGTATCGTTGTAGTGACTGGGTGTATTGATACACCATCCAAAGTGTAATTAATAACTTCCCCATACTCAAAGAAATATTCAACAGCTGCTTTTTTTTTTTTTTTACACCCATCTACCGATAGGTGCCCTTCTTTGCAATGTATTGAAAAACCTCCCTGGCCTTTGTGGTTGAATCTGTGTTTGAAATTCACTGCTCGACTTAGGGGCCTTATAGATAATTGTATGTGTGGGGTACAGAGATGAGGCAGTCATAAAAAATAATGTTAAACAAAAATCCATGCCACTTATGTGACATTTTTACACCTGAACTTATTTAGGCTTGCCATAACAAAGGGGTTGAATACTTATTGACTTAACGCAATTTTTTTGTACATTTGTAAAATGTCTATAAACATAAATCCACTGACATTATGGGGTATTGTGTGTAGGCCAGGCTGTAACACAACAAACTGTGGAAAAAGTCAAGGGGTGTGAATACTGTCTTAAGACACTATACATATTGAATGTATTCAGTTACATCACACCACTCACTCCAATGAAACTGACACCACTAGTGAGAATGTTGTGAGATCCAATGGTCTATACTATAGTCTAAGCAACACTCCAGTTCTTCTCCTAACCTAACAGAATGACACCACGGCTCAACTCCGTCTTTTGAAAAATAGTCTCAAAAGAAGTTTGCGGTGTGTCTTCCGTTACTTTGCAGGGTCATATGCTGATCACAGTGTCAGGGCAGACAGGGTCAAAGTTCTGTTTCTCCTCCTGAGATATTCAACACAGCACAGTGCTGCCTGGCACCAACAGGAGTTGGTTAAATCTTTCCTTTCAACTGTAGTCCGCAAGATAAGAGCCTCTGGAATTCACCTGACAGCGGGTGGCTCAGAACAACGTCAGTCACCAACTCATGTCACATCAAACTTAGAGTGCACTACTAGAGACATAAGTTTGACCTCAAGAGGAAGTCTGAGGAACCTCAGTCATCAAGCAGGTTTTTGTTGTTCTGTCAAAAATGGTGAGTCACTTGATTTCTAGATCATTGCAAATATTCCCTGATCGTCAATTTCCTTATAAATCAGCACAATAATAATCCATGTTCAAGCGAGCGGGAAATACTGTATCAGTGCTGAGGAAAAATACAATCTTATCACCCTTTCAGAATGACATTTACACAGTACAGTTTCCACAAGCTATAGGCCTAATCATAATGTCTGTTGCAAACAAAAATACATTTAGTGTTGAGAACAACTAACTAGTCTGCATGTTGTTTTGGCTGACAAACTTAAGCCCATGGCTCTACCCAGTCCCTTGACGCAAAACGTTTCGAAAGCAGCAGCTGTTACCATTCTGCTGGAATGAAAATACAGACAGCTGTTTCTCTGGAGAGAAGACGCCTACGTCCCCACCTGCTACATATTTCTATCTAGTGCTGTGGTGATACAAATGTTAGAGTGACGCAAATTTGACTGTTGAGTGACTGAAATAGAGGATCATTGTATTAGACCTAGGTGGCGTATATATTCAGTCTTGGAGAGCAACACTGATTGACATAATGCTATTTCATCTCTGGGAAACGAGTCACGACTTCACACTAACCATATCCTGTCATTTAGATCTGCAGTACTAATGAGGCCTGACTGACATCTTTAGAGATAAATCCTCAAAAGGAAACCCCTTCTTGAAAGGCTAACCTCAAGTCACTTACTCAATTTACACACAAGCCCACGGGAGCAGATGATATTGCTACCAGAGAGTCTCAGAGGCGTGTTCTGAAAAGTAACAACTCCTCAGCTCTTCTTCCTGGACCGTCTACATCATTTATACATAGAGGCAATTTGCTGCGTTGTGAGAATGCCAGAGCAGAGCTGAATCCGAGTCGACATCCACCAAAACCTCATGCATTTTGAGTTACTGTAGCTTAATGAGGAAGAATATAGAGCTGGAGCGCCGTCCCATAGTGAGCCTCAGAGAGTGTTTGATTTCTTTCCTTCTCATCTGCTGGGCCAGTTCATTAATTAAAACAACAGCATGGTCTTTAAGTGCTCCAGAGTCCTAACGTTAACCCGTTTAAAGGTCTTATTCACATCGGCTACAGAGAACATGATCACACAGTTGTCCGGAACAGCTGGTGCTCTCATGCATGGTTCAATGTTGCTTGCCTCGAAGCAAGCATAGAAGGCATTTAGCTCATCTGGTAGGCTTGTGTCACTGGGCAGCTTGCAGCTGGGTTTCCCTTTATAACCCGTGATAGTTTGCGAGCCCTGCCACATCCCGATAAGCGCCCGAGCAGGTGTAGTAGGATTTGATCTTGGCCCTGTATTGACGCTTTGCCTGTTTGATAGTTCATCGGAGGGCATAGCGGGATTTCTTATCAGTGTCCGGATTAGTGTCCCGCTCCTTGAAAGCAGCAGCTCTAGCCTATAGCTCAGTGCGGATGTTGCCTGTCTACCTGGCTTCTGGTTGTGATATGCATGCACGGTCACTGTGGGAACAACGTCACCGATGCATTAATGAAGCCGGTGACTGACATGGTAAACTCCATGCTATCGGATGAATCCCGGAACATGTACAGTATATCGTTTCCATATTACCCACAGATACAGTGCATTCGGAAAGTATTCAGACCCATCCCTTTTTAAACATTTTGTTATAGCCTTATTCTAAAATGGATTAAATAAAAACAAATCCACAGCAATTTACACACCACACCCCATAATGACAAAGCGAAAACAGGTTTAGAAATGTTGGCAAATTTATAAAAAGTAAAAACAGAAATACCTAAATTACATAAGTACTTAGACCCTTTGCTATGAGACTTTCTACAACTTGATTGGAGTCCACTTGAGGTAAATTCAATTGATTGGACATGATTTGGAAAGGCACAGACACCTGTCTATATAAAGGTCCCACAGTTGACAGTGCATGTCAGAGCAAAAACCAAGCCATAAGGTCGAAGGAATTGTCCGTAGAGCTCCGAGACAGGATTGTGTCGAGGCACATATCTGTGGAAGAGTACCAAAAAAATTCTGCAGCATTGGGGGATGTTTTTCGGYGGCAGAGACTGGGAGACTAGTCAGGATCAAAAGGGAAAGACGAACGGAGCAAAGTACAGCGAGATCCTTGATGAAAACCTGCTCCAAAGTACTCAGTACCTCAGACTGGGGGCGAAGGTTCCCCTTCCAACAAGACACTCACCCTAAGCACACAGCTAAGACAACGCAGGACTGGCTTCGGGACAAGTCTCAGAATGTCCTTGAGTGGCCCAGCCAGAGCCCAAACATCTCTGGAGAGACCTAAAAATAGCTTTGTAGCGACGTTCCCCAACCAACCTGGCAGAGCTTGAGAGGAACTGCAGAGAATTGGATAAACTCCCCAAATACAGGTGTGCCAAGCTTGTAGCGTCATACCCAAGACAATTACAACAATACTGAATGAACACTTATTTTAACTTAATATAATACATCAATAAAATCAATTTAGCCTCAAATAAATAATGAAACATGTTCAATTTGGTTTAAATATTGCAAAAACAAAGTGTTGGAGAAGAAAGTAAAAGTGCAATATGTGCCATGTAAGAAAGCTAACGTTCAAGTTCCTTGCTCAGAACATGAGAACATATGAAAGCTGGTGGTTCCTTCAATATTCTTCTTCAATATTCCCAGGTAAGAAGTTTTAGGTTGTAGTTATTATAGGAATTATAGGACTATTTCTCTCTATACGATTTGTATTTCATATACCTTTGACTATTGGATGTTCTTATAGGCACTTTAGTATTGCCAGTGTAACAGTATAGCTTCCATCCCTCTCCTCGCCGCTACCTGGGCTCAAACCAGGAACACATCGACAACGGCCACCCTCGAAGCAGTGTTACCCATGCAGAGCAAGGGGAACAACTACTCCAAGTCTCAGAGCGAGTGACGTTTGAAACGCTATTAGCGCGCACCCCGCTAACTAGCTAGCCATTTCACATCGGTTACACCAGCCTAATCTCGGGAGTTGATAGGCTTGAAGTCATAAACAGCGCAATGCTTGAAGCATTGCGAAGAGCTGCTGGCAAAACGCACRAAAGTGCTGTTTGAATGAATGCTTACGAGCCTGCTGGTGCCCACCATCGCTCAGTCAGACTGCTCTATCAAATCATAGACTTAATTADAACATAATAACACACAGAAATACGAGCCTTAGGTCATTAATATGGTCAAATCCGGAAACTATCATTTAGAAAATAAAACATTTATTCTTTCAGTGAAATACGGAACCGTTCTGTATTTTATCTAACGGGTGGCATCCATCAGTCTAAATATTCCTGTTACATTGCACAACCTTCAATGTTATGTCATAATTACGTAAAATTCTGGCAAATTAGTTTGCAACGAGCCAGGCGGCCCAAACTGTTGCATATACCCTGACTCTGCGTGCAATGAACGCAAGAGAAGTGACACAATTTCACCTGGTTAATATTGCCTGCTAACCTGGATTTCTTTTAGCTAAATATGCAGGTTTAAAAATATATATTCTGTGTATTGRTTTTAAGAAAAGGCATTGATGTTTATGGTTAGCTACACATTGGAGCAACGATACGCACCGCATCGATTATATGCAACGCAGGACACACTAGATAAACTAGTAATATCATCAACCATGTGTAGTTAACTAGTGATTATGTTAAGATTGATTGTTTTTTATAAGATACATTTAATGCTAGCTAGCAACTTACCTTGGCTTCTACTGCATTCGCGTAACAGGCAGGCTCCTCGTGGAATGCAATGTAATCAGGTGGTTAGAGCGTCGGACTAGTTAACTGTAAGGTTGCAAGATTGAATCACCCGAGCTGACAAGGTAAAAATCTGTCGTTCTGCCCCTGAATGAGGCAGTTAACCTCTTTCAGCTAGGGGGCAGAATTTTTATGTTTGGAAAAATAACGTTCCCAAGGTAAACGGACTATTTCTCAGGTCCAGATGCTAGGATATGCATATAATTGACAGATTAGGATAGAAAACACTCTAAAGTTTCCAAAACTTTTAAAATATTGTCTGACTATAACAGAACTGATTTTGCAGGCGAAAACCTGAGGAAATCCAACCCGGAAGTGCCTTTTATTTGTAAAAATCCCTGTTCCTTTGCCTGCCCCTCCATTTAAAGGGGTATCAACCAGATTCCCTTTCCAATGGCTTCCTCAGGCTGTGACYAGGCTTTAGACATAGTTTCAAGCTTTTATTTTGAAAAAATGAGCGAGATTTTTCAAAACGCGTCAGGTGTCCTTTGATTAGTTCCTGCGCGCGAGAGATGTAGCTCAACATTTTCTTTCTCTGTAGTATTGAATAGGTTACCGTCCGGTTGAAATATTATCGATTATGCATGCTAAAAACAACCTGAGGATTGATTATAAAAACGTTTGACATGTTTCTACAAACATTACGGATACTTTTTGGAATTTTCGTCTGCCTTTCAGGACCAGAACGAGCTTGTGGTTTTCTGAACATAACGCGCAAACCAAATGGCGGTTTTTGGTTATAAAACTAATCTTTATCGAACAAAATTAACATTTATTGTGTAACTGGGAGTCTCGTGAGTGCAAACATCCGAAGATTAGCAAAGGTAAGCGATTAACTTTATTGCTTTTCTGACTTTCGTGACCAAGCTAAATTTGCAGCTAGCTGTTCTTACTGTTTTGTCTAGTGATTGATAAACTCACAAACGCTTGGATTGCTTTCGCTGTAAAGCATATTTTCAAAATCTGACACGATAGGTGGATTAACAACAAGCTATGCTGTGTTTTGGTATATTTCACTTTTGATTTCATGATTAAAAATATTTTCAGTATATATTTTTTTAATTTGGTGCTCTGCAATCTTTTTCTTTTTTCACCTTTATTTAACCAGGTAGGCTAGTTGAGAACAAGTTCTCATTTGCAACTGCGACCTGGCCAAGATAAAGCATAGCAGTGTGAACAGACAACACAGAGTTACACATGGAGTAAACAATAAACAAGTCAATAACATGGTAGAAAAAAAAGAGAATCTATATACAATGTGTGCAAAAGGCATGAGTAGCAATAAATCGATAATTACACATTTAGCAGATTAACACTGGAGTGATAAATCATCAGATGATCATGTGCAAGAAGAGATACTGGTGTGCAAAAGAGCAGAAAAGTAAATAAATAAAGCAGTATGGGGGGTGAGGTAGGTAAATTGGGTGGGTAGTTTACAGATGGACTATGTACAGCTGCAGCGATCGGTTAGGCTGCTCGGATAGCAGATTTTTAATTTGTTGAGGGAGATAAAAGTCTCCAACTTCAGAGATTTTTGCAATTCGTTCCAGTCGCAGGCAGCAGAGAACTGGAAGGAAAGGCGTTCAAATGAGGTTTTGGCTTTAGGGATGATCAGTGAGATACACCTGCTGGAGCGCGTGCTGCGGGTGGGTGTAGCCATCGTGACCAGTGAACTGAGATAAGGCGGCACTTTACCTAGCATAGCCTTGTAGATGACCTGGAGCCAGTGGTCTGACGACGAACATGTAGCGAGGGCCAGCCGACTAGGGCATACAGGTCGCAGTGGTGGGTCGTATAAGGTGCTTTAACAAAACGAATGGCACTGTGATAAACTGCATCCAGTTTGCTGAGTAGAGTATTGGAAGCTATTTTGTAGATGACATCGCCGAAGTCGAGGATCGGTAGGATAGTCAGTTTTACTAGGGTAAGTTTGGCGGCGTGAGTGAAGGAGGCTTTGTTGCGGAATAGAAAGCCGATTCTTGATTTGATTTTGGATTGGAGATGTTTGATATGAGTCTGGAAGGAGAGTTTGCAGTCTAGCCAGACACCTAGGTACTTATAGATGTCCACATATTCTAGGTCGGAACCGTCCAGGGTGGTGATGCTAGTCGGGCGTGCGGGTGCAGGCAGCGAACGGTTGAAAAGCATGCATTTGGTTTTACTAGCGTTTAAGAGCAGTTGGAGGCCACGGAAGGAGTGTTGTATGGCATTGAAGCTCGTTTGGAGGTTAGATAGCACAGTGTCCAAGGAAGGGCCGAAGTATATAGAATGGTGTCGTCTGCGTAGAGGTGGATCAGGGAATCGCCCGCAGCAAGAGCAACATCATTGATGTATACAGAGAAAAGAGTCGGCCGAGAATTGAACCCTGTGGTACCCCCATAGAGACTGCCAGACGGACAACATGCCCTCCGATTTGACACACTGAACTCTGTCTGCAAAGTAGTTGGTGAACCAGGCAAGGCAGTCATTAGAAAAACCGAGCTACTGAGTCTGCCGATAAGAATATGGTGATTGACAGAGTCGAAAGCCTTGGCCAGGTCGATGAAGACGGCTGCACAGTAATGTCTTTTATCGATGGCGTTATGATATCGTTTAGTACCTTGAGCGTGGCTGAGGTGCACCCGTGACCGGCTCGGAAACCGGATTGCACAGCGGAGAAGGTACGGTGGGATTCGAGATGGTCAGTAGTCTGGTTTGTTGACTTGGCTTTCGAAGACCTTAGATAGGCAGGGCAGGATGGATATAGGTCTGTAACAGTTTGGGTCCAGGGTGTCTCCCCCTTTGAAGAGGGGGATGACCGCGGCAGCTTTCCAATCCTTGGGGATCTCAGATGATACGAAGGAGAGTTGAACAGGCTGGTAATAGGGGGTGCGACAATGGCGGCGGACAGTTTCAGAAATAGGGGTCCAGATTGTCAAGCCCAGCTGATTTGTATGGGTCCAGGTTTTCCAGCTCTTTCAGAACATCTGCTATCTGGATATGGTAAAGGAGAAGCTGGGGAGGCTTGGGGCAGTAGCAGCGGGGGGGGCGGGGCTGTTGGCCAAGGTTGGAGTCGCCAGGAGGAAAGGCATGGCCAGCCATTGAGAAATGTTTGTTGAAGTTTTCGATTATCACGGACTATCAGTGGTGACCGTGTTACCTAGCCTCAGTGCAGTGGGCAGCTGGGAGGAGGTGCTCTTGTTTTCCATGGACTTTACAGTATCCCAGAACTTTTGGAGTTAGAGTACAGGATGCAAATTTCTGCTTGAAAAAGCTGGCCTTTGCTTTCCTGACTGACTGCGCTGTATTTCCTGACTTCCCTGAACAGTTGCATATCGCGGGGGCTCTTCAATGCTATTGCAGTTCGCCACAGGATGTTTTGTGCTGGTCGAGGGCAGTCAGGTCTGGATGAACCAAGGGCTATATCTGTTCTTGGTTCTGCATTTTTTGAACGGAGCATGCTTGTCTAATATGGTGAGGAAGTAACTTTTAAAGAATGACCAGGCATCCTCAACTGACGGGATGAGGTCAATATCCTTCCAGGGTACCCGAGCCAGGTCGATTAGAAAGGCCTGCTCGCAGAAGTGTTTTAGGGAGCGTTTGACAGTGGATGAGGGTGGTCGTTTGACGCGGACCCGTGGCGGATACAGGCAATGAGGCAGTGATCGCTGAGATCTTGATTGAAGACAGCAGAGGTGTATTTGGAGGGCAGGTTGGTCAGGATAATGTCTATTAGGGTGCCATGTTTACGATTTAGGGTTGTACCTGGTGGGTTCCTTGATGATTTGTGTGAGATTGAGGGCATCAAGCTTGGTTGTAGGACTGCCGGGTGTTAAGCATATCCAGTTTAGGTCACCTAACGAAACAAACTCTGAAGCTAGATGGGGAGCGATCAATTCACAGATGGGTCCAGGGCACAGCTGGGAGCTGAGGGGGTCGGTAGCAGGCGGCAACAGTGAGAGACTTATTCTGGAGAGATTAATTTTTAAAATTAGAAGTTCGAACTGTTTGGCTAGACCTGAAAGATGACAGAACTTTGCAGGCTAACTCCTCCCCTTTGGCAGTTCTATCTTGACGAAAGTGTTATAGTTGGGTATGAAATCCCAGAATTTGGTGGCCTTCCTAAGCCAGGATTCGGACACGGCAAGGACATCAGGGTTGCAAATCTGATAACCAGGTGGTGAATCGCATCTCTGCATGTCTGGCAGACATATCAGTGTGGATGACGGATCACCACCTCAAGCTGAACCTCGGCAAGACGGAGCTGCTCTTCCTCCGGGAAGGACTGCCCGTTCCATGATTCTCGCCATCACGGTTGACAACTCCATTGTGTCCCCTCCCAGAGTGCTAAGAACCTTGGCTGATCCTGGACAACACCCTGTCGTTCTCAACTAACATCAAGCGGCGGTGACCCGTTCCTGTAGTTCATGCTCTACAACATTCGCAGAGTACGACCCGCCTCACGCAGAAGCGGCGCAGGTCCTAATCCAGGCACTTGTCACTCCCGTCTGGATTACTGCAACTCGCTGTTGGCTGGGCTCCCTGCCTGTGCCATTAAACCCCTACAACTCATCCAGAACGCCGCAGCCCGTCTGGTGTTCAACTTTCCCAAGTTCTCTCACGTCACCCCGCTCCTCCGCTCTCTCACCTGGCTTCCAGTTGAAGCTCGCATCCGCTACAAGACCATGTGCTTGCCTACGGAGCTGTGAGGGGAACGGCACCTCCGTACCTTCAGGCTCTGATCAGGCCCTACACCCAACAAGGGCACTGCGTTCATTCCACCTCTGCCTGCTCGCCTCCTACCTCTGAGGAAGTACAGTTCCCGCTCAGCCCAGTCAAAACTGTTCGCTGCTCTGCCACCCCAATGGTTGGAACAAACTCCTCACGACGCCAGGTCAGCGGAGTCAATCACCACCTTCCGGAGACACCTGAAACCCCACCTCTTTAAGGAATACCTAGGATAGGATAAAGTAATCCTTCTAACCCCCCCTTAAAAGAGTTAGATGCACTATTGTAAAGTGGTTGTTTCCACTGGATATCATAAGGTGAATGCACCAATTTGTAAGTCGCTCTGGATAAGAGCGTCTGCTAAATGACTTAAATGTAAATGTAAATGTAAATGTAAATGGTTGGCAGAGTGTGCTAAAGCGGTGAGTAAGGCAAACTTAGGAGGAGGCTTCGATGTTGACATGCATGAGGCAAGGCTTTTTCGATCACAGAAGTCAACAAATGAGGGTGACTGGGGACATGCAGGGCCTGGGTTTACCTCCACATCACCCAGGAACAGAGGAGTATGTAGGATGAGGGTGCGGCTAAAGGCTATCAAAACTGGTCGCCTAGAGCGTGGGGACAAAGAATAAAAGGAGCAGATTTATGGGCGTGGTAGAATAGATTCTGGGCATAATGTGCAGACTGGGGTATGGTGGGCACGGGTACAGCGGAGGCAAGCCCAGGCACTGGGTGATGATAAGAGAGGTTGTATCTCTGGACATGCTGGTCTCAATGGGTGAGGTCACCGCATGTGGGGGGGTGGACAAAGGAGTATCAGAGGTACGGAGAGTGGAACTACGGGGTCATTGCAAACCAAAACAATGATAATGATAACTAGCCTGAACAACAGTATGCAAGGCATATTGATATTTGAGAGAGACATACAATAAGGCATAAAGTGATTGCAGGTCTTGATTGGGAGAGCTAGCTAAACAACAGTAAGATAACAGCAGCAATAACAGGGTGCTAGTCTAACACAGCAACAACAGGTAAAAATGGCGACGACTAGGAGAGAGGGTCGGATTAACTACACACAGATCCTGAGTTAAAGCACAGAGCCGACAGATAAAACACAAATAAACAGAATTGGAGTACCGTGAATTAATGGACAGTCACACGCAGGCATCAGCTATGTAGCCAAGTGATCATAGTGTCCAGGGGCAGCCTGTAGCTGATTTAGACCAGTTGTGATGGATTGTCAGGGCTCTGTGTCGGCAAAAAAAAGTCCAGTCCAATTGGCAAAAGAGGTATTGTAGCCCAAGAATTCGCTGGTAGACCTCTTCGGCTAGCCGGCAGATGGGCCTAGCTCGAGGCTAGCTCAAGGCTAACTGGTGCTTGCTTCGGGACAGAGGTGTTAGCCAGTAGTAGCCACTCGGTTGCAGCTAGCTAGCTGTATGATACGGCTGTGAATTGTCCAGAGCTTGCGTCAGGAATCCCTGTGATGTGTAGAGAAAAGCAGTCCTATATGCTCTGGGTTGATATCGCGCTTGCAGACTGGCAGGTATTGGCCCGAGCTGAAGCTGGCTGTGTCCGAGTTAAGGGTGAAGACCGCAGCAGTGCTAACTGACTACTAGCTAGTTATCTGGCTAGGTTCTGATTGGGGTTACGGTTCTAAAGTATAAAAAATAGCAGGTCCGTACCACATTGGGTGAGGCGGAATGTAGGAATGTATATTCAGTTCCTAGATGGAAAGTGAAATTAAAATATATACGAAATGTATACGAAAAATACGAGGACTATTTACACGGGACAAGACAAACACACGTCCGACTGCTACGCCATCTTGGATTCAATAGTTGGATTCAAATTCAGCGGTTGTTTAGGAAAATTCCCTGTAAAGGGATCCGTGCGGCAAGAAGTTAACCCACCGTTCCTAGGCCGTCATTGAAATAAGAAGTGTTCTTAACTGACTTGCCTAGTTAAATAAATGTCAAAAAAAGTTTTAAAATAAAAATCGTCCAAATCGGTGTCAAAAATACCGATTTCCGATTGTTTGAAAACTTGAAAATTGGGACTAATTAAATCGCCCGTTCCATTAATCGGTCGACCTATATCTAGGCTATGTTAAGGACCCTAATAATGAACTATTTATAGCCTGCAGATGTTAAACACACACACACACATATAAAGTTGGGTGAATTTTGGCCCATTCCTCCTGACAGAACTGTGTGAACTGAGTCAGGTTTGTAGGCCTCCTTGCTCACACACACTTTCTCAGTTCTGCCCACAAATGTCTATGGGATTGAGGTCAGGGCTTTGTGATGGCCACTCCAATATCTTGACTTTGTTGTCCTTAAGCCATTTTGCCACAACTTTGTGAAGTGTGCTTGGGGTCATTGTCCATTTGGAAGACCCATTTGCGACCAAGCTTTAACTTACTGACTGATGTCTAGAGATGTTGCTTCAATACATCCACATCATTTCATACCTCATGATGCCATTTATTTGTGAAGTGCACCAGTCCCTCCTGCAGCAAAGCAACCCCACAACATGATGCTGCCACCCCCGTGCTTCACGATAGGGATGGTGTTCTTCGGATGCAAGCCTCCCCCTTTTTCCTCCAAACATAACAATGGTCATTATGGCCAAACAGTTCTATTTTTGTTTCATCAGACCAGAGGACATTTCTCCAAATAGTACAATCTTTGTCCCCATGTGCAGTTGCAAACCGTAGTCTGGCTTTTTTATGCCGGTTTTGGAGCAGTGGCTTCTTCCTTGCTGAGCGGCCTTTCAGGTTATGTCGATACAGGACTCGTTTTACTGTGGATATAGATACTTTTGTACCGGTTCCCTCCAGCATCTTCACAAGGTCCTTGTTCTGGGATTGATATGCACTTCTTGCACCAAAGTACGTTCATCTCTTGGAGACAGAACGCGTTGTCCCATGGGGTTTATACTTGCGTACTATTGTTTGTACAGATGAACGTGGTACCTTCAGGCGGTTGGAAATTGCTCCCAAGGATGAACCAGACTTGGACGTCTGCAGAAAAAAAATCTGAGGTCTTTGCTGATTTCTTTTGATTTTCTCATGATGTCAAGCAAAGAGGCACTGAGTTTGAAGGTCGGCCTTGAAATACATCCACAGGTACACCTCCAATTGACTCAAATTATGTCAATTAGCCTATCAGAAGCTTCTAAACCCATGACATTTTCTGGAATTTTCCAAGCTGTTTAAAGCCACAGTCAACTTAGTGTATGTAAACTTCTGACCCACTGGAATTGAGATACAGTGAATTATAAGTTAAATAATCTGTCTGTAAACAATTGTTGAAAAAATTACTTGTGTCATGCACATAGTAGATGTCAAAACTGACTTGCCAAAAGTATAGTTTGTTAACAAGAAATTTGTGGAGTGGTTGAAAAACGAGTTTTAATGACTCCAACCTTAGTGTATGTAAACTTCCGACTTCAAATGTACACACACACACCACGTTTAACTCAGCAACAAAGAAAAAAGAAACGTCCCTTTTTCAGGATCCTGTCATTCAAAGATAATTTGTAAAAATCCAAATAACTTCACAGATCTTCCTTGTAAAAGGGTTTAAACACTGTTCCCCATGCTTGTTCAATGAACCATAAACAATTAATGAACATGCACCTGTGGAACGGTCATTAAGACACTAACAGCTTACAGACGGTAGGCAATTAAGGTCACAGTTATGAAAACTTAGGACACTAAAGAGGCCTTTCTACTGACTGAAAAACACCAAAAGAAAGATGCCCAGGGTCCTTGCTCATCTGCGCGAACGTGCCTTAGGCATGCTGCAAGGAAGCATGAGGACTGCAGATGTGGCCAGGGTAAGAAATTGCAATGTCCGTACCGTGAGACGCCTAAGACAGCGCTACAGGGAGACAGGACGGACAGTTAATCGTCCTTGCAGTGGCAGACCACGTGTAACACTTGCACAGGATCGGTACATCCGAACACCACACCTGCGGGACAGGTACAGAATTGCAACAACAACTGCCCGAGTTACACCAGGTACGCACAATTCCTCCATCAGTGCTCAGACTGTCCGCAATAGGCTGAGAGAGACTGGACTGAGGACTTGTAGGCCTGTTGTAAGGCAGGTCCTCACCAGACATCACCGGCAAGAACGTCGTCTATGGGCATAAACCCACCGTCGCTGGACCAGACAGCACTGGCAAAAAGTGCTCTTCACTGACGAGTCACGGTTTTGTCTCACCAGGGGTGATGGTCAGATTCGTGTTTATCGTCGAAGGAATGAGCGGTACACTGAGGCCTGTACTCTGGAGCGGGATCGATTTGGAGGTGGAGGGTCCGTCATGGTCTGGGGCGGTGTGTCACAGCATCATCGGACTGAGCTTGTTGTCATTGCAGGCAATCTAAACGTTGTGCGTTACAGGGAAGACATCCTCCTCCCTCATGTGGTACCCTTTCTGCAGGCTCATCCTGACATGACCCTCAAGCATGACAATGGCACCAGCCATACTGCTCATTCTGTGCATGATTTCCTGCAAGACAGGAATGTCAGTGTTCTGCCATGGCCAGCGAAGAGCGTGGATCTCAATCCCATTGAGCACGCCTGGGACCTGTTGGATCGGAGGGTGAGGGCTAGGGCCATTCTCCCAAGAAATATCCGGGAACTTGCAGGTGCCTTGGTGGAAGAGTGGGGTAACATCTCACAGCAAGAACTGGCAAATCTGGTGCAGTCCATGAGGAGGAGATCCACTGCAGTACTTAATGTAGCTGGTGGCCACACCAGATACTGTTACTTTTGATTTTGACCTGTTGACCTGATACTGTTACTTTGTTCAGGTACACATTATTCAATTTCTGTTAGTCACATGTCTGTGGAACTTGTTCAGTTTGTGTCTCAGTTGTTGAATCTTGTCATGTTCACACAAATATTTACACTAAGTTTGCTGAAAATAAACGCAGTTGACAGTGAGAGGACGTTTCTTTTTTTGCGGAGATAGATATCTCTATCAATATATCTATCTGAATTTAGATAGAACATTTGTGGCGTCTGTTTTAGTTTGTTTCCTTTCATGTTACACAGGCAGGTGTTACCCAGGCATCAATCGGTGTCTCACTAAAAAGCCAGGCTCTACTATACCACCCCCATGCATCCCGAATGGCACCCTATTCCCTATACAGTGCACTATATAGGGATAAGCCTTGAAAAGCAGTATTTCCCTTATGTTTTCTCCAACGTAAAACAAATCCAGCTATCAATTAAGCCTATTTTCCTAACTAATTAAATGCAGGGCTCTACCGCGCGACCATTTTACTCCCATATGCTCCTAAATATTCTGCTGTGCGACCTAGAATTTTTATTTAGGAGCACCAGTTCACCTAGAAAACAAAAATCACCCAGATGATAATTGTGGCAATGACACTGTACTGCAGCCCCTGAGTGCCATGGAGAATACACAGAATGCAGATTCGTGACCGTCACGCTTGCACCATTACGACAAAGAAAACGGCTTGTTACCACAAATATTTTTCATTGTGCTCCTCAATTTCTTTCTGTGCTCCTACTTAGGCGCACACGTGATCCTTAAAAATAAAAAAAAGTCAATGTAGAGCCCTGACATGCTGTGAATTATCATATGCTTATTTACTGAAAAAAGTTGAGGAAAATCAACGTTTTACTTTACTCCATTGCTGTCACTTCTGGATGAGAAAAGAAAAGAGAACAGAATATTATTTGTATTGCACCTGCACACAAACATACTTTCTCTACTCCACACGATAAGAACTCTAATCGCAGTGTGGCACAGTAGGGAGATTAGAAAACAATTTTAAAATGTGGGCCACCTTCAGAGAACGTACTACAGTGGCAAGAAACCCTTTGGATTTACCTCCAGTTCTGCATAAATTTGCCATACAATTTGATCTGATCTTCATCTAAGCCACAAGACAAACAAACAGTCTGCTTAAACTAATAACACAAACAATCATACGTTTTCATGTCTTTACTGACCACCGTGTAAACATTCACAGAGCAGGGTGGGAAAAGTATGTGAACCCTTGGATTTAATAACTGGTTGACCCTCCTTTTTGCAGCAATAACCTCAAACATTTTCTGTAGTTGAGGATCAGACCTGCACAAGTCAGTAGGAATTTTTGACCATTCTATATCAGTTCGGCAATATTATTGGGATGTACGGTATGAACCGCTCGAGGTCATGCCACCGCATCTCAATTAGGTTGAGGTCAGGACTCATGAATACGTATTTTCTTCTGTTGAAGCCATTCTGTTGTTGATTTATTTCTGTGTTTGTCGTTGTCACCTAACTTCAGTTAAGCTTCAATTGGCAGACAGATAGCCCTACATTCTCCTGCAAAATGTCTTGATAAACTTTTCTGTCGATGATAGCAAGCTGTCCAGGCCCTAAACCATGATGCTCCCGCCACCGTAATTTACAGTGGGGATGAGGTTTTGATGTTGGTGTGCTGTGCCTTTTTTCTCCACACAGTGTTGTGTGTTCCTTCCAAACAACTCAACTTCAGTTGAATCTATCCACAGAATATTTTGCCAGTAGCGCTGTGGAACATCCAGGTGCTCTTTTGCGAACCTCAGATGTGCAGTAATTATTCTTTGGACAGCAGTGGCTTCTTCCGTGGTGTCCTCCCATGAACACCCTTCTTGTTTAGTTTTTTACATATTGTAAACTCATCAACAGAAATGTTAGCATGGTCCAGAGATTTCTATAAGTCTTTAGCTGACACTCTAGGATTCTTCTTAACCTCAGTGACCATTCTGCGCTGTGCTCTTGCAGTCATCTTTACAGGACCACCACTCCAAGAGAGAGTAGCAACAGCGCTGAACTTTCTCCATTTATAGACAATTTGTCTTACCGTGAACTAATAAACATCAAGGCTTTTAGAGATACTTCTGTAACCCTTTCCAAGCTTTATGAAAGTCAACAATTCTTAATCTTAGGTCTTTTGAGATCTCTTTTGTTCAAGGCATGGTTCACATCAGGCAATGCTTCTTGTGAATAGCAAACTCACATTTTGTTTTTATAGGGCAGGGCAGCTCTAACCAACATCTCCAATCTCGTCTCATTGATTGGACTCCAGGTTAGCTGACTCCTGACTCCAATTAGCTTTTGGAGAAGTCATTAGCCTAGGGGTTCACATACTTATCCCAACGTATACTGTGAAAGTTTAAATGATGTATTCAATATAGACAAGAAAAATACAATAATTTGTGTGTTATTAGTTTAAGCACACTGTGTTTTTCAATGGTTGTGACTTAGACGAAGATCAGATCAAATTTAATGACCAATTTATGCAGAAATCCAGTTAATTCCAAAGGGTTCACATACTTTTTCTTGCCACTGTACATTCCATTTGCTGTTGTCTGAGAGGGTTCTATGGGAAAGGGGGTGCTGCCAGAAAAAGCACACTCTCTCCCATGTGTGAGAATAAAGGCCTTTCAGTTCAAACAGAGGGCATCTCAGATTGGTGCAGTGTACATTCAGTATTTTCAGATGGCCTCTGAGGTTCTTTTCTCAATGTACAATGCAATAACCGTTACACGGTAAGCTGGTATTCAATTGAAAAGCCTAGGCTAGACAATTTACACGTGGCCTACAACAGTATTCCCATGTTGATGTCTAAAGGCTGACAACTGATTTTATGACAACACATCCACACACTATGATGTTGAGAAAATGAACACTACAAAGGAATTGAATTAGCTGTAAATGTGATTTGTGAAGCCTCTTATTTTTTCAGTTCTCTGCTAAATCACACCTTTGACTCATGTGGATTGTGCCATCCCTGTAGTTTACTCTATATGGTTTACGGTTAGACAAGAATGAAGAGGGGAGCTCTCTGTCATAGAACAAAGAACAAAGTGTCATGGTGGTGAGTACAGACAAGCCAGTCCTCCACAAGCTCAGTCTCAGTGGTGTGATTCAAATCTCAAGTCACACTCCCCACTAGGGATAAATATTTTCCATAAAATCTAACAAGTTTCAATACAGGGAATAATTCATATTTCTCCCGAGAGTCTCATGAAATACTGCAAAAATCAAAGTGCCCATTTTAAGCATTTAAAAGCAAGATATGGTCACTATGCCAGGGTTTTCTTAAGATGGGTGCTGCGCCACCTTCGGCTTGGCATCTATGTAAAGATTTCACAGCAAGTGAAACTGATATTTAGTAATGAGAGTAACTTTGATCAACCAATGACATTGTGAATTGCGAAACAGGCAGTTCATAAATTCAGAGCGTTATGTTCCTCAATTAACTCAGCATCTCGACACAGAGTGCGCTCAGGACGCACCCGAGAAGGCTATAGCGTTGTCGAAATCATGCAAAGCTTGCTAGATAACCTCCAATGAATGACAGAATCTCTCCTATTTGGCCAAATGGAGCTGATGATAAACCAGATAACAGATCAGCCCATGAATAACGGAGACATGGAGAGAGGAAATTGTTTTAATATCATCCTGTTTATTGATCACACATTCTCTACTGAAGCTCTCATACCGGCAGCAATACAGGACAGACAGAGAAGCGGAAGGAAATGTTTTAGCAGTATTTTGACATGCTTAAGGCGAGACGTGCGTTGATAATGCAACCTATGGATTACAGAATAAAGTAAGGAATTTTCATGTGAGACATGAGTCAGGATTTTGGGTTTCAAAAAAGATTGAGACGATAGGAAAATAGCCAAGGCTCTATATAAAGGCTAGTACAGGAGTCAATAGACGCATAATGCACATGATTTGGGCTACATTATTGCATGCTAAATGTTCTGATCAGCTAATTTATGAGCAAACTAGAATAAAGACGATCATTAGCACTCACCTCAATTTAGCTAACCGGAGAGCCAAGACTAGGACCAAAAGGCTCCTTAATGTGAGTCTGGAAGGAGAGTTTACAGTCTAGCCAGACACCTAGGTATTTATAGTTGTCCACATATTCTAAGTCAGAACCTTCCAGAGTAGTGATGCTGGTCGGACGGGTGGGTGCGGGCAGCAATTGGTTGAAGAGCATGCATTTCTGTTTACTAGCGTTTAAGAGCAGTTGGATGCCACGTATGGAGTGTTGTATGGCATTGAAGCTCATTTGGAGGTGTCCAAAGAAGGGCCAGATGTATACAGAATGGTGTCGTCTGTGTAGAGGTGGATGAAAGAAATCACCCCCAGCAAGAGCGACATCATTGATATATACAGAGAAATGAGTCGGCCCGAGAATTGAACCCTGTGGCATCCACATAGAGACTGCAGAGGTCCGGACAACAGGCCCACCGATTTTACACATTGAACTCTATCTGAGAAGTAGTTAGTGAACCAGGCGAGGCAGTCATTTGAGAAACCAAGGCTGTTGAGTCTGCCGATAAGAATACGGTGACTGACAGAGTCGAAAGCCTTGGGCAGGTCAATGAAGACGGCTGCACAGTACTGTCTTTTATCGATGGCGGTTATGATATCTTTTAGGACCTTGAGCGTGCCGAGGTGCACCTGTGACCAGCTCAGAAACCAGATTGCATAGTGGAGAAGGTACGGTGGGATTTGAAATGGTCGGTGATCTGTTTGTTCACTTGGCTTTCGAAGACTTTAGAAAGGCAGTGCAGGATGGATATAGGTCTGTAACAGTTTGGGTCTAGAGTGTCTCCCCCTTTGAGGAGGATGATGACTGCGGCAGCTTTCCAATCTTTAGGACTCTGAGGATATGAAAGGTTGAACAGACTAGTAATAGGGGTTGCAACAATAGTGGCAGATACTTTTAGGAAGGGAGGGTCCAGACTGTACCCCAGCTGATTTGTCAGGATCCAGATTTTGCAGCTCTTTCAGAACGTCAGCTGTCTGGATTTGGGTGAAGGAGAAGCGATTCTGGTGAAGGAGAAGCGGGGTGGGGGGGGGGGGTTGGGCCAGTTGCTACGGGGGTGCAGAGCTGTTGGCCGGGGTTAGGGTAGCCAGGTGGAAAGCATGGCCAGCCGTAGAGAAATGCTTATTGAAATTCTCAATTATCGTGGATTTATCAGTGGTGACAGTGTTTCATAGTCTCAGTGCAGTGGGCAGCTGGGAGGAGGTACTCATTCTCCGTGGATACAAAAAATGTAGACCTTACCGTGAAATGCTTACTTACAAGCCATTAACCAACAGTGCAGTTCAAGAAGAGTTAAGAAAATATTTACCAAATAAACTACAGTACTTAAAATAAAAAATAAAAAGAAGTAAGTAACACAATAATATAACAATAATGAGGCTATATACAGGGGGTACCAGTACCGAGTCAGTGTGCGGGGGTACAGGTTAGTTGAGGGAATTTATACATGTAGGTAGGGGTGAAGTGACGGCATAGATAATAAACAGCGAGCAGTGTACAAAACAAATGGAGTGGTGGGGTCAATGTAATAGTCCGGTGGCCATTCCATTAATTGTTCAGCAGTCTTATGGCTTGGGGTTAGAAGCTGTTAAGCATCTCCAATCCAAAGTTAAATCTAGAATCAGCTTCCTATTTCGTAACAAAGCCTCCTTCAGTCATGCTGCCAAACATACCCTCGTAAAACTGACCATCCTAACGATCCTCGACTTCGGCGATGTCATTTACAAAATAGCCTCCAACACTCTACTCAACAAATTGGATGCAGTCTATTACAGTGCCATCCGTTTTGTCACCAAAGCCCCATATACKACCCAACACTGCGACCTTTATGCTCTCGCTGGCTGGTCCTCGCTACATTTGTCACCAAATTCACTGGCTCCAGGTTATCTAAGTCCTTGGTAGGTGAAGCTCCGCCTTATCTCAGCTCACTGGTCACCACAGCAACACCCAACAGTAGCACACGCTCCAGCAGGTATATTTCACTGATCATCCCCAAAGCCAACACTTCCTTTGGCCCCCTTTCCTTCCAGTTCTCTGCTGCCAATGACTGGAACGAATTGCAAAATCACTGAAGCTGGAGACTCATATCTTCCTCACTAACTTTAAGCGTCAGCTGTCAGAGCAGCTTACCGATCGCTGCAGCTGTACACAGCCCATCTGTAAATAGCCCATCCAACCAACTGCCTACCTCATCCCCATATTTGTTTTTCTGCTCTTTTGCACACCAGTATTTCTACCTGCACATATAAATCACTCCAGTGTAAATTGCTAAATTGTAATTACTTTGCCACTATTTGCCTATTTATTGCCTTACCTCCTTACTTCATTTGCACACACTGTATACCGAGCTTTCTATTGTGTTATTGACTGTACGTTTGTTTAACCCATGTGTAACTCTGTGTTGTTGTTTTTGGTCGCACTGCTTTGCTTTATCTTGGCCAGGTCGCAGTTATAAATGAGAACTTGTTCTCAACTGGCCTACCTGGTTAAATAAAGGTGAAATTTAAAAAATCTGCATACGTGACAAAAAGTTTGATTTGATATCCCCAGCATAATTGTTACAAAATATCCAAACGGAGATTCAGTGAAAACAAAAATCTGACATTGATTGATCTAGACAAGTCCCCCACTCGTCTCAAAGCAGTGTGATGGCACAGTCCCAATCAAAACGGTGCTGAAATGMTCATCTAGGTGACCACATACGACTATTGCTTTAAAATGAGTATAACGGTTGGATATGACTTTGGGAGTTTCAGTACAAACAAGAATTTGACACGCCTTCAATTGCATTAGCCTACTTTATTCCAATATTTTCATCCTCAGTTAACTATAACTAAGGTGAGTTTTCCACTTTTTCTAGGCCCAATGACTGTTGCCTCACTCCGCAGCGCTGTTCTCAATACCAGTTTAAATAAATATAGCCTACTGTTATGTAGAAATCTTTATTTTCTTTTTTTCCAGGTTCAGGCTCATTTAATTTCTGTGATCTCAGGCCAGGCCAGGCCTGGGCTCAGGCTTCAGGTCACCGGGCTTGGGTTGAACTGGGGTTGAATTTTCAGTTCTGATTAGAACGCTAAACTGCATTCGGGTCTTGTGTGCAGTCCGGCATTGTCAATTATGCGTGTTCATTGTGTGAAGCAAATACTCTAGTCTAAACGCGTCCATGTAACAACCTGTTTAGATGTGCAGTTTTCTTTTTTGCCAATCTGCTGCTATTTTGTGGAATTACATTARTGCTACATTGGTGGAAAATGTAAACTAATTTCCTGTGTCTTGTCATTTAATTTTTTCGGGAAATATGAAGAGTTGTCCCTCTCCCGGGATCCCGGTGTTAATCTCTTCTCCCCACTACTCCTCCTAGCCAACAAACAAGCCAAGAAATCACTGAGGTTACATGGCATGAATGTCTGGCCTGGACTGTGAGACAGCAGGACAGACCAGCATGTGATTGTATTACGAAGCGCTTAACCTTAATGTCTAAAAACAGGTGTGCCTGTGAGGAGTAGTTTCCTAGTGTTATCAACTAGGCTAGGTCTAAGCTACGAAGTGGTATAATAGGGAGGGAGATATTTTTTGTCTTTAGTCGATCAGTGATATGAAAAAGGAGGAAGAAACGTGTGTCAGCTAGCTACAGCATTACTAGCTAACACCCAGCATAGCAACAGATGACTGCATGCCTGGATCAGCAGTTAAGTGGATCATGATGAAAGGGGATCTTCAGCACCCACTGCGTCCCAAATTGCACCCTATTCTCTAAATATTCCACTACTTTAGACCATAGGTTTCTGGTCAAAGTAGTGCAACATTTAGCAAATATGGGACATACCAGAGAGCTAGGGTTGAGGAGGGTTCCTGCATAGTGAGAGTGCAGCTATGTTTACTTCCAAGGCTCAGATGGAAACAGTGGGGGTTATAGAAACATTTCAGCAAGGATTTCATCTAGCACCTATGATGAAAATTCCTTGGTGTGCTTACATTCCATGAAAAGTAAACAAGCTAAGAAAAGGCGAATGGAAAATCAATGTCCTTGGCTGGCCCAACTGACACTGACTTATTTATCACTGTACACAAATAATTGGATGGCTGTACAGTAGAGGTAACAGTTGCAGTTCTATCTCTCAGCCAATTACTTAAATTACAGGAGTTTGTCATCCAGGAAACCCTCATTTGAATAATTTAAAAGACCTCACATGGAAATTGACTGTGGTGGACTAGAAACATTATCTTCAACTAGATATGCTGTCTCGAAAGTGTAAAACGATTAGCAAATAAAACATTTCAGTTCCACCATTGTGTGACTAACGTTAACGTTACTATGACAGTAAAACGTAACTAACTTACAGCAACTGAAATGTGTTTAACGGGKTTTTTTCTAGTCATTATAAATGAGGCGTGAGTTTGTTAGCTGTCCACATTAAAACTAACTTTCTGTTAAAGTTCATTGGATGGCTACAGGATTCAGTAAACATTTTGCATGAAGTTCAACTAGCAATGATTTATGAATTCATAGCTAAACGTTGTGCATATATTCGATGAACAAACAGCTTATGAAAGTTGCTAACGTTAGTTAGATTGCTAGCTTAGCTTGTTGTAATACCCAAACAACTACCTATTTAGCGACATAAAAAGCCTAACTGAAATACAGTGCCCTATATATCAACATACCAAACACATGATTAGCTCCAGGCTATTTCCAAACACTTTAACGTTAGCTAGCTAGCTAGTTAGCCAAAGCAACAGCTCCTTGCTCATAAAAAAAAGTCTGAACCGTGCTTACCGTGCCTAGTCGCGTTTTCAATCCTGAGAGATAAACATTAACTTTCCATTGACCAAAGTACAACTGCACAGACTTGCGCAATTGAATTTAAACAAGTTCAATAGCCTAGTTTCGGATTTATTTTTAGGCCGAGTCTGCTAGTTAGCTAGCTGATTCCACCAGGCAACAGCTCCACGTCCAACCAACCCATCGAGCAGACTACGTGTACACAAATCGACAGCCAGCTCGTGCCAACAAAAGGGCAGCTCCAATGTTTACATCCACGGTACAGAGCATGCGTCACGTCAGTCGACCTCAAAAACCCAACTACCGAAAAATAGTACACTACTACTGCCATCTACTGTTTATTTTATTACCATACACTTAGCTATAGTGGTTTAAATAACAAACCTTCAAGTTCCTTGATCAACTCTTTGACCTCTTTATAAACTCCATCAGCTATAGCTAGGTTTTTGTCAACAGACTTTTGAAAAATGTATCAAGTTCATGTCTATTATTTCTTGTCAGCACACAACAAAATACACTATCAGAGATCATAAACTGGGTGGTTCGAGCCCTGAATGCTGATTGGCTGACAGCTGTGGTATATGAGACCATATACCACGGGTATGACAAAACATTTATTTTTTCTGCTCTAATTACGTTGGTAACCAGTTTATAATAGCAATAAGGCACCTCGGGGGTTTGTGATATATGGCCAATATAAGGGCTAAGGGCTGTATTGGCCACATACTACACCTCCTCGTGCCTGATTGCTTAAATATAGACCCATTTGATAATTCTGTTTGATACTTTTCATATCATTAAAAAGAATCTAAACAATATCATATATACAATATAAATCGAATCAAATTGTATTTGTCACATGCGCCGAATACAACAGGTGTAGACCTTAAAGTAAAATGCTTACTTACAAGCCCTTAACCAACAATGCAGTTTTAAGAAAATACCAACAAAAATATATTTCAAAAGTAAGAGATAAGAATAACAAATAGTTCAAGAGCAGCAGTAAATAACAATATCGGGGCAATATACAGGGGGTACCGGTACAGAGTCATGTGCTGGGGCACCGGTGTCTAGGTAATTGAGGTAATATGTCAATGGTGGTAGAGTTATTAAAGTGACTATGCATAGATACAGGTCCTGGATGGCAGGAAGCTTGGCCCCRGTGATGTACTGAGCCGTACGCACTACCCTCTGTAGTGCCTTGCGGTCGGACACCGAGCAGTTGCCATACCAGGCAGTGATGCAACCCGTCAAGATGCTCTCGATGGTGCAGCTGTAAAACCTTTTGAGGATCTGAAGACCCATGCCAAATCTTTTCAGTCTCCTGAGGGGGAATAGGTTTTGTCGTGCCCTCTTCACGACTGTGTTGGTGTGGTTGGTGATGTTAGTTTGTTGGTGATGTGGACACCAAGGAACTTGAAGCTCTCAACCTGCTCCACTACAGCCCCGTCGATGAGGTTGGGGGCGTGCTCGGTCCTCCTTTTCCTGTAGTCCACATTCATCTCCTTTGTCTTGATCACATTGAGGGAGAGGTTGTTGTCCATGCACCACACGGTCAGGTCTCTGACCTCCTCCCTATAGGCTGTCTCATCGTTGTCGGTGATCAGGCCTACCACTGTTGTGTCATCAGCAAATTTAATGATGGTGTTGCGTGCCTGGCCGTGCAGTCATGAGTGAACAGGGAGTACAGGAGGGGGCTGAGCACGCACTCCTGAGGTGCCTCTGTGTTGAGGATCAGCGTGGCGGATGTGTTGTTACCTACCCTTACCACCTGGGGGGCGGCCCGTCATGAAGTCCAGGAACAAGTTGCAGAGGGAGGTGTTTAGTCCCATGGTCCTTAGTTTAGTGATGAGCTTTGAGGGCACTATGGTGTTGAACGCTGAGCTGTAGTCAATGAATAGCATTCTCACATAGGTGTTCCCTTTGTCAAGGTGTAAAAGGGCAGTGTGGAGTGCGATAGAGATCGAATCATCTATGGGTCTGTTGGTTCGGTATGCAAATTGGAGTGGGTCTAGGCTTTCTGGCGTAATGGTGTTAATGTGAGCCATGACCAGCCTTTCAAAGCATGTCATGGCTACAGACGTGAGTGCTACGGGTCGGTAATCATTTAGGCAGGTTACATTAGTGTTCTTGGGCACAGGGGGGACTATGGTGGTCTGCTTGAAGCATGTTGGTAGTATTTCAGACTCAGACAGGGAGAGGATGAAAATGTCAGTGAAAGGGCCTCCCGAGTGCTGCAGTGGTCTAAGGCACAGCATCGCAGAGCTAGCTGTGCCACTAGAGATTCTGGGTTCGAGTCCAGGCTCTGTCACAGCCGGCTGTGACCGGGAGACCCATGGGGCGGCGCACAATTGGCGCCGCCCCATGCATGTCCTTGTCCCGTGGCGCACTAGCGAATCCTGTGGCGGGCCCGGGCTAGGTGCACACTGATACGATCGCCAGGTGTACAGTGTTTCCTCTGACACATTGGTGCAGCTGGCTTCTGGGTTAAGTGTGCATTGTGTCATGAAGCAGTGCGGCTTGGTTCGGTTTCAGAGCACGCACAGCTCTCAACCTTCGCCTCTCCCRAGTCCATATGGGAGTTGCAGCGATGAGACAAGACTGTAACTACCAATTGGATACCACAAAATTGAGGAGAAAAAGGGCAAAAAAAATATATAATAAAAAATAATAAAATAATAAATAAAATGTCAGTGAAGACACCTGCCAGTTGGTCAGCACATGCTCAGAGTACATGTCCTGGTAATCCGTCTGGCCCTGCGGCCTTGTGAATGTTGACCTGTTTGAAGGTCTTACTCACATCGGCTGCGGAGAGCGTGATCACACAGTCGTCCGGAACAGCTGGTGCTCTCATGCATGTTTCGGTGTTACTTGCCTCAAAGCGAGCATAGAAGTTATTTAGCTCATCTGGTAGGCTCGTGTCACTGGGCAGCTCTCGGCTGTGCTTCCCTTTGTAGTCTGTAATAGTTTGCAAGCCCTGCCACATCCAACGATCATCGGAGCCAGTGTAGTACGATTCGATCTTAGTCCTGTATTGACACTTTGCCTGTTTGATGGTTCGTCGGAGGGCATAGTGTGATTTCTTATAAACTTCCGGGTTAGAGTCCCGCTCCTTGAAAGCGGCAGCTCTACCCTTTAGCTCAGTGCGAATGTTGCCTGTAATCCATGGCTTCTGGTTGGGGTATGTACGTACAATCACTGTGGGGATGACTTCCTTGATGCACTTATTAATAAAGCCAGCGACTGATGTGGTGTACTCCGCAATGCCATCGGAAGAACCCCAAACATATTCCAGTCTGTGCTAGCAAAGTAGTCCTGTAGTTTAGCATCTGCTTCATCTGACAACTTTTTTATAGACCGAGTCACTGGTGCTTGCTGCTTTAATTTTTGCTTGTAAGCAGGAATCAGGAGGATAGAATTATGGTCAGATTTACCAAATGGAGGGCGAGGGAGAGCTTTGTACGCTTTGTATCTCTGTGTGTGGAGTAAAGGTGGTCTATAATTTTTTTCCTTCTGGTTGCACATTTAACATGCTGACAGAAATGAGGTAAAACTGATTTAAGTTTCCCTGCATTAAAGTCCCCGGCCACTAGGAGCACCGCCTCTGGATGAGCGTTTTCCTGTTTGGTTATGCTGGTATACAGCTCATTGAGCGAGGTTTTAGTGCCAGCATCAGTCTGTGGTGGTATGTAGACAGCTATGAAAAATACAGATGAAAACTCTCTAGGTAGATAGTGTGGTCTACAGCTAATCATGAGATACTCTACCTCAGGCGAGCAAAACCTTGAGACTTCCTTAGATATCGTGCACCAGCTGTTGTTCACATATATGCATAGGCCCCAGCCCCGTGTCTTACCAGAGGTTGCTGTTCTATCCTGCCCATGGAATGTATAACCCGCCAGCTGTATGTTCTTAAATGTCGTTGTTCATCCAACATATAAACCAGCGTTAATATAATAACACCTTGTGATGTTTATTTTTGCTCTGTAAAAGAATATGTTCCTATTAGCTGTAGTCTACTAAAGTCAAGAGTAACTGCAAAGAACTGGAAGCCAATCACTACAGCACAAACTCACCTGTGGCTCATTGTTGCCTCTGACAGTAGTATCAATTCCACAGGAAGTTCTGGAATGTTGCTGTCTAGAGTGGATTACAGCAAACATGCCACACTCAGAGGGGGTGAAAGAGTAATCTCGGTTAACCCAGAAGTAAAATCGATGCAGAATCTGCCCACGGGAGATTAGTGACAGGGAGACTATTCAATGTCAGACAGAAGATGTTGAAATAAAGGTTCACTATCAGCTGTCCAGCTCAGACTAAAATAAGCACTTTTGCCTTTTTTTAAACAGGTGAGAATGAGGTTAATGGCAGAGCCGACTATCGTGATCCACATAAGAACAAAAGGTCATCAAACAAACTTTTCTGGTTTAACATGGAAATTCCAGTGCTTACAAACATATCATATTTCTTATATCAGCCACACCCTCGTCTGTCCTAAAACAAAAACACTGACGTAAGTGTTATGAGAATTTCGTTATCAATGTTCATTAACTTCAATTAATCTACTCAGTCCGTAACCCAAAGTTTGTATGGTTCTGGTTTAAATGAAACAGACAGATTTCCCAGCTTACAATAGTCAAAACGTTTATTCACGAGAGCACTCCGAAGTCCATTATACAAAAACATCCATTTTATACCTTGCTCCTTACTTACGCACATACTTTCACACAAACAGTAGATATCCTACGCACATACATACACACGAACAGAAGGTGAGTTGTATCCTTCTCCAGAGTTCTCACCCCTGTGTATCACTACCCAGCCGACAGTTCCATTCCCCCAAGTATAGAGAAACCTTGAGAAGTACTCCCTGTCCTATCATAAGTTTCTCAGAGTTCTAGCCAGGTCGAGTCAAACACAGTTTAATTGTTTTCGGTATTTTCTTAGGCACACGCATACAAGTTCAAATCTTAAGCTACGCCTTGCTCAGACAGTCGGTGTTTTTCCACTACACAGATACATTGTTTAATCTGCAACATGTTTCATAATTTTCTGCAAGCCTAACAGTTTCTCCCCTCCATGGGTGGAGACAGAACGTCCTGTAGGGAACACAGTAGTACAACTCGTCTGTCGATAGATCCTCTGATCATTTGTTTCCCACTTGCACCCTGCTTACATACTAAAAAGGAACAAAAGGTCCTTGTTCTAATTCGGACTAAAACTACACACATCATCAGATAAGRGTTTTATGATTCTAATAAATTTCATATGGTCTCAGGGTGGAATATTTATAGTCATTATCTTAACATTACCTTAAACATATAAATCATATTAATTTCTATCATATCAGTAAGACTCTTGCTTACACCATACTGTCTACTATGGAATGAAAATCAGACATAATTACAGAGAAACCCTCCCTTTGATGTCCCATGTGTCTTCTGTACAACATCATTTGGGTCTGTTGTTTTAATTAATAACATGTTCCTATAGCAATGTTTATTTTTATTCAGTAGATGTTCAGCATGCCACGGTCACAGTGTGATGTAATTTGTGTTGTAGGACACTTTGCAAATGCCTTCAATAAAAGTACTTTGAGGGTTTATTACAAACCCACAAAGGAAAATCCCTCAGTGATGCACATTTTTTATCATGTACTGTTGTTGGAGACATCTTATCACCCGGTATTGTCATTGTCCACCCTATACAGTAGAGGGCAGTGTAGCATTTGTCTTACTCTAAAGCTACATCCTGCTACACGCTATTTACTCAACATGCGCAATGCAAACTTCCTTTTTCTAATGCAGCGGAGTCAAATCCCCTGTCTTTGACTCCAGGCTCCTGGTTAAGGAGACAGAAAAGACTGAAAATGGTTAGTAAAACGCCAAAATATGTTCATACATACATATATAAGACATCAGATATGTGTTGTGTGCAATCACATGTTTTAGATGTTTTTAAAAGCCAAAGATGAAGATGGATTCCGTCCAGCTACCTCTCACGGGGGTCTATCAAACGTGGCCTAATGGCCGCCTGAATCAATTCATGCTTCCTGTAGCTCTAGGGATCTTCCTAGCGATTTGTTACTTTGTCTGTAATCAAGTCCGGTGATGTGAATCGCTAATAAACATGTTTATAGTGTTGCCAAAGTCAGTAGGATCGAAATTAAAACTAGCCCGAGGCTAGTACTTTTCACACCGGCTGGCTAGTAGAAAATGTGGTCAACTAGTTCGACAGTTGGTGAAATTGTCTTTTCACATATCACATGGCACAGATTTTGGACCGGGATAGAAAAATGTGGTCAGTGCCCAAAATCCATCCCTGTGCTGTACACCGCAAAGTAGTGCTAACTAACTGCTAGCTAGCCCATCAGCGAAGATGGGCACAGGACTTGGTGTAACAATGTCTGACAGTTTGGCCACATAAAATACACTTTCAGTGCAGCATGTGTAACGTTAGGTCTACTTTGTGTGTTGACAATTAGCTAGGTAGGTTTACCGACATGCTAATTACGTTACTGTCTTATAGGGTTTTGTGAAAGTGGTGAAAAATAAGTCCTACTTCAAGAGGTACCAGGTCAAATTCAGGAGGAGGCGAGGTAAGAGAGTTCTAAATTGTAAAAATTATTTGTTTTAGCACATGTGATTGGAGTTGCAAGTATGCAAATGACATGACTGTCCTGATATTTCCTTTCACACTAAAGACCCTATTCATTCCATTGATCAACCTCCATCTCACTGACTTTGGTATCCTTGTTCTGCATAGAGGGAAAGACTGACTACTTTGCCCGTAAGCGCCTGGTCATCCAAGATAAGAACAAGTACAACACACCCAAATACAGGATGATTGTCCGCTTCTCCAACCGGGATATCGTCTGCCAGGTAAGATGGGGAAAATGCTGGAATTACCAGAATGGACCATTTATTTAGCAGAAACTTATCTAAAGCAGCTTACGATTGACAGTAACACAATCATCAGTAACACACAATTGACAGTTACACATGTGGCCCATGTTATAGTCAAACCCACAACTCTGTTGCCACCTGAGCACCATGGTCTAGTCCAGTTTAATCTACTGAGAGAAATGTGGAACTGCATTCTCAGCTCAATTCAACTAGATTGACCCCATCATTCTCACATGTCACATGACGCTTTGAGATAATCTGAGATGTCCCACGACACTCGCGCTTATGCTTTAAATGTTGTAGACTATATTGTCATTATTTCTCGTTATGTGATTTGCACCAGATTGCCTATGCCAAGATAGAGGGGGACATGATCGTGTGCGCTGCCTACTCCCACGAGCTGCCCAAGTACGGGATCGCCGTGGGTCTGACTAACTACGCAGCAGCCTACTGCACTGGTCTGCTGCTGGCCCGCAGGGTAAGATCAGCTCTCATACACAACCTGCTCTGACCTCCATAGTTTTGTTCAATTTGCAGCACTATTAGTTAATGCGTATTCTATGTTTCTACCCTGTTAATGAAAGCTGTCTTTTATCAACATTGCTCGTGCCATTTCCTTTCCTCAAACCTTGTTTAATCTTTTACACCTTGAACTAATTTCTAAGATATTGACAACTCTGGATCGCGTTCTGGATTGTTTGTTATAGAGATGCCATGATTCCCTGTATTACATGAGAAGTATGTCTGTTCTGCATCTGAATGGCCAAACAATCCTATTGAACCATGCTTTTCTTTTTGATCATTGTGAGGAATTGGCAGTTACATGCAAAAGGCTCTACCAACCTGTCAGTTTGACTTGATCCACGTGTTTAGCAACTGACTGTAATATATTATGCCATTTAGCAGACACTTTTATCCAAAGCAACTTAGTCATGCGTGCATACATTTTCTACATTTGGGTGACCCTGGGAATGGAACCCACAATCTTGGCATTGCCAGCACGATGCTCTACCAACTGAGTCATACAGGACCTCTGCTTTAGCCACCTATGGTGTTTCTTTCTTGCTGAGCGAGAACACCCTACCAATGTTGTCAGCTTTGCTTAATACTACAACAGATTTCTCTAATCCTGTTTTTGTCTTCCCCTCCAGCTGCTGAACAAGTTCGGCCTGGACAAGGTGTACGAGGGACAGGTGGAGGTCACTGGAGATGAGTTCAACGTGGAGAGCATCGACAGTCAGCCAGGTGCGTTCACCTGCTACCTGGATGCAGGGCTCGCCAGGACCAGCACTGGCAACAAGGTTTTCGGAGCCCTGAAGGGGGCTGTGGATGGAGGCCTGTCCATCCCCCACAGGTAATTACACTTTCCCTGGCTTAAGAACAAGTTTTTGTAGCCAGGGGCTGTATGTATCAAGTGTCTTGGCGTAATAGTGCTGATTTAGGATCAGCTCCCCCTGTCCACAATCTGATTCATTGTCATCGAAAAGGAAAAACTAATCCTAGATCAGCATTCCTACTCTTGAGGCACATGATGCATACATCCCCAGGTCAAGATTTGTTTGTATATGTCCCACAGATCTGGGACTAAGCTAGTACTTCTGATGTTGCCAGGATCTATGTGTTGCTTGATGATGATACACTTGAGGCTGAGCAAATTGTAGTTGGTCCTTCATTTGCCCAGGTTGATGTAACATGTCCTGTTTCAAGACGGGGCTGAGAGCAATGTGAATCAGTAGTTAAGCAGCCAAATGTTCTGTTCTTGGTGTTCTGCAATCAATCATTTCAAATGGTCTTAGTGCACTGCCTATAATCCTAAGTCAATATGACTGGGTCAGTAGTGCCTTTCGGGTTGACATTGTCTTGTCCCCTCTTCCTTTCCCCCCCAGCACTAAGCGCTTCCCTGGATATGATGCGGAGAGCAAAGAGTTCAATGCAGAGGTCCACCGCAAGCACATCATGGGCCTCAATGTGTCCGAGTACATGAGCTATCTGATGGAGGAGGATGAAGACGCATACAAGAAGCAGTTCTCTCGCTTCATCAAGAATGGCGTTGCCCCTGACACGGAAAGTTCAAAGTTCACCCTGAACCCATTGTGATGTATCGGGAGGTGCCTGCCAATACATGTCTTATTAGTTAAATTAGACCACAGCTGGATGGTTACCTGTTTATCTGCACTATTAGCCACTTGGGATTGTATCACACACCCAGTTCTACCCAGTTTTCAGTGAACCAAACTAAACCTGAGCTAGCATGGGTAGCTACTACTGCTCTGTTTAAATTCTTAGGCCTCATGCCTGTAAGCATACTGGGGATCATATCAGCTTATGATGCAAATAAATTCTGAAGGGAAAGTTGTGTTGAATCCCAAACCAGTCCCTTCCCTTTGGCCCTGCATTTGTGTGTTCACGGAGCCCTATTTAAATGTGGAACATGAATTGCGTAATTCAAGTCACCCGTGTGTCCTGAAGTTAATGGTTTCATTTAATTCCCTCGTCACTTAGGAAGTCGCCCTTGGAGGTGTCAGCAACACGTGACACCAGAGTGTCCTCAAAACGTTTTGGTAGGGGTGACGGCCTGGTTTGGGATTCTGCTTTAACTTACTGTCCATTGCTTCAATCTATTCAATGCGCTCTGATCTACAGGAGGGGATAGGGGTTGATTTGGAATTTTTCGATGAGTCTATGTAGTAACTGCTGCTTGATGATGATAGACTTGAGGCTGAGCAAATTGTAGTTGGTCCTTCATTTTCCTAAATTGATGTAATCAACGTTTCAAGACGGGGCTGAGAGCAGCACAGTTAATACATTTGTGTCATATGTACTAGTCTTAAAATACAACTGACAAATGTGACATCCAACTCATTCCTATCAACTAGATGTGTAAAAAGTGTGTAGAGTATAAACTATATACGTACTGAATCAAGTCTGCATCCAGCAGGAGCCTCTACCGTTGTGTTAACATGCATTTGGTCTGTGGAATTTACTTTTATTTACCCACTACATGGTACTAATGTTTGCCACACTTGACTCGCAGGTTGAGGAGATGTACAAAAAGGCCCATGCTGGCATTCGTAACAACCCAGTCCACGAAAAGAAGCCCAAGAAAGAAGTCAAGAAGAAGAGGCAAGTTGATGAGCAATTTTGGCTATTTTCTATTGGAATGCAGTACTTACTACTGCATTGTTGGTTTTCATGCTGTTATGACTAAAACCTGATGGTAAACTTGACTAGATTATCATGGTCCGAGTTGGGGTCAATTCCATTTCCGTCTACCTCTTTGTATTTTAACACATTTCAGTTTACTTATTGAATTGTTCCCAACCCTGCCCTTGGCATTGTAGTCATGTTCCCTGACATTGTTCAAATTCATCGTAATGTAATAATTCTGACATGTTTGTCTCTCCCAGGTGGAACCGTGCCAAGCTCTCTCTGGCCCAGAGGAAAGACCGCGTTGCTCAGAAGAAGGCCAGCTTCCTCAGGGCTCAGGAACAGGAGGCTGCCGACAGCTAAACTCTGGTCCTAATGATGTAGGGACAATTCTTTGTTCTAATAAATCTACAGAAAAAGAATATAGCCTCTGTCTGTTATTGGTTTACCCCTCTATTATAGAAGCTACTGTTTGAAGTGTTACCCATACTGTGTAAGTGGTTGAGATTGTGTAGAGTTGGACATGGAACTGATTTACTTACTCTCCTCTGAAGTGTTGGCTAGTCTCTTGATTCAAACCATCCACCAGGGATATTCAAATATGGACCTCTAATCCAGTTCCACTGCTGATTTTCATTCATTCTCTCTAATCGGGAACTTATTTAGACCTGGGACACCAGGTGGGGGCAATTTAACCTGGTAGAACAAAAAACGGCAGTATGCCGACCTAGCTCGATTTGAATACACCCGCTATAGACAAAGTGTTAAATGCCAATTTTAAATGTTGACAATGGAATAAAATTGGCTTTGTTTGCTAGAAATGTACAATGAGTCTAAACATTACACAAATTAAGGGGGAAATTACTCCTTCCCCTCAATTTGTAGAGCATTTTTACCCGACGGTTTGATTGTCCCTCTATATACTGAAAAATATAAACACGACATTCAACAATTTCACTGAATTATACATAAGAATCTGTCAATTGAAATGAATTCATTAGTCACTAATTTGGCTTTCACATGACTGAGCAGGGGTGCAGTCATAGGTTAAAAACAAAAGGTCCACCGACTAGGGAGCCAGGCCCAGCCAATCAGTTTTTCCCCACAAAAGGGCTTTATTACAGACAGCAATTCTATCTGGGTGGCTGGTGTCCGATGATCCCACAGGTGAATAAGCCGGATGTGGAGGTCCTGAGGCATGTACTACCAAATTCTCTAAGACCGAGGCAGTTTATGGTAGAGATTAACAGTCAATCCTCTGGCAACAGCTCTGTTGAACATTCCTGCAGTCAGCATGCCAATTGCACGCTTCCTCAACTTGAGACATCTGTGGCGTTGTGTGATCAGTGGCCTTTTGTTCCCAGCACAAGGTGCACCTGTGTAATGATCATGCTGTTTTGTCAGGTGGCTGGATTAACGCTCAAACGGATGTAAACATTTGTACACAAAATTTAAGAAGATTTGAGTATGGAACATTTCTGGGATCTTTTATTTCAGCTCATGAAAAACGGAACCAACACTTTACATGTTGCGTTTATATTTTTGTTCATTATWGTTCCCTAAAAAGCTTAGAGGAGAGGGCGTTAGGGGGCAGCAGTAGTGTTCATCTGTGTCCTGATTCTCCACCTTTTACCAAAGTGTAGATTTACAATGGAAGAAATGCAGTTCCAATCAATACTTTCAAATCCAGGGTCTGGATGTACCCATGTTTCCACCTCATTAGGAGTCCTTGGTGTGCGATATCTTTTTCCACAACAAACTCTTCAAGTTGTTCAGTATAAGCGAGTGTTCCATCTCCATCTGTTCTGCCGAGCCCTTCAATGCGATACATGCATACAGTTGTTTCTCCAGCTCCTCCTGAATGTCAGACGGCGCCCCGTTCAGGAGGTAATCCTTCAGTGCGCCGCACGCCTTGGCCAGGTTGGGCTGTGTCACCTCTGGCGTACACCGGTGCTTGGTGAGGTCACAGGAAGTGCGACAGTCAGCACCGTACAGACAGTCCTCTTCCGTGTCGCACCGCCGCTCCCTCATGGCTTTCTGGAAGGTGGCCTCAGGGACAATGTGGTGAGTGTCCATCACCTTCAGGTCGTGGCGGTCGTTGTAACCGAAGCCGTCCGCGCTCATGTCACACATGAGGAAGGAGCCGAAGGTCCCGTGGAAGACATCCTCAACGAGCTCCAGGAGGCCGATGGAGATCTTGGCCTTGYGGGGCCAGGAGGGCGTGAACCACTGGTCCATGCTGCGTCGTACCCCCGCGGGGATCCACAGCTCCACCACCCAGGGCAGGCTGATGCCGTACAGGGGAGCATAGGGCACCTTCTCCATCATGTACAAGTTCAGAGAAAAAGGGAATAAGAGAGATGGGGGGGTATTGAAAGAGGCAGAGGAGAGAGAGCTGTGATGACTTTCATCACATAAATAAGCTCATGATTTGAATCAATGTATCATGATTACTGGATAATTTGTGTTGTCTGAAGAAAATAATCCCTGTTTTTTTTCTTCATAAAATGGGCATTCCTATTAGTTTACCTTCTCCATCACATACAGGTCCCCACAGAAGCCCAGGAGCCTAGGGGTGTGCTCTCTGTCCTGCAGGACTATTGCTAGCAGAAACTCATTGAGCTGGAGAAGAGCCCACGTGGAGCGGGCCTCCGGCAAGGAGATGAGGCCATCTTTGTTGTAGTCGGCCACGGAGAAAACCAGGCTCACCAGGTCTGGAAGGTTGGCCTGTTCACCCACCTTGGTCTGAAGAGAAATAAGGGGTAAGAGATACCTTCGTAACAGAACTGCATTAATGAACACGCTAGCCACTAAAGTCATAACACACTAATAAAGATGGCAATAAGTTATGTGAATGTGAATACTGTGACAAAATATCAATGAGCATTTATGAAATATTGGTGCACTGATTATAAATGCATAATGTATGGATTATGAATGTGTTATGAAGACCTTCAAATAAGTGTTGCAGACATGAACCTATTAATAAAAGCTGGTAGTCTAATGAATCACACTGGGATGAGATGACAGTATTCTGACCTTGAGGTGGCTGAGGACCATCTCTTTGAACTTCTCCACGGAAGTTCCCTTGGTGGGCTTGTTGAAGGGAGATGCCTCCTTCCTGTGCTCCATCTCTGCTCCCAGGTTATAATGAGGAATGTCTTCCATTTGGCACTTAATCACCCCCTCTAGGTCCCCCCAGCCACCTGAGTACACCTGAGACACACATAGACCCACAACATGCTCGTGTTAATTCTCAGACACAGAAACACTGTAGCTCTAAACACTATGGGTGAATCTCAAAAGTCCTTCCTTGATTCCTCATGTCCTCTCTCCACACCACCTGCCCAATGTCAGAAGGAAGTGAGATGCAGGTGGATTGGAGGAGAAGATCCTTGGATCTTCTCCTCCAATGCTCTCCTTCCCTCTTACATTTTGGAAAGGAAAGACTTTTGAGATTTACCGTAGAACTAGGATCAGAGTCAGCTCTGACCTGGTTGTTCGGCTTGGCAGAGAGACACTTCCCCAGGTACAGCGTGTCTTTTTCACACAGGCTTCCGCATGCCGAGCCGTCGATCACTCCTTTCCTGTACTTGTCACACTTGGATAAATAGACATGGTGTTGGTTTGTATACTGTAACTAACTAATAGACAGACATGGTGTTGGTTTGTATAGTAACTCACAGGATGGTTTCAATACAATATGGAAGCTGACACTGGAATGCTGTATTTGAAGGAATAGTATTTTTTTAACCAGTAGGAGGCTCCATCAATTTACTAATTTCATATAAGGAAATAGAGAACTCACTATGGAATTCTTGCACTCATGTCCACGACACAGCTCTGAGTAGGATGAGTACTCCACATACACCACCCAGCTACCCACAAATACTGCCAGCCACGAGAAGAACAGATACTTCATGTGCAGGTAGGAGAATCGGGCCTGAAATAGAGAGAGCAATGGAGTGAGGGAGAGAGAGCGTAGATAATGAGATAGAGGGGGAGAGAGAGCTGTGATGACTTTCATTACATAATAATATGATCATGATCAGAATACATAAATGGGCATTCCTATTTGAAGAGTTCAGGCGGAACAGCCTCCTTTATGATACTTGAACAGAACTTGACCCAGATATAGTGAGACTGAAGATGTATAAACAGCATTTAGTTAAATGTGAGTTTGATTATCCACAGGAGTAAATATCATGGAATGTAGAAAATGTATGATAGGTATGCTAAATATTGCCCCACATTTATGTTGCAATAATGATAAATCATATTACCAAGGAAGCACGAATGTGAAGTTGAGACGCACTGAGCACTGCAGGGATTTCCAGTCATTTCCATAAGCAGGCTGGTCTAGTACCAGTAGTGTAGTTATCCAATGAATGAATGGATGAATGAATAGCTCCCTCACTGGGGTGCATAATGAAATATGAAAGTTTAACTGAGATTCAGTATTATAACAATCATGCAGAATAGATGAGGTGAGAGATGAACAGATAACACACTGACATAATTTGCGCTAAAACAGGGTCAGGTTGTGAGATGTGAAGATTCATAGAAAGAACAAGATTCAAAACGACATTTCCTCAAAAACTAATGTCAATTTAGATTTGAGTGAGTTTCAACAGAATGCATTTGGGCGAAAAAATATTGCATTTTGCTGTGCCAGAAAATCCTACCTTTCTCCATGTTCCTCAGGAACTAACAGCAAACAGAGCCATTTTAAATCTAAATGCCACTCAATGAAATTTGGCCGGATTGCCGTAAATCCCAGACCCCTCATGGCTTGACATTATCTAATCAGACATCTTAAACCTGCTTACTGTGTTAATCTTCTCCAGAAGGGCTGGGTGATCTTGTAAAATGTATAACATGTGAAAGGAGTAATAACTATTGTTATTGAGAGGGAGAGCATGAGAGAGAGAGATGAGAGAGAGAAACAGAGTGTGCTTGGGGACAGGGAGTCGATACAGCCATAGGGCTCTGGTAAAATGAAGTGCACTATATAAGGAATAGAGTGTCATTTGAGACATAGCCAGTGACAGACCAAGGAGGGAGGAGGGGTGAGGCCTTCTGTCTTGTTCCCAGTGTCTGTTGCGCCTGCATCTATGCTTGTTGTAGTCTAGCAACCATCTGTGAGAACAGACCATGTGACTCGTTCTTCCTAGACTGACTTGGCCACTGCAACAGAGAACAATAAATCACTGAACTGAGGTGAGGAGGGTCATATAATGAGGGGGGAGAGCAAGAGACATATCATCTATATATTCTGTACGAGCCAGCATTGAGTCAATCATGTCATTTCATGTGATCCCATATAGTGGCTTGCGAAAGTATTCACCCCCTTGGCATTTTTCCTATTTTGTTGCCTTAAAAGCTGGAATTAAAATAGATTTTTGTGSGGTGTGTATCATTTGATTTACACAACATGCCTACCACTTTGAAGACCACTTTGAAAAAAACTGAAAACTTGAGCGTGCATAACTATTCACCTCCCAAAGTCAATACTTTGTAGAGCCACATTTTTCAGCAATTTCAGCTGCAAGTCTCTTGGGGTATGTCTCTATAAGCTTGACTCATCTAGCCACTGGGATTTTGCCCATTCTTAAAGGCAAAACTGCTCCAGCTCCTTCAAGTTGGATGGGTTCCGCTGGTGTACAGCAATCTTTACGTCATACCACAGATTCTCAATTGGATTGAGGTCTGGGCTTTGACTAGGCCATTCCAAGACATTTAAATGTTTCCCCTTAAACCACTCAAGTGTTGCTTTAGCAGTATGCTTAGGGTCATTGTCCTGCTGGAAGGTGAACATCTGTCCCAGTCTCAAATCTCTGGAAGACTGAAACAGGTTTCCCTTAAGAACTTCCTTGTATTCAGTGCCATCCATCATTCCTTCAATTCTGACCAGTTTCCCAGTCCCTGCTGATGAAAAACATCCCCACGGCATGATGCTGCCACCACCATGCTTCACTGTGGGGATGATGTTCTCGGGGTGATGAGAGGTGTTGGGTTTGAGCCAGACATAGCGTTTTCCTTGATGGCCAAAAAGATACATTTCAGTCTCATCTGACCAGAGAACCTTCTTCCATATGTTTGGGGAGTCTCCCACATGCCTTTTGGCGAACACCAAACGTGTTTGCTTATTTTTTTCTTAAGCAATGGCTTTTTTTCTGGCCACTCTTCCGTAAAGCCCAGCTCTGTGGAGTGTACAGTTTAAAGTGGTCCTATGTACAGATACTCCAATCTCCACTGTGGAGCTTTGCAGCTCCTTCAGGGTCAACTTTGGTCTCTTTGTTGCCTCTCTCATTAATGCCCTCCTTGCCTGGTCCGTAGGTTTGTTGTGGTGCCACATTCTTTCAGTTTTTTAATAATGGACTTAATGGTGCTCTGTGGGATGTTCAAAGTTTCTGATATTTTGTTATAACCCAACCCTGATCTGTACTTCTCCACAACTCTTCATAGTGCCACTTGCTTGGTGGTGTTGCAAACTCTGGGGCCYTTCAGAACAGGTGTATATATACTGAGATCATGGGAATCTTAGATTGCACACAGGTGGACTTTATTTAACTAATAAATGTGACTTCTGAAGGTAACTAGTTGCACTAGATCTTATTTAGGGGCTTCATATACCGTTGAAGTCGAAAGTTTACATACACTTATGTTGGAGTCATTAAAACTCATTTTTCAAATCACTCCACAAATTTCTTGTTAACAAACTATAGTTTTGGCACATCGGTTAGGACATCTACTTTGTGGATGACAAGTAATTTTTCCAACAATTGTTTACAGACAGATTATTTCACTGTATCACAATTCCAGTGGGTCAGACGTTTACATACACTAAGTTCAATGTGCCTTTAAACAGCTTGGAAAATTCCAGAAAATTATGTCATGGCTTTAGAAGCTTCTAATTGACATAATTTGAGTCAATTGGAGGTGTACTTCAAGGCCTTCCTTCAAACTCAGTGGCTCTTTGCTTGACATAATGGGAAAATCTAAAGACATCAGCCAAGACCTCAGAAAAAGAATTGTAGACCTCCACAAGTCTGGTTCATCCTTGGGAGCAATTTCCAAACGCCTGAAGGTACCATGTTCATCTGTACAAACAATAGTACACAAGTATAAACACCATGGGACCACGCAGCCGTCATACCACTCAGGAAGGAGACGCGTTCTGTCTCCTAGAGATGAACGTACTTTGGTGCGAAAAGTGCAAATCAATCCCAGAACAACAGCAAAGGACCTTGTGAAGATGCTGGAGGAAACAGGTACAAAAGTATCGATATCCACAGTAAAACGAGTCCTATATCGACATAACCTGAAAGGCCTCTCAGCGAGGAAGAAGCCAGTGCTCCAAAACCGGCATAAAAAAGTCAGACTACAGTTTGCAACTGCACATAGGGACAAAGATCGTACTTGTTGGAGAAATGTCCTCTGGTCTGATGAAACAAAAATAGAACTGTTTGGCCATAATGACCATTGTTATGTTTGGAGGAAAAAGGTGGAGGCTTGTAAGCCCGAAGAACACCATCCCAACCGTGAAGCACGGGGGTGGCAGCGTCATGTTGTGGGGGTGCTTTKCTGCAGGAGGGACTGGTGCACTTCAAAATAGATGGCATCATGAGGGAAGAAAATTATGTGGATATATTGAAGCAACATGTCAGGAAGTTGAAGCTTGGTCGCGAATGGTCTTCCAAATGGACAATGACCACAAGCATACTTCCAAAGTTGTGGCAAAATGGCTTTAGGACAGCAAAGTCAAGGTATTGGAGTGGCCATCACAAAGCCCTGACCTCAATCCCATAGAACATTTGTGGGCAGAACTGAAAAAGTGTGTGCGGGCAAGGAGGCCTACAAACCTGACAAAGTTACACCAGCTCTGTCAGGAGGAATGGGCCAAAATTCACCCAACTTATTGTGGGAAGCTTGTGGAAGACTACCCGAAACGTTTGACCTAAGTTAAACAATTTAAAGGCAATGCTACCAAATACTAATTGAGTGTACGTAAACTTCTGACCCACTGGGAATGTGATGAAAGAAATAAAAGCTGAAATAAATCATTCTCTCTACTATTATTCTGACATTTCACATTCTTAAAATAAAAGTGGTGATCCTAACTGACCTAATACAGGGAATTTTTACTAGGATTAAATGTCAGATGTTGTGAAAAACTGAGTTTAAATGTATTTGGCTAAGGTGTATGCAAACTTCCTACTTCAACTGTATATACACGCACCACCAAAAAAAATCATTTCACCAATTTGGACTATTTTGTGTATGTCGATTACATGAAATCCAAATAAAAATCAWTTGAAATTACAGGTTGTAATGCAACAAAATAGGAAAAACGCCAAGGGGGATGACTACTTTTGCAAGGCACTGTATCTCATCTAAGTGGAACAATCACCTACATTTTTTGCGCATCCACAGTGTGTTCTACCCTGCATAACTATATCTACAACATATTACAGTCCTTCATTAATTAAAACATAATTCTGCTCACTGCTATAACAGCACATTCATGTACACTATAGATGAAACTGTTAGTAATGAACTAGTTTATTCTAATTAGAGAGCAATTGATGAAGAAACAGGCCTTAAATTGGGATATACATGGGTAGTTGCCTATAGAGGGCCTTGTGGAGTACAGTAATACTTCATCATTACAATGACTATTGATTATGAGCTCTGTAATCAACAACCCAATGGTTCTCTGTGGTAACACATGGTTAGTTACAGGCAGACAGCTACTGTACAATCTTTTCCCTTTTTGACACACTCCAAATTGTTATTGCCTTTTGATAACATTTTCTTCCTGATTCATAATTCTAAATGGACTATCTTAATTTTCTCAGTAGATCAATAATGGCATTACTTCAACACAGAGAGCTGGCTGAGTGGAGGAATAACAGACATTCAGAAACCCTTTCTATTCCATCTATTAATAATGAATATGTCCAATGTTTGACAGTGATGGACTCCCCCAGCCTCTCTCCCTCTCCCTCGTTCAGTTTCAATTTGCTTTATTGACATGACTCTGTCTCTCTCTGTATCTCTTCTGTGCAATTCTCAACTTAATACAGTATTTTGAGTGCCAATCTCAATTTCTCCCTCTATTCCATGTTGTGATGCTGTGTGTGGATCTGTAACCACTTCTTACTCAATTCCCACATTTCATTACCGTCCAATGACTATGGACAGAGTGATTAACCTACATGATTGTGAGTAAAGGTGAACTCTTGCATCGTCTTTGCCCAGCACTTATAATGTGATGTCCATTGGACAATACCACTTTGAACCCTTTACTATGCGGAAAAGAGTGGAATTGGATTTGAGTTTCTCTCTATRAGAACTCTGTTATTAGTGATGACTGGGACTTGACAGATGTGCATTCACTCTCCCTTCATCTTCCACCCACCCTCTTTCACTAAAGATGACTCTTAAATCAAGTTAGCCCTTCAGTCTGCATCCATCTCGCTCTCTAATCTAATCCTCCTCTCTCTCTATTCAATGGACCTCTTACTGTAATGTCAGTCCATTACTCTCCTCTTTTGTCTTTGTCATCTGTGTTGAGAGCTGTGGAATCTATATTTTTAATTTTACCTTTATTTAACTAGGCAAGTCAGTTAAGAACAAATTCTTATTTTCAATGATGGCCTAGGAACAGTGGGTTAACTGCCTTGTTCAGGGGCAGAACGACAGATTTGTTCCTTGTCAGCTCGGTGATTCGATCTTGCAACCTTTCGGTTACTAGTCCAACGCTCTAACCACTAGGCTACGCTGCCGCTCCTGACTAGTCACAAGCCACTTCTCTATTGTGACTGCAGGTCCAGAGCAACTGCTTTTTAGCATATACTGGCTTGAGTTTCCTCTCTCCTCACAGCCCAACCTCATTCTGTGGTCCTAGACCTGGACGGTGGTTGGAGCAGCTAGAGGTCAAAGAGCTGTAATCTCGGTTAACCCTTTTCCTCTGTGCTTAGATTTTTCCATACTTGTGGGAAGAGTTGGTGCTTWCCAGATAAGTGTTCTCCCAGCCGTAGTGCCTTGATATTAAACCTAAAATATTCAGCATTCCACAGGACCGACAACTGCTCAGAATGTCATTTACAACAGCATGGTGTCTAGTGTAGTCCCTCTTTACATGCAGGCTGATCTCTGCCTCGGTCTCTCAGAGAACGAGATACACTTGACTTGGGAGGTGTGCCACAAAATACGATTAGTGCCAGGCTAATAATATCATCTGTAGCTTTCCTTGTAATTTCTCTGTGGCATTCCCTGGTCAAGTAATCTGACGACCTCATACAACAAATGAACAAAACATTATGAACACCTGCTCTTTCCATGACATAGACTGACCAGGTGAAAGCTATGGTCCCTTATTGATGTAACTTGTTAAATCCACTTCAATCAGTGTAGATGAAGGGGAGGAGACAGGTTAAATAAGGATTTTTAAGCCTTGAAACAATTGAGACATGGATTGTGAATGTGTGCCATTCAGAGGGTGAATGGGCAAGATAAAGAATGTAAGTGCCTTTGAACGGGGTACGGTAGTGGGGTACGGTAGTGGGGTACGGTAGCGCATTGGTTTGAGTCAAGCTGCTGGGTTTTTCACRCTCAACAGTTTCCTGTGTGTATCAAGAATGGTCTACAATCCAAAGGACATCCAGCTAACTTGACACAACTGTGGGAAGCATCGGAATCAACATGGGCCAGTATCCATGCCCCAACGAATTGAGGATGTTCTGAGGGCAAAAAGGGGGGGTGCAACTCAATATTAGGAAGGTGTTCTTAATGTTTGGTATACTCAGTGTACTGTATATACTGTATGTTTAGCGTGAGCATAATCTGTGTGTCCTAGTACTTTCCCAGTGTTTTTTTACAAACCTAAACTGAAAGAACTAATCTCGGTTAACCCAGAAGTAAAGTCTTGCCTAATTGGTCAGAGGCTCGATTAAGTTCAGGGTCCATATGTGGGAAGACAGAAAGAGTATAAGAACTGGAACAAAGAGCTCCACCCTCTCTCTTTGCAAGTTGCGGGCAAGTCTATGGCCAAATGTTCCCTCCACTTTCGAAATTCGAAAAAGATGCTAACACCTGTGAAACCAAGATTTGTCCAAAGCACCGGAACTAATGCTGCTCGTTATCTCACGCATGCCAGTGTACAAATCTACGGTAACATTTATGTTTACGTAGTCTGTCCATGAGAGACTAAAAGAACTGCTACAAAGCAGCATGACCACACAAACAATGCACTGTGTTCCATATTGATTCTTGCGTAGGTAGGTGCTGTAAATTGCATCCAACTGCAAAGTCATTATAGATAACACTCTGAAGGAAAATAAATATGTGGCTGTTCTTTAAAAATCAATGTTTTGAGGGCTTTCATTTGAACTCTGTGATTATGCATTTCTCACTCCTATACAGGATCCCATAGGCTACTGGTGGGGAAAGAGCAAGGCTACGTCGCAAATGGCTCCCTATATAATGCAAATAGTGCCCTATGGGCCCTGGTAGAAAGAAGTGCACTATAAAGGGGATGGAGCCCTAAAACACAGCTAATGAGGCAGCATTGATCCTGGCTGTTGTGACTGCATGTTATTATTTACCAGCTGTAATCAGAGCTGTGGTGATGTAATGGGGTGTGTGGATGGGAAGGGTGGCAAGAGTCATTATAGTGCACTACCTTTGCCCTAAGATCTCGGGTCAAAAGTGGTGCACTATAAAGGGACACAGCCTCAGCCATTGCTTAGCCACTAAATAATCATGCATCCCACCAGGCCTTGGGTTTTATTTCCTTAGATAGAACTGCAGAAAGTGTAATTGATTATATCCTACATATTATATATGTCTGAAACATGCTGGAGATACCAACAGGTCAATCGACACACAGGGACCACTGGTGTGCTGGGACTATAGTCTAACTAACCCTAACCACAGTCCAGTCTTTTTAATTGACACTGAGCAGAGGTCCAGATATTGAGTCCATGCAACTTAAGGATGCACAACAAATACATAGACAAAGCACTTGTTATTTGTGACCTGAAACTGCTCTTTGGCATCGAAATACGCAGGGAGAGAAGATAGAAATGTTCTCTGCTCTTGATCCATTTCTATGCTGACACTTGTTTTGCAGCCCTGCTCACCACTCATCCATTATTCATGATCATAAAGCTAGTACTCTCTAATGGGCACTCTCTCCAGCTGTGAAGAGAGAGAGAAATGGAAAGAGAGATATATGGAGAGATGGAGGAGTGAGAAAGAGAAAGACGGATAGAGAGATGAGGGAGGGACATATGAACAGGGAGAGGAAAGGGGGATACCTAGTCATTTGTACAACTGAATGCATTCAACTGAAATGTGTCTTCCGCATTTAAGCCAACCCCTCTGAATCAGAGAGGTGCGGGGGGCTGCATTAATTGATATCCACGGTATCGGCGCCTGGGGAACAGTGGGATAACTGCCTTGCGAGGGATAGAGATGAGAGAGGAGATGAAGGAGAGAGAGAGAGAGGAGATGAAGCAGGGATGGATGGAGAGGGAGAATTAAAAGATTGTGTCACACAGACAAAAGCAAACCATTTTCCTCCCTAATATTCTAGATGGGGAACACTAATAGGCTTATGCACAGTGCACACACATGGGAATCGTCAAGCGTGGAAGATGTTTCCTGGTGAGAGCTTCTTTTTGTACCACCTGTGTAAACTTTCTGCTTGCATCTCCCTCTCTCTCATAGGAGTTACACACCAGTAACTCATCTGTCCCAGCATCCATCTCTCTTACTCCCAGGACTCCAACTCTCTAAAGGAAGGAGGTGTCATTACTATTTGCTGTGTGCATTGTGCAGGCTCAGAGAGATATCACACTTGGTGTATCCCATATGGCACCATATTCTCTACAAAAACACTATCTAGGGAATATGGTGCCTTTTGGGAATCACACACTCTCTATTTGTGTGCACGGTGCAGGCTCTGGGAGATGTAACACTGTCTCTGTCTGTCTGTGCTATGTGCAGGAGCTACGCACTGCCTGGTTGATCGGACTCATCCCAGTCCCAAGTCGGACAGCATACAGCAGGCAATAAGAACGACACCACCCCTCCCTCCTGGTTGCGGACACACCCTCCTGGTCGAGGCCACACCCCAATCCCCACACTGACTCAACACTGCGACAGTAACACTACATGTTAACAGCAGATTTTGGGCCAGTTGTTCACTTTTCACTTACATACTGTGTAGATACATATGCCATGTTCATTGCCTGTTGTAAGTTACAGTCTCCTCACATACAAGCATGCAAAAATACACAGCCTTGCTCTCTTTTCCACTCTCACTCAAATATGCACACACACGTAAACAAGCACACACACGCGCAAACAATCACGCACGCCTACACACACGCACAGAATAGCAGAAGTTGCCACAACAACTTAACACATTGCTTTTTAGCTCTTCTCTTGTGTCACAGGACAAAGTGACATGTCAATAGCATTTAATTCTGACTTCCTGCTCTTCTGCTCCAGATTAGTTAATCAGTTCAGCCTATTGAGCATGTCCAAAATACAAATGAAGTTTACACCTAAGGAGAGTGGGGTGGGAAGAAAATACTAACCAGCTAAATGCTGCATCTTAAGTAATATTGATTAAATTAGGCTCCCACCATGTCCGCTGGGACAAGCTTAGACCTCAGACAGTGGTTTGTGAACACATGCTGATAGAGTCATGCACTGCAGAGCATGGAGAGGAGGCGATATGGGAGAGAATGGAGAGATGAGAGCACGCAGGTGTTCCCCGGAGGAGAGAGAGCTGTGGAAAGATGAGTTGACAGCTCCTCCTTAAACCTCCCCACACCTCTGAGTTTAACTGACTAAAATGTAGGTAACCAAAGCTTCCAGAAACATACAATTTATAACTTTGAATAATTTGCTCTGTTCTGTGCATGTGTGTTCTAGTTAGCACTGTCAAACTGTGCCAACATCAAATAAGATGATCAGCATTGTCATCATATCCCTCTATTGCACATACTGACACAGTTCCTCATATTCAGACTCGGGCCACAGGGGTATATCAGACCTGGTTCTCTCTCTTACTTCACAGGGACAAAACTGGTGGGTGGGCAATGGACATCGATCATTTAAATTTTTTATTGCCATACAAAAATACAGCAGTGCCTGATCACACGTTCACACTGTGGTAAATAGGTGACAAATCACAACAGACAAGTTTCTAGGCTACCCATATTAAAATGTGCAGCCAGGGCTACGTGTTTGGTGATCTCAAATGCGGCTTTCACACAGGCCCATAGGGCTCTGGTCAAAAGTAGTGCACTATATAGGGAATAGGGTGCCATTTGGGATGAGTCATTCCCAGGGTCTAACTCTGGTGGTAAAGGACTCAAGGAGCATTTGATGTCAGATCTGGATGACTGGGTACAGTAAACTGGACCCAGCATGGCAGGATTACCCTGTCTCCTGACAGACAGACAGGATCCATGGAGCAGTTTTATCTCGGCTGGACCACTGAGCTTTGCACAGCCTGACAACCATGACCTTCCACAGTATGTAGCCTATGTGGAGATTAAATTTAGGACGACTGCGATAACTTCAGCCACACGCAGTGCAATGTCTGACACTATTACGAGGAGTAAGTCGGAAAGCAGACCCAACTGTAGACAATACGCCTTTTGATGCTAAGGATTTGTTGAATGTTTTGTGGAACGATTTGTAATCTCTCATGGCTGTTTACGCAAGATTCTTGGTCTGGTTTGACGAGATTAAATTATTTGTGACATTCTGGGAAATTCAGTAGGCTACGGGGAGTACAATGTGCTCTGCATAGATGAAACATAATCACAAGGAATCGATATCTCATAGTAAGACTGCAGGACATCTGCTTGGGGTTTTATATACAGTTGAAGTCGGAAGTTTACATACACCTTAGCCAAATACATTTAAACTCAGTTTCACAACATCTGACATTTAATCCTAGTAAAAATTCCCTGTATTAGGTCAGTTAGGATCACCACTTTATTTTAAGAATGTGAAATGTCAGAATAATAGAGAGAATTATTTATTTATTTCATCACATTCCCAGTGGGTCAGAAGTTTACGTACACTCAATTAGTATTTGGTAGCATTGCCTTTAAATTGGTTGGGTCAAACGTTTCAGGTAGTCTTCCACAAGCTTCCCACAAGAAGTTGGGTGAATTTTGGCCCATTCCTCCTGACAGAGCTGGTGTAACTGAGTCAGGTTTGTAGGCCTCCTTGCTCACACACACTTTTTCTGCCCACAAATTTTCTATAGGATTGAAGTCAGGGCTTTGTGATGGCCACTCCAATAGATTTACTTTGTTATCCTTAAGCCATTTTGCCACAACTTTGGAAGTATGCTTGGTGTCATTGTCCATTTGGAAGACCCATTTGCGACCAAGTTTCAACTTTCTGACTGATGTCTTGATGTTGCTTCAATATATCCACATAATTTTCCTCCCTCATGATGCCATCTATTTTGTGAAGTGCGCCAGTCCCTCCTGTAGCAAAGCAAAAATTACTTGTGTCATGCACTAACCGCCTTGCCAAAACTATAGTTTGTTAACAACAAATTTGTGGACTGGTTGAAAAACGAGTTTTAATGACTCCAACCTAAGTGTATGTAAACTTCCGACTTCAACTGTATGTTAGTATGAAATCGGCTTGTCTTATTGGAGCGACCAACCGGCGAGTGACAGTGTTTCATCATGTTATTACCTCATTAGGAAGACGCAGAGTGGCCTAGAAAACCCTCCGTGGGACTAAGATGGCAGACACACACACACTCCCCCTTGTGACTGCTGTCACTTTTCACTTACATGGCTACTCACACAGCAGTGTGAAGGAAAAACACACACATATAGGGGTGTGAAGAAAACGGGAGCAAAACAAAACGCAGCTCAGAGTGTGTCTCTTGGCTGAACAAAACAGACAGATGAGATGATGATACCAGGGTTTTTGATTCTGGCTGTAAAATAAATTAAATATTTAACAGATATGTTGATCACAGGGGGAAAACATAGCTACAAACATGAACCATATCTAACTAAATTAAAAAAAGGTTGGGCTCTATAAGTTGCAGTAAAACACCACTCGCATTGTAGAGGTTGGATCTCCTACAAACATGGTCTCGAGAACACTGTATATCTCAGCTTTCCAAGTTGATTCGGAAAGTATTCAGACCCCTTGACTTTTTCCACATTTTGTTACGTTTAGTTTTTCCCCCCTCAATCTACACACAATACATAATTCTGACAAAGCAAAAACAGGTTTAGACATTTTTGCTAATGTATAAAAAATAAAAAAAGATGACAAGTTGTCCTTTAAAGTTCATGTGGATAATCTTGTGACAAAGCTTAAACTGATATTGTTTCGTTTTTTTTCGTAATAAGGCTTGCTTCCCGCTTATGGCTAGAAAGAAGCTTGTTCATGCCACTTTTCTCTCTGTAATTGATTATGGTGACTTGTGTATATGCATGCAACCTCCTCTGTCTTACAGAGATTTGACTCTGTTTATCATGCATCCTTGCGCTTTATTACAAATGCCAAGTCACTCACCCACCATTGCACCAAATGGTAGGTTGGACCTCACTTTATATGCGTAGAAAGATACAAATGTATGTATTCATCTACAAAGCCCTTTTGGGTAAAATCCCTCTTTACCTCTGTAGTCTGGTCTCCTTCACCACCAGCAGTTAACATGCCCGGTCTGCTAGGTGGTTGCTACTTAAAGTCCCCAGGACATTCACAGTATGAGRCAAGACTGCCTTCTCTTCTTGTACACCAGACGCATGGAATAATCTACAATCCATGCTTCATCTAGATATGTAAGTGCCACTGAATGAATTTAAAATATTGATGGGAGACTGTTACAGAGGAGTGTAAATGCTTTTTTTAGGCTGGATCATGTTGTTGTATGTTTTATTTATGTAATGTATTGATTGTTGCTGCCTTCTTGGCCAGGTATCCCTTGAAAAAGAGACTCTGGGTCTCAATGGGCTTTTCCTGGTTAAATAAAGGTTAAATAAAAKAAAAATACAGGACCTATATACTAGATGATGTCAGAGGAAAGCCCCAAAAATTGTCAAAGACTCCAGTCACCCAAGTCATAGACCGTTCTCTCTGCTACCTCACAGCAAGCGGTACCAGAGCACCAAGTCTAGGACCAAAAGGCTCCTTAACAGCTTCTACCCCAAGCCATAAGATTGCTGAACAATTAATCAAATGGCCACACAGACTATTTCCATTGTCCCCCCCTCCCATTGACACGGTACCGGTATCCCCTGTATATAGCCTCCACATTGACACGGTACCGGTACCCCCTGTATATAGCCTCCACATTGACCCGGTACCGGTACCCCCTGTATATAGCCTCCACATTGACACGGTCCGGTACCCTGTATAATAGCCTCCCACATTGACACGGTACGGTACCCTGTATATAGCCTCCACATTGACCCGGTACCGTACCCTGTATTAGCCTCCACATTGACCCGGTACCGGTACCCCCTGTATATAGCCTCCACATTGACCCGGTACCGTACCCCCTGTATATTAGCCTCCACATTGACCCGGTACCGGTACCCCTGTATATAGCCTCCACATTGACCGGTACCGGTACCCCCTGTATATAGCTCCACATTGACCGGGTACCGGTACCCCTGTATATAGCCTCCACATTGACCCGGTACCCGGTACCCCCTGTATATAGCCTCACATTGACCCGGTACCGGTACCCCTGTATATAGCCTCCACATTGACCCGGTACCGGTACCCCCTGTATATAGCCTCCACATTGACCCGGTACCGGTACCCCTGTATATAGCCTCCACATTGACCGGTACCGGTACCCCCTGTATATAGCCTCCACATTGACCCGGTACCGACCCCCTGTATATAGCCTCACATTGACCCGGTACCGGTACCCCCTGTATATAGCCTCCCATTGACCCGTACCGTAGCGTGTACACCCCTGTATATAGCCTCCACATTGACCGGTACCGGTACCCCCTGTATATAGCCTCCACATGTACACGGTACCGCGGTACCCCCTGTATATAGCCTCCACATTGACCCGGTACCGGTACCCCTGTATATAGCCTCCACATTGACACGGTACCGGTACCCCCTGTGATATAGCCTCCACATTGACACGGTACCGGTACCCTGTATATAGCTCCACATTGACACGGTACCGGTACCCCCTGTATATGCCTCCACATTGACACGGTACCGGTACCCCCTGTATATAGCCTCCACATTGACACGGTACCGGTACCCCCTGTATATAGCCTCCACATTGACACGGTACCGGTACCCCCTGTATATAGCCTCGTTATTGTACTGTGTTACTTTTTTACTTTAGTTTATTTGGTCAATATTTTCTTAACACTTTCTTGAATGGCACTGTTGGTTAAGGGCTTTTAAGTAAGCATTTTATGGTAAGGTCTACCTACACCTGTTGTATTTGGCGCATGTGACAAAGTTTGATTTGATCAAGTTGTAGAAACATCTCAAGGATGATCAATGGAAACAGGATGCACCCGAGCTCAATTTCAAGTATCATAGCAAAGGGTCTGAATGCTTATACAAATAAGGTATTTCTGTTTTAAAWWTTTTCTGAATTTGCAAAAATTCTAAACCTGTTTTCACTTTGCATAATTGGGTATTGTGTGTAGATTGAGGATTTTTGAAATGTTTTATCCATTTTAGAATAAGGCTGTAACGTAACAAAATGTGGAAAAAGGGAAGGGGTCTAGATACTTTCCAAATACACTGTATACTAAGTGTACAAAACATTATGAACACCTGCTCTTTCCATGACATTGACTGACCAGGTGAAAGCTATGATCCCTTACTGATGTCACTTAATGAAGGGGAGGAGATGGGTTAAAGAAGGATTTTTAAGCCTTGAGGCAATTGAAACATGGATTGTGTATGAAATTCAGAGGGTGAATGGGCAAGACAAAAGATTTAAGTGCCTTTAAACGGGGTATGGTAGTAGGTGCCAGGCGATCTGGTTTATGTCAAGAACTGCAATGCTTCTGGGTTTTTCACGTTCAACAGTTTCCCGTGTGTATCAAGAATGGTCCACCACCCAAAGGACATTCAGCCAACTTGGCACAAGTGTGGCAAGCATTTGATACAACATGGGCCAGCATCCCTGTGGAACGCTTTCGACACCTTGTGAAGTCCATGCCCCAACAAATTGAGTCTATTCTGAGGGCAAAGGGGGGGGGAATCCCAAATATCATAATAATTGTTCATGATTCTTAACTTGCTTGTACAGTTTTAAAACCGTATACAATCCTTTTTCCAGGATTGTAAACATTTCCACCTTAATGACCAGTTATTATATGCCTTTTATACAACAGGTTACATTGTGTGTGTTTCAAATGGCACCATATTCCCTATAGTGCACTACTTTTGACCAGAGCCCATATGGTAAAACAGAGTATGATTTAATGAAAAGGTTTTGAATGGGAAGTCAATAGGATAGATAGCATAAGAAGCTCATACACAGACAATGCAAATAAGATGGCTGATTTAAATACAACATAAGAATGCAAAGAAAAACATTATCTAGCAGACCTTGGGATTGAATGCAGTGCTCTCATCCATGGAAAAAAACCTTGTGTGTCCTCCTGTCTTGTGTGAATGCTGGATGATCCCTGTTGCTACAGAAACGGTGAGTACCTACTGAATTGGGCCAATGACTACAGCTCTTGGGCATCGACAGAGCAAGTACCCTATTGGAAATGAAATAGGATCAATCCAATACTCAAAAATAAACAGTTGTATCAGAAACAACAGCCTCAATAATGGCAATGACAACCATATAAAGGCCAAAATGACAGTTTACCGAAGATTAAAATATTGCAAGTGAATGTATATGAAATCGTGTCCAAAAGAGCCTTATAATGTTCAAAGTAGCCTACCATACAGGAACATGAATAATCCCAACTGTCCAATAGTGAATAGGTGATCGTCCGATCACGAGAAAGTATAGGAAAGATTTCCCACTGGGTTTACCTGTATGTAGATAGGCTTCCTCAGCCAGACCCATGAAAACAGACCTCTTGCCATGGCAAATAGAGCACATCTCACAACACTAACCTGCCAGAGGAAGAAATCACAATAAGAAGCGAAACATAGAAATCTAATATCGTCTTCTGCACAATTATTCTGCCTTCTTGTGTAGCAATAATTAACCACAGTGTGTACAAATAATAACAGTCCATTTCACCAAATCCTTTCTCATCCTCCGTCAAATAAGCTCTTCCTTGGAAGTGCGCTTTCGGTGCTGCAAAATAGCAGCCACTTGAACGCTGCAGTACTCTGCCCACTAGACAGAGTAGGAGGGGATTGTATAGGAAAAGGGGTCGTTGATAAAGGCGTATAGATTACAATACTGTCACAAATGTTAAAGGCCCAGTGCATTCAAAAACGTGATTTTTTTGCGTTTTATAATATTTCCACATAATGAGGTAGGAATAATACTTACAATTTTGAAAATGATGATAATGCCCCTTTAGTGTAAGAGCTGGTTGAAAAAACGGCATGAAATTTCAGCCTGCTTTGGTGGGATGGAGTTTTGGCCTGCCTGGAGACATCCCCAAGCGGTAAATTAGTTAATAGACCAATAAGAAAGAGAGTTCCAAAACTCTCTGCCAAAAACAACTGTTTTTCATTTTTCCCCTCCTTGCAAAATTCTTGCTTGAGAAATTGCTCTTTGCTAAGAAACGATTGTTGTTTGTTTTTGACCATTTTAATTGAAAACAATCACAGTAATGTACTTAATTGTTAACCAGAAATGATTTGCTATTGAGATAAAAACGTCTGCTTTGTACCTTTAAAGAAAAGCTGTTCGGTAGACTTGCTACTATGTACTACTGTATCTGTCTAAACAGCACACAGATAAAGTTGTCAAATAGTTTCTATAGTGTCTTTGGTCTTACTAAAACGGTTACAAAGAAAAACGCACGTTCTATGATTTTACGTCAGTTAATCATGAAGCAGAGCGCAGGATTCCTATCATGTTGTAAAACAACACCACTTCCTCCAGCATGTAGAGAGAAGTGTGGAGTGAGTGGCAGGCGAGCTTGATTGTATTCACTCTTCGCACCGATGTTATTCAGACTTTATTTCGAACCGCACCATGTCCACTGATTGACCAAACGGGTAAGAGCAGCACATAACGAAGTAACTGAGCAACTGCCTCCGAACAAGCCATCTACTTACTGGTGGCGAACTAACATTAGCTAGCTAGCTAACAAACTTGCTAGCTAACGTTAGCTAAAATGTTAACCAACTGTAATATGTCGCTGACTTTGGTGTTATTGTTGTCTTACCTCTGAAGTTTGGTGCACATACTTCACCATTGATTTTATTGCATCCAGATTGCCACTGTACACACTCGCCAGGATGGCTGAAGAACGCAGGGTCTGTAGCAGTGCCCCACAAGTTGAGTCAAAAGTGAGACAAGCTAACCGTAAATAGAGGCTTACAAGAGATTTATACTTTTTTAAATGTATGTGATTCATTTATCAAATAAACTGCTATTCAATGGAGGAATGCATTAAAAGTCATGTTTTTTTTCAGCCTCCCTCTTCATCCTCTTCAATGAGGGAACTGGAATCTAAAAACTTGCATCTCAGAAGGAAGTTAAGCTCAGTGGAGGAAGAAAGTGYTTCTGTGATGCAAGAAAACAGACAACTGATCATTGAATTGGAAGCAGTGAATCTCGAACTTGCCAGCTCCAAAACCAAAGTATTCCAGCTTATGCAATTTCGTACAACCTCTGCCATTATTAATGATTATAACGCTAATCATGCAGGCCTTTACAGAGGCCCCAAATAATTGTTACTAATGTTGGGTTTGGTTCTGCAGATGCTTAGCTTGAACTAAGACAAATTTGTTCACCTACAATGTTGACAGGTCCGGGTTCTGGGTTCCACCGTAGGGTCTAAGACTTCTAGTGTGTGTCATATGAAGGAGGAGATTCAGGGTATGGAGGCTGAGGTTGAGGCCCAAGGGAATGCACTCAGGTTGGTAGGAGAATACACATACACACACAGATACACCTTTGTGAATGCAGTTGTGCTAGATGTGTTGCCATGTTCATTGTAGAGATACAGAAAAGAGGCTGGAGGAGACTAAAGAGACATTGGTTATTAAGAGCAGACTAGTGGACCAGCTACAAGAGGAGCTGATAGCTGCTAGGGCTGAGTTAGAAAACAGGACTAATCAGGGGTTAAGGTAAGCAGTGATTCTATTTTCTTTAACAATCCCCACTTACTATAAACATGGAATTCTCAAAACATTAAGAACACCTTCCTAATATTGAGTTGCACCCCCCCTTTTGCCTTCAGAACAGCCTCAGTTAGTCAGGGCATGGACTCTACAAGGTGTCGAAAGCGTTCCACAGGGATGCTGGCCCATGTTGACTCCAATGCTTCCCACAGTTGTCAAGTTGGCTGGATGTCCTTCGGGTGGTGTACCATTCTTGATACACACAGGAAACTGTTGAGCGTGAAAAACCCAGCAGCGTTGCAGTTCTTGACACACACTGGTGCGCCTGGCACCTACTACCATACCCAGTTCAAAGGCACTTAAATCTTATGTCTTGTCCATTCACCCTCTAAATGGCACACATACACAATCCATGTCTCAAGGCTTAAAAATCCTTCTTTAACCTGTCTCCCCTTCATCTACACTGATTGAAGTGAATTTAACAGGTGACACAAGTAAGCGATCATAGCTTTCACCTGGCCAGTCTGCCATGGAAAGGACAGGTGTTCTTAATGTTTTGTACACTGTATGTATTACACATCACCTGATGACACCTCCTTGTACTAGTGCTTGTTTGTTAACCAAGATATACAGTTGAAGTCGGAAGTTTACATGCACCTTAGCCAAATACATTTAAACTCAGTTTTTCACAATTCCTGACATTTAATCCTAGTAAAAATTCCCTGTTTTAGGTCAGTTAGGATCACCACTTTATTTTAAGAATGTGAAATGTCAGACTAATAGTAGAGTGATTTATTTCAGCTTTTATTTCTTTCATCACATTTCCAGTGGGTCAGAAGTTTACATACACTCAATTAGTATTTGGTAGTATTGCCTTTAAATTGTTTAACTTGGCTCAAACGTTTCGCCTTCCACAAGCTTCCCACAAGAAGTTGGGTGAATTTTGGCCCATTCCTCCTGACAGAGCTGGTGTAACTGAGTCAGGTTTGTAGGCCTCCTTGCTCGCACACACTTTTTCAGTTCTGCCCATACATTTTCTACAGGATTGAGGTCAGGGCTTTGTGATGGCCACTCCAATATATTTACTTTGTTGTCCTTAGGCCTTTTTGCTATAACTTTGGAAGTGTGCTTGGGGTCATTGTCCATTTGGAAGACCCATTTGCGACCAAGCTTCAACTTCCTGACTGATGTTGCTTCAATATATCCACAACATTTTCCTCCCTCATGATGCCATCTATTTTGTGAAGTGCACCAGTCCCTCCTGCAGCAAAGCACCCCCACAACATGATGCTGCCACCCCCGTGGTTCACGGTTGGGATGGTGTTCTTTGGCTTGCAAGCCTCCCCCTCTTTCCTCTAAACATTACGATGGCCAAACAGTTCTATTTTTGTTTCATCAGACCAGAGGACATTTCTCCAAAAAGTACGATCTTTGTCCCCATGTGCAGTTGCAAACCGTAGTCTGGCTTTTTTATGGCGGTTTTGGAGCAGTGGCTTCTTCCTTGCTGAGCGGCCTTTCAGGTTATGTCGATATAGGACTCGTTTTTACTGTGGATATAGATACTTTTGTACCCGTTTCCTCCAGCATCTTCACAAGGTCCTTTGCTGTTGTTCTGGGATTGATTTGCACTTTTCTCACCAAAGTACGTTCATCTCTAGCAGACCGAACGCGTCTCCTTCCTGAGCGGTATGACGGCTGCGTGGTCCCATGGCGTTTATACTTGCATACTATTGTTTGTACAGATGAACGTGGCACCTTCAGGCGTTTGAAAATTGCTCCCAAGGATGAACCAGGTCTACAATTTTTTGTCTGAGGTCTTGACTGATTTCGTTTGATTTTCCCATGATGTCAAGCAAAGTGGCACTGAGTTTGAAGGTAGGCCTTGAAATACATCCACAGGTACACCTCCAATTGACTCAAATTATGTCAATTAGCCTATCAGAAACTTCTAATGCCATGATGTCATTTTCTGGATTTTTCCAAGCTGTTTAAAGGCACAGTCAACTTAGTGTATGTAAACTTCTGACCCACTGGAATTGTGATACAGTGAGTTAAGTGAAATAATCTGTCTGTAAACAATTGTTGGAAAAATTACTTGTCATGCACAAAGTAGATGTCCTAACTGACTTGCCAAGACTGTAGTTTGTTAACAATACATTTGTGGAGTGGTTGATACACTTAGATTGGAGTCATTAAAACGCGTTTATGTAAACTTCTGACTTCAACTGTATTTTCCATTCATCCCAAAGAGTTGAGCAACAGAGAAAGGAAGCTCTTGTAACTGCAGAGAGGCAGACATTGGCTCTCCGGAGTTACAAGGGAAATATGTCTGAGAAACTGAAGAAGGTATGGAATAAGATGAATGACGAGTCAAGCTATGTAAATGTATTTTAAGCCTGTTTGTTCAGAATAAATGCTTGTCAGGACATGGTGAAATGCGCTGCTTATGTTTAGACATTGAAGTCTTTGATTGTATAGCAACGGGATGCTGTGTTGTGGTCCATAGGTGTTGGACAACGAGGCCAGACTGAAGGAGGCTCTTATCCAGTGTGATAAAGAGAGAGTGGTGTGGGAGAGGAGGTGTCTTCAGCTAGAGCAGGACAAGACCGACATGAACCAGCTGATCGGGTTGGTACTCAAGTGTCTGCTCGTCATATCTTACATATTAGTTTCTGAATCAACCTCTGAAAATGTGTTTTCAACTCAAATGGATTCATCTCTGTGGTTACACTTCACTTGAATCATCTGTGATGAGGAGGACAGTGTAAAAAGGACAGTTTTGCTTAAAACCATGATATGTGGATATGGTTGAGATTTGTTGTAGTGAGTAAAATAGTAATACCACTGTGATGGACATACCTATCGTAATAGTAGTTGGGAATCTCTCTGACCAGCCAGTTGAAGGAAGAGTCGGTCAGAGCCAAGGCGGTGAGTGTAGAGAGCGCCATGTTGCGTTCTCGTCTGGAAGAGGCCTCTGTCCAGGCTGTGGAGCTGAAGAGAAGACTGAGTGACAGGGAGATAGTTGAGAAGGACATAGAGGTGTTGAGGAAGGAGTGTGGGGACCTACGCCACCTCACTACCAGCCAGGAGCAGAGACTGGAGCACTGTCAGAGAGAAGCACAGCAGAGCCAGGCTGAACAGGCCAGCCTAGAGGCCATCCTCAGCCTGCTGCATCTTAGAGAGGTGAGCCTAGCGCCATACTCCCTACTACACTCTCAAACTATACCCTCTGTGTATTGTCTATACATGCTATATTCTGTATGCTGTATGTGCCCCATAAAACCATAGTGCACCCTGCTTATTGCTAACTCAGCATACCCTCAACTCTGTTCCAGACAATGATGGTGGACAAAATGTACTATACTGTTATGTAAAAGTCACCTAAATATTTGTTATAGAGTGGAGGGGGATCACTCTGTGCTAAGCCTTGTCTGCCAGCTCCATTCTGTGATGTCCCCAAACTCAAGCCAGGTGATTTCCTTAGCTCACGTTTCAATACTATACATCGTATTGTAGTCTGTATACACTGAGTGTACAAAACACTATCATGCTCTTTCCATGACACGGGTGAATCCAGGTGAAAGCTATGATCCCTTATTGATGTCACTTGTTAAAGCCACTTCAATCAGTGTAGATGAAGGGGAGGAGACAGGTTAAAGAAGGATTTTTATGCCTTGAGACATGAATTGCGTATGTTTTCCATTTAGTGTGAATGGGCAAGTGCCTTTTGAACAGGGTATGGTAGTAGGTGCCAGGCGCACCAGTTTGTGTCAAGAACTGGAATGCTGCTGGGTTTTTTATACTCAAGTTTCCTGTGTGTATCAAGAATGGTCCACCACCCAAAGGACATCCAGCCAACTTGACACAACTGTGGGATGCATTGGAGTCAACATGGGTCAGCTTTCGACATTGTGTGGAGTCCATGCCCTGACGAATTGWGGCTGTTCTGAGGGAAAAAGGGGGTGCAACTCAATATTAGGAAGGTCTTCCTAATGTTTTGTACACTCAATGTATAGCACATATCTAATCTCCCATCTCTAGGCCATGTATACAGTAGAGTAGGTAAACTCTAACAATATCTCTCTTCCGTGCATGCTGTAACATTGTGGATACACATGAAAAATGCAAAGTATGTTTGTATCCTCCCAAAAAATGGTCTGTTTGTTTTTTGTGTCTACGGTGTGTCAGGGGAGCAGTACCAGCAGCTGCTGCCTGTGTTGCGTGCTGTGGAGCAGGAGAGAGCCAGGCAGGCAGCTCTAGCCCTGGACCTGCAGGAGAGACTAAGGCAGGCCCAGGAGGAGATGACTGCCCTACAGAACAACATGAACCAGAGAGACCTCCAGCTACAGAAACTACATACAGAGCTGCAGGAGAGGACAGTACAAATTAACCAGCTGGAGAGAGAGGTAAGGATGGACACATGAATAGTGTACTGTAACACCATTTTTATTATGAGTGGTCTCAAATCAAGGAAGAAGGCTGTATCTCAAAGGAATCTGAGGAACATAATGTCACATACCAGGAGAAGTGAGGGTCTCCCTCACAGAATCAGAGCAATAAGGCCTTAAACCAGTGCCTGAAACGAAAGATAACACTTGTTGTATACAGTATGTATACAACAAGTCTGTCCCTAGAGGTGAAGTGTTGTATTGCAGTTAAGGAGGAAGAACGTCTGCCTGGCAACTACAGAGCAACAGTTGGAGAAGAAAGATGCAGGACTTTCACAGGCTGTAGAGAAGACCACTGAGTTGGAGCAGAACCTGCTGGTAATGATGACGTGCTCAACACACACTGAAAATAAATTGTGTTGTCACTATACATGTTGGGTCTGTCTAAATCCACAAGGATGTCTCCCTGCCTTTTGATTGAGACATACCCAGTTCTCTCTTTTAACTCACATACACGTCCTTTCACACACACACAGGCTATGTTATATTTAAGTGGGCTAGTTAGTTGATGAAGTCTCTGGTTTGAAACGTAGGAGAAGAGCAGCAGTATCCAGCACTTTAAAACCACTCTGGACTTGAAGAAGAGGGATTTCCAGCAGGAGTTGGAGGAGACTCAGAGAGTTGGCTCAGAGCAACGTAAGGAGCTACAGGATCAAATCAAAATGGTGAGAGGATACATGTATTGTATTCCTTTATTCACACTTGACTGTTCATAAAAGTCACCCAAGGTTACAATAAGCAATTCCATGAACTTTACATACTTTCAGTCTTAGAATAGTTATACATGAAAGCTGGAATCCGTATACTTGGTGAAACTGCCACGTCTGTTTGTAATGTTACTGMAAACAACGACCACTGTTTTCCTTCGCACATCATTGCCCATCGTACTTGTGATAGAACTGCAGAGTATGTACTGTGAAAATATTTTGCCACGATGCTGGATGCTCCTCTACTCCGTTTCATTGACAAAACAATAACAAATGCACTGGGAGTGAAGAGTGAAGTTTCACCTTATTCTGAATTTCAGCTTTAACGTACAGTAGATGTTTTGGCACCTGCAAAGATACTTGTGTTTCCTGCTTGTTTCATGTGATTTTATGTCTGCCTGTCCTGTACAGTTGCACTCTCAGAAAGCAGAGCTGGAGAAAGGCTTCTCTTCAGCCCAGCATGAAAGACAGGAGGCCCAGCACAGAGCAGAGAGACTTCAGACCTCCCTCAACCAGCTCACGCATGCATGTCTGCCCATACACAACACTCCTCACATTACCTTTACCTAGAGTGCATTCGGGAAGTATTCAGACCCCTTGACTTTTTCCACATTTTGTTACGTTACAGCCTTATTCTAAAACGGATTAAATATAATCTTTCCCTCATCAATCTAAACACAATACCACGTAATGACAAAGCGAAAGCAGGTTTTTTACATAAGTATTCAGACCCTTTCAAGTGCTATGAGACTTGAAATTGAGCTCAGGTGTGTCCTGTTTCCATTGATCATCCTTGACATGTTTCTACAACTTGATTAGAGTCCACCTGTGGTAAATTCAATTRAYTGSACATGATTTGGAAAGGCACACACCTGTCTATATAAGGTCCCACAGTTGACAGTGCATGTCAGAGCAAAAACCAAGCCACGAGGTCGAAGGTATTGTCCGTAGAGCTCCGAGACAGTATTGTGTCGAGGCACATATCTGGGGAAGGGTACCAAAACATTTCTGCAGCATTGAAGGTCCCCAAGAACACAGTGGCCTCCATCATTCTTAAATGGAAGAAGTTTGGAACCACCAAGACTTCCTAAAGCTGATTGCCCGGCCAAACTGAGCAATTGGGGGGGAAAGGGCCTTGGTCAGGGAGGTGACCAAGAACTCAATGGTCACTCTGACAGAGTTCCAGAGTTCCTCTTTGGAGATGGAAGAAACTTCCAGAAGTGCAACCATCTCTGCAGCACTCCACCAATCAGGCCTTTATGGTAGTGTGGCCAGATGGAAGCTACTCGTCAGTAAAAGGCACATGACAGCCCGCATGGAGTTTGCCAAAAGGCACCTAAAGGACTCTCAGACCATGAGAAACAAGATTGTCTGGTCTGATGAAACCAAGATTGAACTCTTTGGCCTCAATGCCAAGTGTCACGTCTGGAGGAAACCTGGCACCATCCCTATGGTGAAGCATGGTGGTGGCAGATGTTTTTCAGCTACAGGGACTGGGAGACTAGTCAGGATTGAGGGAAAGATAAACTGAGCAAAGTACAGAGAGATCCTTGATGAAAACCTGCTACAGAGCGCTCCAGACCTCAGACTGGAGCGAAGGTTCACTTTCCAACAGGACAACGACCCTAAGCACACAGCCAAGACAACGCAGGAGTGGCTTCGGGTCAAGTCTCAGAATGTCCTTGAGTGGCCCAGCCAGAGCCCAGACTTGAACCCCATCGAACATCTCTGGAGAGACCTGAAAATAGCTGGGCGGTGACTCTCCCCAACCAACCTGACAGAGCTTGAGAGGATCTACAGAGAAGAATTGGAGAAAATACAGGTGTGCCAAGCTTGTAGCATCATACCCAAGAAGACTCAAGGCTGTAATCGCTGCCAAATGTGCTTCAACAAAGTACTGAATAAAGGGTCTGAATACTTATGTAAATGTAATGTTTCAGTTTATTTTTAATACATTTGCAAATATTTCTAAAAACCTGTTTTTGCTTTGTCATTATGGGGTATTGTGTGTAGATTGATGAGGGGGGGAAACGATTTTGTCAATTTTAGAATAAGGCTGTTACGTAACAAAATGTAAAAAGTCAAGGTCTGAATACTTTCCGAATGCACTGTAGATATTCACAGATTTATAAATCACACCCACGTCATTGAGTTTGACACAGAACGACACAGCTGGGCATCTCAGTATTAATCTGACTAGTGCTATAATCCTGTCACTTCCTAGGATACAGAGATGAGAGCCAATCAAGACCAGGAGGCCTTGAGAGCTCTCAGAGTGCAGGCAACAGAGTATACTACCAAGGTCAGTCCTTATGAAAACACATGCTATGGCAATTTAGTTATCAACTAAATCAGACTTTTTTTCCTGTATCGGTCCTGTTGCAGGTGAGGTTTTTGGAGACAGCCCTGACAACATGCCAGGATGAGTTGAGCGACTGTATGCAACAGATAAAGGGAGTGAAGGGACGCTACGAGAGAGAGCTGGAGACGAGCGCTAAAGAAGTAGAACATGAAGACCTTGCTTTAATTTCCTGTGAAACACTTACAACATTCCAGACACATTGTGTGATATCTGTGGGTGGGATGTTGTAGTCTGGTCCCAAATCTGTTTTTGCTCTCTTGCCAACTCCTTGTCACTTCTTCTCAAGCTGAGCATGACAATGTGTGGAATGACCATTCCATAAGGAGTGGACAGGAGAGCAGACTGCCACTGAGGAATTTGGGAACAATGTGAAGGATATGAGACCCCAAAAAATCTAGGATATGAGACAAAAATTAAATATATTTCTAACTTGTGAAGTGTATGGATGAAGACTAGTGAAGTTCAAACAGGCAGTTCCAGTGTTCTCTGTCCCCAGGTGGAGGCTCTGCAGGCGGAGATGAGGGGTAGCTCTCTGGTGTGTCAGAGCTCCAGTGAGCAGAACTTGCAGCTGCAGCACACCGTCCAGAGACAGCAGACCATGCTGCAGGAGAGCACCTCCCGTGTGGCAGAGCTAGAGGACAGACAGGCGCTGTTACTTGAGCAGGTAGACAGATAGATAGATACTTTACTGTCCTCAGAGAGGAAAATTATTTCCACAGCCTGTAAGTTACATACAACATAATGAGCAAACCAGCATCAGAGATTGAACATTAAATACAACACAGCAGTACATACAACATTACAGCTTTAATTGAACTCGGTGAATGAACAAATCGACTACTAGAGCGCGTGAGCTGCAGTTGTCATATCTAATGTACGAGTTTGAGATGCAATACAAATGTCCCTATTTTGAAACATTCTACATTGCTTTAACTGGTACAGTTCTTTATGTACAAAGCCAGCTTTTGTGGGCGAGCCTGAACTTCCTCTAAGGGCCCAGCAGGGTTAATAAATTGAGCTCATATCTGTTTATAACTGACTGTGCATGCTTGCTGCTCACTGTTCATGAGTGTTTTGAAAAGCCTAATTGTTTAGACAGATTCCTGTGTTCAAACTGATTACTTTCGGCTTGCAGGGGGTGACTATAGTGCAGGCCGATTTTGTTTCTTGAGCGGATGGTCGGGGGGCCGGAACATAATAATTTGTAGACTGCAATTTGACCACAAGAACAGATATAATATTTGACTAAAACATAATCATTTCAAACGTTGCTTACATTTGTATATGATCACGTGTCTCTATTATGCGTGGGAATACTTGAACAGATTTCCAAACTTAAAATCACTTGGAGCTGATTTCCTGGTGTTTTTACAGTATTTTATGTCCAACAATGATTTWAAAAAATGCTCAGAAAACTTGGGGGGGCAAATAAAACCACCGCCAGTTGGGGAACCCTGGTATAGTGGGTAAAAAGTAACTATTTGTTAAAATTTACAGTACAGTTTAGCAGACCATTTTATTATCATGGTTTGGAGGTGAGTTGAGAGGGTTCAATTCCCACACTGTGTGGTGTGTGCGTTCCTCCAGGTGGGACGCTTGGAGAAGGACCTGGAGAAAGAGAAGGTGTTAGCCTTCAAAGAGCTGAAGAGGAGAGACCAGAGAGCCCAGGAGGCCATAGAGGGACTGCAGGAGGCTAGTCAGCAGGCAGCGAGACATGAGAGAGAAGCCCTGCAACTCTCCAACTCTGTCACGTGAGACTTGTTTTTACTCCCTCTACTAGTCTTTAGTCGTCTCGGCTCTAATCTATGCTACTCGACTCTACCCTAATCTATGTTACTGTACTCTACCAGGGTTCAAAACTGTGACAAACTCTTGCGTTTGAGTGTTTGACTTGGCAGTGTGACACCAATTTTTAGTTAGGCACTAGGGTGCCTGTTTTTTTTTTTTTGCTGGTCACATTAGTTTTTCACCTCACTCAAGATTTAACCATGATTTGGTCAAAACGGTAAAGTACATTATCCACATGATTCCTGCCCTGTGGCTGTGCCTGTTTTGCTGGGGCCTACGGCTATGATGAGCGAGCCACTCCTTTCCCAGGGAACAAAATGCTCCTGGAGAAAAAAAGTGTTCCAATTTTTAAAATCCGATTGCTGGGGAAAAGCCAGCTCAGAGGTTCTCAGCTTTCTGTAGGTATAATTTTTATTTCTGAACTCTCAATTTTGACCTCAATAGCAACTATTCTTCAACCAAGATATTTGATATGGCTTTGATACAGAGTGTGTGAAATATTGCGCATTGGCTATTGCAATTGCATAGGCATAATTGAGCTGTAGGCTACAACTGCAACGTTTTTTGGACTTGACATTTACTGTTAGATTAATACATGGCTGCCAGCATTGGGTATTATGTTTAGTGTTACCGATCAAGCCAATGTGTTTTGAGATTTTGCGTACTCAGGTGGTGAATTAGCCTAGAATATTAGTGCACATGTAAAGATGTAGGCATGATTGTCTCTATTGAACAAAATACAATTCAGAACATTCTGGAGACCTATTCTAACAGTAAAATGTAACAACAATAGCTTATTTGTCAAACCAAAATTCATGACATTCACTGGATTAGGATGCAGAATATCTTAAATCATGCATTCTTTCATGGACATGTTAGATTAAACAAGTTTATTTATTTATGTATGTATTTATTACCATATCAGTAGTCTACACCTCTTAAAAGCACTTTGAATTACCTTTTATAAGATGATTACAAAGTTTTAAATTGTGTGAACTGGGAAAAATATTTGATTCAACCAAATCATGGGCTGGTGCCACCAACTGAAAAGTTAGTGGCACCAGTGCCACCAGGGGAACATGTTGGTCTGCTCTACTCTATACTACACTACTCTACTGCCAAGAACTGCACTTTACAACACTGCACACACAGGGAACATAAAGCACTTTGAATTACCTTTTATAAGATGATTACAAAGTTTTAAATTGTGTGAACTGGGAAAAATATTTGATTCAACCAAATCATGGGCTGGTGCCACCAACTGAAAAGTTAGTGGCACCAGTGCCACCAGGGGAACATGTTGGTCTGCTCTACTCTATACTACACTACTCTACTGCCAAGAACTGCACTTTACAACACTGCACACACAGGGAACATGTTGGTCTGCTCTACTCTATACTACACTACTCTACTGCCAAGAACTGCACTTTACAACACTGCACACACACGACCGCTATTAAATGTATCATTTTGATTTACTCTACTGAGACAAGGCTGCTTGTTGTTCTTGAAAATGTTATAATACTGTAATAACAATTATAGCTACAATTCCAAGTATAGCTTTTTACTAATGCTCAGACCCAACAGTAAAGCTTCATTCAAGAGTCGGTGGGTGGAAGTTCTATCAACATCTGACTTCCATCTCACCAAGTGATAAGTCTTGTCTTGTACTAATCAAGCTAGTTACTGATTGTACCAGTCAAATGAAGCAAAGTCTCCTGCATGCCTGCAGTTAAATGTTCTCCTTCAACATTGAGCCTAATGTCTGGTTGAGTGTATAATGTCAGTTAGCTGCAGGGCTTGTGAAGCCAGTCTTATGACTTGTCTGATTATAACGCTCTGTACTCAGTATTTGTTGTTTGGCGACTGTGCTCTCTGTTAGGGGTATATAAGCAGTCTAGATAGCCCATCCCCAAAAGATCAACCGGAGAACAAACACACTATAGACCAGTAGAAGGAAAAGCTTAGAGTTGTTCCATCCTGACCAGCTCAGTACAGGCCAGGGAACCAGGACATGCAGAATATCACTTTTATACTTCTCCAGACATCCCAAACCTTTTGTTATACTCACTTGGTTTCTGCGTTGCCAATTATCATTGTAATCAGTGCAAGCAACTTTAGGGTGACAGTTTACAGACATAGCGTGCCTAGTAGCCTTGTGCTCCTGTTGTTGAGGGCCAGGGTTTGTCTGTGTCCTGTCCTGCAGGCAGTTGTCAGAGGACATGAATAAGGTTCAGGGAGAGCTGAGTGAGCGAGAGCAGCAGATGCTGCTTATACGGAGAGACAGCGACACCAAGGCCTTACAGCTCTCTAAGATGGAGAAGATGCTAGCCGAGACTAGAGGAAAGCTGTACAAGAAGACAGAGTCTGGTACGGAAAGTAAAGGGCGGGACAACCGAGACAATATGGGTCTGTATCAATATCCTTACTTTAATTCACTGAGCTTCTTCTCTGAAATGCATGAGAACTGCATTGTTTTGGTTATATGGATACACTATCATAGAAGGATTCAAATGTACTCTTAGAAGAAGGTGGTACCTAGAACTGTAAAGGGTTCTTCAATTGTGTCCATAGGTTGGGAGAACCCTCTGAAAGGAAAATGTTTTTTGTTCCAAGTAGAACCTTTTCACTAATACAAGGTTCTACGTCAGGGGTGGTCAAACTTTGGATCCGGCCTGTGAGCCCATTAAAACCCCACCCAAAATTATTTTGGGATTAACACTCCAGGCCAATCTTGAATGTCTAAAATTAAATAGAAAGTATGTAGAATTAGAATGGACCTACATGCCTTTTTTTCTGGCCCGCAAATGGCTTTTGACGAACATTTTGAGAGAAAAAATCTGTGTGGCCCTCTCCTGAATTTTGAAATCCCAATGTGTCCCTTGAGCCAAAATAATTGCCCATCCCTGTTCTACATGGAACCCTTACAGGATCCCTTACACCACTAACAGGTTCTAAGTACGTAGAACCTTTTTCACCATCAAAGGGTTCTACCGGGAACCAAAAAGTRTTCTCCTATGGGGACAAACGAAGAACCCTTTTTTCTAATTCTAATTTTTTCTAATTATGTGACAGTGCATGTGCCCTTGATGATTSATTGATTTAATTTATTGGGTAAGTATTAGGCTGCTCCAGATGCATACAACATAAAAAATCATCTAAAATTAAAAAAATAAAGCCTGCAGGCTAATTTCCATTATGGTCCTCATGATTCTATAGTCAACTCGCTATCAAAAGTAGATACTTATATATTAATTAACTTTACGGAGTAAGTAACTGTGTTCAAATCAAATTTTATTAGTCACATGCGACGAATACAACAGGTGGAGACCTTACAGTGAAATGCTTACAAACGAGCCCTTAACCGACAGTGCAGTTTAAAAAAATACAGATAAGAATAAGAGATAAAAGTAACAAGTAATTAAGGAGAAGCAGTAAAAATTAACAATATATACAGGTGGGTGCCGGTACAGAGTCAATGTGCGGGGGCACTGACTAGTTGAGGTAGTATGTACATGTAGGTAGAGTTATTAAAGTGACTATGCATAGATTACAACAGAGTGGAGATGGGAGGGGGGCAGGGGCAATGTGAATAGTCTGGGTAGCCATTTGACTAGATGTTCAGGAGTCTTATGGCTTGTGGGTAGAAGCTGTTAAGAAGCATCTTGGACCTAGACTTGGCGCTCCGATACCGCTTGCCGGGTGGTTGAAGAGAGAACAGTCTATGACTAGGTTGGCTGGAGTCTTTGACAATTTTTAGGGCCTTYCTCTGACACCTGGTATAGAGGTCCTGGATGGCAGGAAGCTTGGCCCCAGTGATGTACTGGGCTGTTCGCACTACCCTCTGTAGTGCCTTGCGGTCAGAGGCCGAGCAGTTGCCATACCAGGCAGTGATGCAACCAGTCAGGATGCTCTCGATGGTGCAGCTGTAGAACCTTTTGAGTATCTGAGGACCCATGGCAAATCTTTTCAGTCTCCTGAGGGGGAATAGGTTTTGTCGTGCCCGCTTCACGACTGTAATGGTGTGCTTGGACCATGTTAGTTTGTTGGTGATGTGGACACCAAGGAACTTGAAGCTCTCAACCTGCTCCACTGCAGCCCCGTCGATTAGAATGGGGGGCATGCTCGGTCCTCTTTTTCCTGTAGTCCACAATCATCTCCTTTGTCTTGATCACGTTGAGGGAGAGGTTGTTGTCCTGGCACCACACGGCCAGGTCTCTGACCTCCTCCCTTTTAGGCTGTCTCGTTGTTGTCGGTGATCAGGCCTACCACTGTTGTGTCATCTGCAAATTTAATGATGGTGTTGGAGTCGTACCTGGCCGTGCAGTCATGAGTGATCAGGGAGTACAGGAGGGGGCTGAGCACGCACCCCTGGGTGGCCCCTGTGTTGAGGATCAGTGTGGCGGATGTGTTGTTACCTACCCTTACCACCTGAGGGCGGCACGTAGGAAGTTCAGGATCCAGTTGCAGAGGGAGGTGTTTAGTCCAAGGGTACTTAGCTTATTGATGAGCTTGGAGGGCACTATGGTGTTGAATGCTAAAGCTGTAGTCAATGAATAGCATTCTCACATAGGTGTTCCTTTTGTACAGGTGGGAAAGGGCAGTGTGTAGTGCAATGGAGACTGCATCATCTGTGGATCTGTTGGGGCGGTATGCAAATTGGAGTGGGTCTAGGGTTTCTGGGATGATGGTGTTGATGTGAGCCATGACCAGCCTTTCAAAGCATTTCATGGCTACAGATGTGAGTGCTACGGGTCAGTAGACATTTAGGCAGGTTACCTTAGTGTTCTTGGGCACAGGCACTATGGTGGTCTGCTTAAAACATGTTGGTATTACAGACTCGGACAGGGAGAGGTTGAAAATGTCAGTGAAGACACTTGCTAGTTGGTCAGCGCGTGCTCGCAGTACACGTCCTGGTAATCTGTCTGGCCCTGTGGCCTTGTGAATGTTGACCTGTCTAAAAGTCTTACTCACATCGGCTGCGGAGAGCGTGATCACACTCTTCAGGTACAGCTGGTGCTCTCTTGCATGTTTCAGTGTTATTTGCCTCAAAGCGAGCATAGAAGTAGTTTAGCTCATCCGGTAGGCTCGTGTCACTGGGCAGCTCTCGGCTGTGCTTACCTTTTGTAGTCTGTAATGGTTTGCAGGCCCTGCCACATCCAACGAGTGTCAGTGCCGGTGTAGTACGACTCGATCTTAATCCTGTATTGACGCTTTGCTTGTTTGATGGTTTGTCGGAGGGCATAGCGGGATTTGTTATAAGCTTCCGGGTTAGAGTCCCGCTCCTGACCTCTTCTTTATTGATCTAGTCACTGGTGTTTCCTGCTTTAATTTTTGCTTGTAAGCAGGAATTAGGAGGATAGAATTTGATTTATACAAGTATCTACTTTTGATAGCAATTAACTTTACAGCGTGAGTAACTGTCTGTGTTCTGATGCTATCCCTGTGTATTGTTGCAGCTTTTAGATCTTCTTTGTCTGAGCGTCTGTGTCTTTAGGGGCCACTTTCCAGGTCACAGATTAAGCAGAGTTCTTGATTTAAAATGCGCGTTCAGAATCTCGTCGAGGACTAGGCTTTATCTGGTGTTATCTCTCCCTCTGAGTGACTGTTTCTAACCTTGTTGTTCTCTGGGCCTTGTCCGGTTCAGTCCAGGATCTGGAGGAGAAGGTGCGTTTGACCAGGAAGGACAGGAGGAGCTCCCTCCACCGCACCCAGCTGCTGGAGAGCCAGATGAAGACGGTGAAGGGAGAGCTGGTGGACACACTGGACCACCTGCAGGAGCTACGAGACCGGCTGAGATGCTCACAGGCCAACGCAGAGCAGCGCAAAGTTGACATGGAGAAACTGCAAGCAGGGATGAGGTGAGAGAGCCCCAAATGCAAACAGTCCTGTCCGTTGGCCTCATCTTGTGTTCCTACAGATGAGTTGGGCAGAAGCCCCTTCATCCCTCTCCCAAGTCATTTAGTTACCTAGGCTCCATTTGGTACCTGGTACTTTGGCCTCCCACTTCACTCCTTTTCAACAATGGGGCCATAACACCTGAAGCTTGACGACAAAGCTGAATCCAAATACTTTTTTATTTGTAAAAATGTATATTGCCTCAAAGTAATGTTAAAATAATTACTGTATCTGTCGTTAAAATTTGTACTGCTTCCAAATTATTTGAAGTACTTATCTCCTTTCTTTTGCGGGCGCCGAAGACGTGGATGTCGATTATGGCAGCCCCCCGCACCTCTGATTCAGAGGGGTTGGGTTCATTGCGGAAGACACATTTCAGTTGAATACATTCAATTGGACAACTGACTAGGTATCCCCCTTTTACTCAGTTCTTTTGTGACTTGATTTTCATTGGGGGTTGATAAACACTGTGAACTTATTTCAGCTCCTATTCCCAGCACTTCTTACCCTGTCTGGGTTGTGTGGGAACTTGGAGCCAAACCAGAGTGTAAATTATTACCAAAGGACTGTAATACAAGCCAATGGGAAAGAAGCAAAAATATGATGACCATGGTTCTCTGTTTTTAACTTGTGTAAAATTAGATAAACGCTGTGTTGCTTCTGTGGTGTTCTATTGTCAAGGGTTGTCCAAGGTTATGTGCTTAAAGTAATTTTCCAGGGGACAAAGACTGAACACCCCCCACACCCCCGGTTGTCATACATCACTTGGAGGCAATTGTCACCGGTTGTGGGGAATCTGTTGCTGCTGTTTTTCAAACACACTTTCTGTGACGCAGCAGCAGCCCATACAGATTGTGTAACAAAGTTTAACTGGTGCTACTTGTCTTTTTATAAGGTAGACTATAGGCTATCGACATTACGTCCTTGCCTGCCCTCCAGTTCCAGTTCATACATTATGAAAAGAAAACATTAATATCATGCCAGTTTTATTGGGGGATTTTCCATGTGTATCCCTAGGATCATGTCTTTCATATTGTTTCATGAAACTATCTTTCAGATGCTTTGTTTCAATTGAAAATATTTGAGTGCCAAGATGTGGCTGTGACCCCACTCTCCGAGAATGTTTCAGGGGGAGTTGGGATATGCAAAAAAACACATTTCCAATTCACACATGCGTATTAATACACACTTGTACATGAAACGGGAGAAATATAATCATCCTAATTATTATTATTAGTGGGGCTTGCGAAGCAAGAGTCCCCACTTTTTAAAGGTGCAATATGTCAGCCTAATTTCAGTTTATGCGACAAAACAAGTAGTCATTGTGTAGAGAATCATTGTACCATCTAAATAGCTTTGAAATATATTTTTCATAACAAAAACGATTGTATTTTCAGAAGTTTGAAGCTATTGTACAAAACTGAAAGTAAACGCAAAATCAAACTTAAGAATGGGAAGCATAGAAATGGCGCACGTAGAACAGATCTATAATGCACATTTCTATGTGCATTTGGTCGGGTCGCCCAAAAAGTTACATATTGCAGCTTTAAATCACTGACATTCTTCTGACTTTTATTATTTACAAAGCTACTCCTACACCGTTTTTAAAGCTAGGAACGCCATTCAAACTTTAAAACATGCATATCGGTCTGGAATATTGTGCTTGATATCTTTTATACTTTTTAAACTATTAAGCTACTTCTCTGCTAATCAAATCTGATGTTGGTACAAAAATATCTGCTACCAATCTAACAATACAGCTGTCTTGTTAATGCGGTTATTACTATCACGTTTTCATAACATTAAATGCATTATGAAATAATGACATAAAAAAAGCTTGTTAATGGAAATTCCAAAGCCCAAAATAGTGAACATTCAATTGCCAAAACATTTAAATATTCCATTGTCTCTGCCAGGTCCACATTGGGTAGATGTCAATAGGAAATTACTGTGAAATAATACAACATTTCAGTTGTGTATATTACTTAGTTTTTATTTGATTACTTTATCATTTTTCATTGCCTTAGTCATTTAATCTCTGTTCAGGCAGTAGCAGCCTGACAGCATTATCTCTGTAGCCTACTCCCCATACTGTTCTGTCTAGTCATCCTATTTAGCTAGGCTAGCTGCAGAGCTGTCTAGTTCTTCAAAGAAGATAAAGTATACTTTCACGAACTGTCTATCCCTCTTTCTCGTCGGTGTCTTGTGTACATTCCTCTCTCATGCGGTCTATGCAGTCTGTGTGTATCTAACCTACGTAGCAGGTGTAAAAGTGTATACATCTCTGTGGGGTTTATGACTGTGTGGCTGTGGTAACTAGTCACGACCTTGCCTGAGCCCCCAAAAAACTGGCGCAGTGGATTATGGATGAATGGAATTCAAGTAATTGAACAGACGTCGGTCAATTAGTTGTTTAAKAATCTGGAGAAAAATCAAAATGTTGGTTAATCGCTCAGCACTACATCTTGGTCTACTTATCTGCTGTTCAAATCTGGACTCGGAACAATTATCTCCAATCAAAAGTTACAGATGTTTGTCGGAGTTTAGAGGAACTAGCTCTCATTTCATAATTGAGCAGCCCAAACGGAGCTGTTGCTATGGATACTTAACACACGCAGAGGAGCACGTGGCAGCACAGGCAAAAAGTGACGAGGGTGAAGAGGGCAAGGCAGCCAAGGCAACAGTGCATCGTCCTACTTCTCAGGATCTTGCCCCGTGCTCTAAATAACTAAACAGACTATTTTGCCTGTCTGTAAAGAGCGAAGCTGTCTCCGTTCACTCGCTTAATATTTCACCCGATCACTTCTCATTGCTCTTCTTTCAGTTTTCACACGCAACAACTGTAGTTTAGACAYTAACCACAACTACTGAACCATGACTACTGACCACAACCATAAAACTATTGACCACAACTACTGAACCACATACCTACTTACCACAACCACACAACTACTGACCACAACTACTGACCACAACCGCAAAATGACTGACCACAACTACTGAACCACACACCAACTTACCAAAACCACTGACCACAACTACTGAACCACGCAACTACTACCAAATCTTCTGACCACAACTACTGACCACAATGAACCACACCATTTAATGACCACAACCACACAACTACTGCCCTCAACTATTTACGACAACCACAAAACTACCCACCAACAGAACAGTAATTGTAACTCTTGAACCAATCAAGCTAGAGATACCAAATCAACTTTCACATGTCCAGGCTATCCTATCAACCAACCAATCTTTTCATCTACCCACTTTTTCAACAATATCCAGTCACCACCATTATTACGGAAGACTATACCAGTACTGTAACGTATTTCAAAACCATACATAGTGTACTTTAAAACAAGCAAGCAAGCACACCACATTTTTATTTCAGGACATGTACTTTTCAGTGTTAGCTTAAAGAGTTTATGTATTCGATTGAACTACAGCTAGTTATCAGGTTAACATGCAAACCTTTTCTGTACATAGTTCTTCAATTACCACATTTTTTTAAAGAGCTGTCATCACTATTTTATTTATTTTATTTATTTCACCTTTATTTAACCAGGTAGGCAAATTGAGAACACGTTCTCATTTACAATTGCGACCTGGCCAAGATAAAGCAAAGCAGTTCGACACATACAACAACACATAGTTACACATGGAGTAAAACAAACATACAGTCAATAATACAGTGAAAAATAAGTCTATATACAATGTGAGCAAGTGAGGTGAGATAAGGGAGGTGAAGGCAAACTAAATATATATATATAAATAAATAAATAAAAATATAAAAAGGCCATGGTGGCGAAGTAAATACAATATAGCAAGTAAAAAAATAAAAAAAACACTGGAATGGTTGGTTTGCAGTGGAAGAAAGTGTAAAGTAGAGATAGAAATAATGGGGTGCAAAGGAGCAAAATAAATAAATAAATACAGTAGGTAAAGAGGTAGTTGTTTGGGCTAAATTATAGATGGGCTATGTACAGGTGCAGTAATCTATGAGCTGCTCTGACAGCTGGTGCTTAAAATAGGGAGAGAAACTAGATGCACCATCATATTTATTTTCCAAAATAATAGCCTAAAACTTTAATCATTACATCATCAACTAAACTCAAACTTAATTTACACTGAACATTTTACAAAACTAAATTATTGTGCATCTGAAGTGCATTCGGAAAGTATTCAGACCCCTTCCCTTTTTCCACATTTTGTTACTTTACAGCCTTATTCTAAAATGGATTTAAAAATATATATATATCATCAACCATATTTACATAAGTATTCAGACCCTTTGCTATGAGACTTGAAATTGAGCTCAGGTACATCATGTTTCCATTGATTATCCTTGATGTTTCTACAACTTGATTGGAGTCCACTTGTGGTAAATTCAATTGATAAGGCCACACAGTTGACAGTGCATGTCAGAGCAATACCAAGCCATGAGGTCGAAGGAATTGTCCGTAGAGCTCCGAGACGACGTTTGTGTCGATGCACAGACCTGTGGAAGTGTAGCAAAAAMATCTGCAGCATTGATGGTCCCCAAGGACACTCCAGCATTCTAAAATGGAAGAAGTTTGGAACCACCAAGACTCTTCCTAGAGCTGGCCGCCTGGCCAAGCTGAGCAATCGAGGGAGAAGTGCCTTGGGTTCTTGGTCACTTCCCTGACCAATGGCCACTCTCTAACTGAGCTCCAGAGTTCCTCTGTGGAGATGGGAGAACCTTCCAGAAGGACAACCATCTCTGCAGCACTCCACCAGTCATGCTTTAATGGTAGACTGGCCAGACAGAAGCCAGTCCTCAGTAAAAGGCACATGACAGCCCGCTTGGAGTTTGCCAAAAGGCACCTAAAGGACTCTGAATGACTATGAGAAAAAAAGATTCTCTGGTCTTATGAAACCAAGATTGAACTCTTTGGCCTTAATTCCAAGCATCACATCTGGAGGAAACCTGGCAACATCCCTATGGTGAAGCATGGTGGCCTACGGTGAAGCATGGTGTTGGCAGCATCGTGTTGTGAGGATGTTTTTCACTAGCAGGGGCTGGGAGACTAGTCAGGATCGAGGGCAAATATGAACGGAGCAAAGAACAAAGATCCTTGATGAACCTGCTCAGGATCTGACTGGAGTGAAGGTTCACCATCCAACAGGACAATGACCCTAAGCACAGAGCCAAGACAACGCAGGAGTGGCTTTGGGACAAGTCTCAGAATGTCCTTGAGTGGCCCAGCCAGAGCCTGGACTTTAACCCGATTGAACATCTCTGGAGAGACCTGTAAATAGCTGTGCAGCGACGCTCCCCATCCAACCTGACGGCTTGAGAGGATCTGCAAAGAAGAATGGGAGAAACTCCCCAAATACAGGTGTGCCAAGCTTGTAGCGTCATACCCAAGAACACTCAAGGCTGTTGAAGCACCTTTGGCAGAAATTACAAAGTACTGAGTAAATGGTCTGAATACTTATGTAAATGTGATATTTCAGTTTATCTTTGTAAATGTCCTAATACTTTACGAATTCACTGTATTTATCTGAAACCCACAGCATGAATGGTTGAGTTGCTTTGCTTTCCTGAGAGTGTTGTCCACGTGATCCTTCCTTTTATTCACATCTTCTGACAGAAGATCACTTTTTTATGTCGTTCTGCTTTCAGTCCACGTGCAGAAACTGTAGTAAAGACATTTTTATGATCTAACTGCCCCACAATCCAGAGTAATACGGTTGATATAGTAGTCTATTAAAGTAATCAGACCAATTATTTAACTTTTACTATATGTAACTGCTTTGCTTTAAATAGTAAATAAACTGTTTAAAACCTCCTTCCATTACCACGGAAATACTTTTTAAAGAGCTAATGGGCGGCAGGTAGCCTATTGGTTAGAGCGTTGGGACAGTAACCCAGATCCGGCAAAGTGAAAAGTCTGATGTGCCCTTGAGCAAGTCACTTAACCCTAATTTGCTGCAGGGGCACCTTATTACTATAGCTGACCCTGTAAAACAATACTTTTCATTGCACCTACCCAGTGTAAGGGACAATTAAAAACAAAAATATACAATTGAAGTCGGAAGTTTACATACACTTAAGTTGGAGTTATTAAAACTCGTTTTTCAACCACTCCACAAATTTCTTGTTAACAAACTATAGTTTTGGCAAGTCGGTTAGGACATCTACTTTGTGCATGACACAAGTAATTTTTCCAACAATTGTTTACAGTCAGATTATTTTACTTAACTCACTGTATAACAATTCCAGTGGGTCAGAAGTTTACATACACTAAGTTGATTGTGCCTTTAAACAGCTTGGAAAATTCCAGAAAATGATGTCATAGCTTTAGAAGCTTCTGATAGGCTAATCGACATAATTTCAGTCAATTGGTGGTGTACCTGTGGATGTATTTCAAGGTCGACCTTCAAACTCAGTGCCACTTTGCTTGACATCATGGGAAAATCAAAAGAAATCAGCCAAGACCTCAGAAAATAATTGTAGGCCTCCACAAGTCTGGTTCATCCTTGGGAGCAATTTCCAAACTCCTGAAGGTACCATGTTCATCTGTACAAACAACAGTATGCAAGTATAAACACCATGGGACCACACAGCCGTCATACCACTCAGGAAGGAGACGCGTTCTGTCTCCTAGAGATGAACGTACTTTGGTGCAAATCAATTCCAGAACAACAGCGAAAGGACCTTGTGAAGATGCTGGAGGAAACGGGTACAAAAGTATCTATATCCACAGTAAAACGAGTCCAATATCGACATAACCTGAAAGGCCGTTCAGCAAGGAAGAAGCCACAGCTCCAAAACCGGCATAAAAAAGCCAGATTACGGTTTGCAACTGCACATGGGGACAAAGATCATACTTTTTGGAGAAATGTCCTCTGGTCTGATGAAACAAAAATAGAACTGTTTGGCCATAATGACCATCCCAACCGTGAAGGATGGGGGTGGCAGCATCATGTTGTGGGGGTGCTTTGCTACAGGAGGGACTGGTGCACTTCACAAAATAGGTAGCTTCATGAGGTAGGAAAATAATGGATATATTGAAGCAACATCTCAAGACATCAGTCAGGAAGTTAAAGCTTGGTCACAAATGGGTCTTCCATTTTTATATATATATATATATATATATCCTGTCAAGTTTTAAAACACCTACTCATTCAAGGGTTTTTCTTTATTTTTACTATTTTCTACATTGTAGAATAATAGTGAAGACATCAAAACTATGAAATAACACGCATGGAATCATGTAGTAACCAAAAAAGTGTCAAACAAATCAAAATATATTTGAGATTCTTCAAAATAGCCACCCTTTGCCTTGATGACAGCTTTGAACACACTTGGCATTCTCTCAACCAGCTTCACCTGGAATGCTTTTCCAATAGTCTTGAAGGAGTTCCCACATATGCTGAGCAATTGTTGGATGCTTTTCCTTCACTCTGCCGTCCGACTCATCCCAAACCATCTCAATTTGATTGAGGTCGGAATTGTGGAGACCAGGTCATCTRAWGCAGCACTCCATCTCCTTCTTGGTCAAATAGCCCTTACTCAGCCTCCTCCATACTTTACGGTGGGAAATACACATGCGGCGATCACCCGTTCACCCACTCCTCGTCTCACGAAGACACGGCGGTTGGAACCAAAAATCTCCCATTTGGACTCCAGACCAAAGAACAAATTTCCACCGGTCTAATGTCCATTGCTCGTGTTTCTTGGCCCAAGCAAGTCTCTTCTTATTTGTGTCGTTTTTAGTAGTGGTTTCTTTGCAGAAATTTGACAATGAAGGCCTGATTCACATAGTCTCCTCTGAACAGTTGATGTTGAGATGTCCATTACTTGAATTTATTTGGGCTGCAATTCCTGAGGCTGGTAACTCTAATGAACTTGTCCTCTGCAGCAGAGGTAACCCTGGGTCTTCCATTCCTGTGGTGGTCCTCATGAGAGCCAGTTTCATCATAGCGCTTGATGGTTTTTGCGACTGCACTTGAAACTTTCAAAGTTCTTGAAATGTTCCGTATTGACTGACCTTCATGTCTTAAAGTAATGATGGATTTTCTTTTCTCTTAGATGGCGCCGACAGAGACGGTCGCCTCACTTCGAGTCCTTAAGTGTTATTACATACAGCCGGGAACTATTGGATRTAAGAGCAACGTCAATTTACAAACCTTACGACCAAGAAAACGACTTTCCTGAAGCACATCCTCTGTTCGGACTACCACCCAGGACATTGGATCTAATCCCAGAGGCCAACCCAAAACAAAGTCGCCGCAGAAAGGGGTAAATGGAGCGGCCTCCTGGTCAGAATTCGAAGGCGTGCACACCACCCACCACTTCTGCGTATATTACTCGCCAATGTCCAGTCTCTAGACTACAAAGTGGATGAAATTAGGGCAAGTGTTGCCATCCAGAGAGACATCAGAGATTGTAATGTAACATTCTCTGTTTCATGTAAACACGGCTCTCTCGGAATATGTTGTCGGTGTCGGTACAGCCACCGGGTTTCTTCATGCGTTGCGCCAACAAAATAAACATCTCTCTGGGAAGAAGGGTGGAGGGGTGTGCTTCATGATTTAAGACTCATGGTGTAATACAAGAACTCAAGTCCTTTTTTTCACTTGGCCTAGAATTCCTTACAATCAAATTCCGCCCACATTATCTCCCAAGAGAACACTCTTTGATTATAGTCACAGCCGTGTATATCCCCCCCCAAGCAAACACCACGACGGTCCTCAAGGAACTTCACTGGGCTCTATGTAAACTGGAAACCATATATCTTGAGGCTGCATTTATTGTAGTTGGGGATTTTTAACAAAGAAAATTTGAGAACAAGGCTACCTAAATTCTATCAGCACATTGACTGTAGCACACGTGCGGTCAATACACTGGACCACTGCTACTCTAACTTCTGGGATGCATACAAGGCCCTCCCCCGCACTCCCTTCGGCAAATCCGACCACGACTCCATTTTGCTCCTACCGTCCTACAGGCAGACACTCAAACAGGAAGTACACATGCTAAGGACTTTTCAACGCTGGTCTGACCAATCAGAATCCACACTTCAAGATTGTTTTGATCACGCGAACTGGGAAATGTTCCAGAGAAGCCTCAGAAAATAACGTTGATTTATACGCTGACTCTGTGAGTGAGTTTATAAGGAAGTGCGTTGGAGATGTTGTACCCACTGTGACTATTAAAACCTACCCTAACTAGAAACCGTGGATAGATGGCGGCATTCGCGCTAAACACCGCATTCAACCATGGAAAGATGACGAGGAATATGGCCGAATATTAACAGTGTAGTTATTCCCTTCGCAAGGCAATCAAACAAGCGAAATGTCGGTATAGGGACAAAGTGGAGTCGCAATTCAACGGCTCCGACACGAGATGTATGTGGCAGGGTCTACATGAAATTATGGACTACAATAAGAAAACCAGCCACGTCACGGATACCGACATCTTGCTTCCAGACAAACTAAACACCATTGCCTGCTTTGAGGATAATACAGTGCCGCCTACCAAGGACTGCGGGCCCCCCCTCTCCTTTTCCATGGCTGATGTAAGACATTTAAACCCGTTAGCCCTCGCAAGGCTGCCAGCCCAGATGGCATCCCTAGCCGCGTCCTCAGAGCATGTGCAGACCAGCTGGCTGGTGTGTTTACGGACATATTCAATCAATCCCTATCCCAGTCTGCTGTTCCCACATGCTTCAAGAGGGCCACCATTGTTCCTGTTCCCAAGAAAGCTAAGGTAACTGAGCTAAACGACTATCGCCCCGTAGCACTCACTTCCGTAATCATGACGTTCTTTGAGAGACTAGTCAAGGATCATATCACCTCCACCCTACCTGACACCCTAGACCCACTCCAATTTGCTTACCGCCTCAATAGGTCCACAGATGACGCAATCGCAATCACACTGCCCTAACCCATCTGGACAAGAGGAATACCTATGTAAGAATGCTGTTAATCGACTACAGCTCAGCATTTAACACCATAGTACCCTCCAAACTCGTCATTAAGCTTGAGACCCTGGGTCTCAACCCCGCCCTGTGCAACTGGGTCCTGGACTTTCTGACGGGACGCCCCTAGGTGGTGAGGGTAGGAAACTTCTCCACCCTGCTGATCCTCAACACTGGGGCCCCACAAGGGTGCGTTCTCAGCCCTCTCCTGTACTCCTTGTTCACCCATGACTGCGTGGCCATGCACGCCTCCAACTCAATCAAGTTTGTAGAAGACACTACAGTGGTAAGCTTGATCACCAACAGCGACGAGACGGCCTACAGGGAGGAGGTGAGGGCCCTCGGAGTGTGGTGTCAGGAAAATAACCTCTCACTCAATGTCAATAAAACAAAGGAGATGATCGTGGACTTCAGGAAACAGCAGAGGGAGCACCCCCCTATCCACATCGACGGGACAGTAGTGGAGAAGGTGAAAAGTTTTTAAGTTCCTCGGCGTACACATCACGGACAAACTGAAATGGTCCACCCACACAGACAGTGTGGTGAAAAAGGCGCAGCAGCGCCTCTTCAACCTCAGGAGGCTGAAGAAATTTGGCTTGTCACCAAAAACACTCACAAACTTTTACAGATGCACAATCGAGAGCATCCTGTCGGGCTGTATCACCGCCTGGTACGGCAACTTCTCCGCCCACATCCGTAAGGCTCTCCAGAGGGTAGTGAGGTCTGCACAACGCATCACCGGGGGCAAACTACCTGCGCCCTCCAGACACCTACACCACCCGATGTCACAGGAAGGCCAAAAAGAACATCAAGGACAACAACCACCCGAGCCACTGCCTGTTCACCACACTATCATCCAGAGGGCGAGGTCAGTACAGGTGCATCAAAGCTGGGACCGAGAGCCTGAAAAACAGCTTCTATCTCAAGGCCATCAGACTGTTAAAAGCCATCACTAACATTGAGTGGCTGCTGCAACATACTGACCATACAATCTTTAGCCATTAATAATTAAAAATTGGATGTAATCAATGCATCACTAGTCACTTTAAACAATGCCACTTATATAAATGTTTACATACCCTACATTACTCATCTCATATGTATAACTGTACTCTATACCATTACTGCATCTTGCCTATGCCGTTCGGCCATCGCTCATCCATATATTTATATGTACATTCATTCATTTACACTTGGTGTGTATAAGGTAGTTGTTGTGAATTTGTTAGATACTTGTTAGATATTACTGCATGGTCGGAACTAAAAGCACAAGCATTTCGCTACACTCGCATTAACATCTGCTAACACATGTTATGTGACCAATAAAATTTGATTTGAACTTCACAGATCTTCTTTGTAAAGGGTTTAAACACTGTTTCCAATGCATAAGCAATTAATGAACACGCACCGGAGGAACGGTCGTTAAGAACACTAACAGCTTACAGACGGTAGGCAATTAAGTTCAACAGTTAATGAAAACTTTCGGGCACTAAAGAGGCCTTTCTACTGACTCTGGAAAAATACCAAAAGAAAAGATTCCCAGGGTCCCTGCTCATCTGCTTTGAATGTGCCTTAGGCATGCTGCAAGGAGGCATGAGTACTGCAGATTGTGGCCAGGGCAATAATTGCTATGTCTGTACTGTGAGACGCCTAAGACAGTCCTACAGGGAAACAGGAATGGACAGCTGATCGTCCTCGCAGTGCAGACTACCTGTAACAACACTTGCACAGATCGGTACATCCGAACATCACACCTGCGGACAGGTACAGGATGGCAACAACAACTGCCCGAGTTACACCAGGAACGCACAATTCCTCCATCAGTGCTCAGACTGTCTGCAATAGGCTGAGAGAGGCTGGACTGAGGGCTTGTATACCTGTTGTAAGGCAGGTTCCTCACCAGACATCACGGCAACAACGTCGCTATGGGCACAACCCACTGTCACTGGACCAGACAGGACTGACAAAAATGTGCTTTTCACAGACGAGTCGTGTTTTGTCTCACCAGGGGTGATGGTCGGATTCGCGTTTATCGTCGAAGGAATGAGCGTTACACCGAGGCCTGTACTCTGTAGCGGATCGATTTGGAGGTGGAGGGTCCATCATGGTCTGTGGCGGTGTGTTGCAGCATCATTAAACTGAGCTTGTTGTCATTGCAGGCAATCTCAATGCTGTGCATTACAGGGAAGACATCCTTCTCCTCATGTGGTACTACCCTTCCTGCAGGCTCATCCTGACATGACCCTCCAGCATGACAATGCCACCTAGCATACTGCTCGTTCTGTTCGTGATTTCCTGCAAGACAGGAATGTCAGTGTTCTGCCATGGCCAGCGAAGAGCCCGGATCTCAATCCCATTGAGCACGTCTGGGACCTGTTGAATCGTAGGGTGAGGGCTAGGGCCATTCCACCCAGAAATGTCTGGGAACCTGCTTGTGCYTTGTTGGAAGAGTGGGGTAACATCTCACAGCAAGAACTGGCAAATCTGGTGCAGTCCATGACAAGGTGATGCACTGCAGTACTTAATGCAGCTGGTGGCCACACCAAATACTGACTGTTACTTTTGATTTTGACCCCCCCTTTGTTCAGAGACACATTATTCAATTTATGTTGGTCACATGTCTGTGGAACTTGTTCAGTTTGTCTCAGTTGTTGAATATTATGTTCATACAAATATTTACAAAAAATCACGCAGTTGACCGTGAGAGGATGTTAATTGTTTTGCTGAGTTTATTTACATTCCTCCCAAACTGCAGGGCACCATCGTTGCTTGGATGGTTCCAGTGTCTTGAACAGACGCAGGGGTCATTTGTCTGACTGCGTCTAAAATGGCACCCTATTCTCGATATAGAGCTGTTTGACTAAAGCTCTGGTCAAAATTAGTGCACTATTTTTCGGGAATAGATTGCGTTTTGGGATGCTGCCTCTCTGTTTTCCTGGTCTTGTCCCTCAGGTTAGTGTCAGCTGAGTGTCTCTGAAGCAGTGCTCATGTTCTAACTCTTAACCCCGTGGAAAAGATGTGATCAGAGTAAATTTAGCATTGTGTTTTTCTCCCACACAGACAGCAGCATCATATGCTAGAAGGCTATCGGCTATGTTTATCATCTCCTGCTCTTGATCAAAACAGTAAACCCTAACTGTACAATAACATCAGTGATATCACAAATGTTTAACTTCAGTGAAATTRGAAAAATACCCTAGTCCTTCTGGATTTAGATTTTGTGGATATTGGGGTTTTGCGCCGAGCTCTGCTTTGTTGATACACTTTTGGGCCCTTGTGTGTGTGCGCGATTATGTACTTTTTACTTCGTACATTGTCCCTGACACCCAAAAGTGCTTGTTACATTTTAAGTGCTTAGCAGGACAGGAAAATGGTCCCATCCTTACTGCCTCTGATCTGGTGGATTCACTAATAACAAATGCTTCGTTTGTAAATTATGTCTGAGTGTTAGTGGCTATCCGTAAATTTTAAAAACAAGAAAATTGTCCCGTCTGGTATGCTTCATATTAGGAATTAGAATTGATTTATACTTTTACTTTTGAGACCAAATACTTTTACTTGAGTCATTTTCTATTAAGTTATCTTTTACTCAAGTATGACAATTGGTTACTTTTTCCACCACTGTATGTGTGTTTGTTTCCCCAGGGTGATACACAGTCAGTTGGAGGAGACATGTAGAGAGTTGGAGCAAAAGAAACAGGAGATTATAGACAAAGACACAGAAATTAAGGAAAGGCAGGAGGAACTTGAACTAAAATCCCTCCAGGTGCACCAAAGCAACCCCCCCCCCCCCCACACACACACTATATGTACACAAGACTACATAACACAGACAACCATGTTTTCAAATATGTGGTTAACTTTTTTATTTAACTTTTATTTTATTTTATCACTCACAATGGTTGCTCACGTCAACACCATGATTTGACCAATTTCTTTAATCCGTGTATGTGATTCTCTGTGTGTCAAGCTCAGAAAATTAGAGGCTGCAGTAGAGAGTCATACACAGAAGATGCAGCAGAAGCTCATCCTCCAACAGGGGACGCTGGAGATTTCCCAGAGAGAGGCAAAGGAGAGAACCAACCAGGTTTACTACATCACATCTCACTTGAGTTAACAGCACTCACTAATCCATCTGAGTAGAACAGGTTTTCTGTCAATCAGCAACTCATGCAACATGGTTCTGATAGTTGAAATAGATGTATGTTCTCCTATGCTAAACTGTTATTGCAAATGTGTTCTGAACTATTATAACGGAGCCATATGTGTTCCACAAACTCATTTTTGATGACCTGATATACAGTGCCTTCAGAAAGTATTCACACCACTAGACTTTTTTTTGTCTTACAAAAATGGGATTAAAATGGATTTTATTATGTTTTGTCAACAATCTACACAAAATACTCTGTCAAAATGGAAGAAAATGTTTAACATTTGTAAAAATAAAAGTATAAATAATAATAAAACACGAATATGTCTTGAAGTATTCAACTTCCTGAGTCAATACAGTGATTACAGCTGTGAGTCTTTCTGGGTAAGTCTCTAAGAGCTTTCCACACCTGGATTGTGCAACATTTGCCCATTTTTATTATTTTCAAAATTCTTCAAGCTGTCAAATTGATTGTTGCTCATTGCTAGACAACCATTTTCAGGTCTTGCCATAGATTTTCTAGCAGAAAAGTAAAAACTTTAACTTGGCCACTCAGGAACWTTCACTGTCTTCTTGATTAGCAACTCCAGTCCAGATTTGGCCTTGTGTTTTAGGTTATTGTCCTGCTGAAAGGTGAACTCATCTCCCAGTGTCTGGTGGAAAGCCCAGCACCTAAGTTTTAAGGATGTGCATATGACCACAAACTTTTTTGGGGAAAGTAGACAGAACCAAGTTTTCCTCTAGGATTTTTSCTGTGCTTTGCGCCATTCCATAACGATTACAAGCATACCTATATGTTTATTCTGTACAGGCTTYCTTGTAACTGATTTAGGAAGAATGCCTGTATCTTTTTAGTGATTGGGTGTATTGATACACCATCCAAAGTGTAATTAATAACTTCACTATGCTCAAAGGGATACTCAATGTCTTTTGTTTTTACCCTTCTACGAATAGGTGCTCTTTGCGAGGCATTGGAAAACCTCCCTGGTCTTTGTGGTTGAATCTGTCTTTGAAATTCGCTGCTTGACTGAGGGACCTTACAATTTTCTGTATGTGTGGGGGACAAAGATGAGGAAGTCATTAAAAAATATTGTTAAACACTTCTTACACACAGTCCATGAAACTTATTAAGCACATTTTTACTCTTGAACTTTAGGTTTGCCATAACAAAGGGGTTGAATACTTTTCAGCTTTTCATTCTTATTAATTTGTACACATTTTGAAAAACAGCCCCATAATGTCAAAGTGGAATTATTGTTTGTAGCTGGCTTACACACAATCTCAATTTAATCCATTTTAAATTCAGGCTGAAACACAAACAAATGTGGAAAAAGTCAAAGGGTGTGAATACTTTCTGAAGGCATTGTACAGGTGCAAATTGTGTAGTCTAGTGGTTCAGATGAGTTTGTGTGTGTCAGGTGGAGTTTCTGAGTGAGAGGCTGGAGTTGATACAGAAACAACTGCAGGGAAAGGAGGACCTGGAGAAGGTAGAGTGTGTGTCTCCATGCTGGAGGGCAGTGGATGTATGGCTAATAATAATACTTGATTAGGGTTAGGTATATCAAGGTTTCCATAACTCTGTCCTGGGGCCCCTCGTAGGTGTACATTTTGTGTTTTGCCCAACCACTAAACAGCTGACTCAAATAATCAAAGCTTGATCAATAAATCAAATTGATTTATTAAGCCCTTTTCACATCAGCCGATATCACAAAGTGATATACAGAAACACAGCCTAAAACACCAAACAGCAAGCAATGCAGATGTAGAAGCACGGTGGCTAGGGAAAACTCCCTAGAAAGGCAGGAACCTAGGAAGAAACCTATAGAGGAACCAGGCTCTGAAGGGTGTCCAGTCCTCTTCTGGCTGTGCCGGGTAGAGATTATAACAGTACATGGCCAAGATGTTCAAACGTTCATAAATGACCAGCAGGGTCAAATAATAATATTCACAGTGGTTGTCGAGGGTGCAACAGGTCAGCACCTCGGGAGTAAATGTCAGTTGGCTTTTCATAGCCGRGCATTCAGCGTTAGAGACAACAGTTGCAGTAGAGAGAGGGAGTCGAAAACAGTAGGTCCGGGACAAGGTAGCACGTCCGGTGAACAGGTCAGAGTTCCAGGCGGAACAGTTGAAAAGAGACCATGTTTGTATGCAGCTTTATTTTTGTACATTGTTTGCAAACTAATATGTGACACATATTAATGCCAAAATAACATGCAAAACACGCAACAACACTATATATATATATATACATACATACATACAGTTGAAGTCGGAAGTTTACATACACTTAGGTTGGAGTCATTAAAACTCGTTTTTCAACCACTCCGCACGTTTCTTGTTAACAAACTATAGTTTTGGCAAGTTGGTTAGGACATCTACTTTGTGCATGACACAAGTCATTTGTCCAACAATTGTTTACAGACAGATTATTTCACTTATAACTCACTGTATCACAATTCCAGTAGGTCAGAAGTTTACATACACTAAGTTGACTGTGCCTTTAAACAGCTTGGAAAATTCCAGAAAATGATGTCATGGCTTTAGAAGCTTCTGATAGGCTAATTGACATCATTTGAAGTCAATTGGAGGTGTAACCTGTGGATGTATTCTAAGGTCGACCTTCAAACTCAGTTGCCTCTTTGCTTCACATCATAAGAAATCAAAAGAAATCAGCCAAGACCTCAGAGAAAAAAATTGTAGACCTCCACAAGTCTGGTTCATCCTTGGGAGCAATTTCCAAACACCTGAAGGTACCACATTCATCTGTACAAACAATAGTACGCAAGTATAAACACCATTGGACCACGCAGCCATCATATCGCTCAGGAAGGAGATGCGTTTTATCTCCTATAGATGAACGTACTTTGGTGCTAAAAGTGCAAATCAATCCTAGAACAACAGACAAAGAACTTGTGACGAGGAAACAGGTACAAAAGTATCTATATCCACAGGAAAACGAGTCCTATATCGACATAACCTGAAAGGCCGCTCAGCAAGGAAGAAGCCACTTGCTCCAAAACCGCCATAAAAAAGCCAGACTACGGTTTGCAACTGCACATGGGGACAAAAGATCATACTTTTTGGAGAAATGTCCTCTGGTCTGATGAACCAAATAGAACTGTTTGGCCATAATGACCATTGTTATGTTTGGAGGAAAAAGGGGGATGCTTGCAAGCCGAAGAACACCATCCCAACCGTGAAGCACGGGGGTGGCAGCATCATGTTGAAGGGGGTGCTTTGCTGCAGGAGGTACTGGTGCACTTCACAAAATAGATGACTTCATGAGAAAGGAAAGTTATGTTGAATATATTAAAGCAACATCTCAAGACCTCAATCAGGAAGTTAAAGCTTGGTCACAAATGGGTCTTCCAAATGAAAAATGACCCCAAGCATACTTCCAAAGTTGTGGCAAAATGTCATAAGTACAACAAAGTCAAGGTAGTGGCCATCACAAAGCCCTGACCTCAATCCTATAGACAATTTGTGGGCAGAACTGAAAAAGCGTGTGCGAGCAAGGAGGCCTACAGACCTGATTCAGTTACACCAGCTCTGTCAGGAGGAATGGGCCAAAATTCACCTAACTTATTGTGGGAAGCTTGTGGACGCTACCTGAAACGTTTGACCCAAGTTAAACAATTTAAAGGCATGCTACCAAATACTAATTGAGTGTATGTACTTCTGACCCACTGGGAATGTGATGAAAGAAATAAAAGCTGAAATAAATCACTCTACTATTATTCTGACATTTCACATTTTTAAAATAAAGTGGTGTTCCTAACTGACCTAAAATAGGGAATTTTTACTTGGATTAAATGTCAGGAATTGTGAAAAACTGAGTTTAAATGTATTTGGCTAAGGTGTATGTAAACTTCCCACTTCAACTGTATATACAACACCACACACAGTACCAGTCAAAAGTTTGGACACACCTACTCATTCAACGGTTTTATTTATAAAATAGTAAAAATAAAGAAAACCCTTGAATTAGTAGGTGTGTCAACTTTTGACTGGTACTGTTTGTGTGTGTATATGTATGTGTGTGTGATATACAGTGGGGAAACAAGTATTTGATACACTGCCGATTTTGCAGGTTTTCCTACTTACAAAGCACGTAGAGGTCTGTCATTTTTATCATAGGTACACTTCTACTGTGAGAGTCGGAATCTAAAACAAAAATCAGAAAATCACATTGTATGATTTTTAAGTAATTAATTTGCATTTTATTGCATGACATAAGTATTTGATACATCAGAAAAGCAGAACTTAATATTTGGTACAGAAACCTTTGTTTGCAATTACAGAGATCATACGTTTCCTGTAGTTCTTGACCAGGTTTGCACACACTGCAGCAGGATTTTGGCCCACTCCTCCATACAGACCTTCTCCAGATCTTTCAGGTTTCGGGGCTGTCGCTGGGCAATACGGACTTTCAGCTCCCTCCAAAGATTTTCTATTGGGTTCAGGTCTGGAGACTGGCTAGGCCACTCCAGGACCTTGAGATGCTTCTTACGGAGCCACTCCTTAGTTGCCCTGGCTGTGTGTTTCGAGTCGTTGTCATGCTGGAAGACCCAGCCACGACCCATCTTCAATGCTCTTACTGAGGGAAGGAGGTTGTTGGCCAAGATCTCGCGATACATGGCCCCATCCATCCCTCCCTCAATACGGTAGAGTCGTCCTGTCCCCTTTGCAGAAAGCATCCCCAAAGAATGATGTTTCCACCTCCATGCTTCACGGTTGGGATGGTGTTCTTGGGTTGTACTCATCCTTCTTCTCCTCCAAACACGGCGAGTGGAGTTTAGACCAAAAAGCTCTATTTTTGTCTCATCAGACCACATGACCTTCTCCCATTCCTCCTCTGGATCATCCAGATGGTCATTGGCAAACTTCAGACGGGCCTGGACATGCGCTGGCTTGAGCAGGGGACCTTGCGTGCGCTGCAGGATTTTAATCCATGACGGCGTAGTGTGTTACTAATGGTTTTCTTTGAGACTGTGGTCCCAGCTCTCTTCCGGTCATTGACCAGGTCCTGCCGTGTAGTTCTGGCTGATCCCTCACCTTCCTCATGATCATTGATGCCACGAGGTGAGATCTTGCATGGAGCCCCAGACCGAGGGTGATTGACCGTCATCTTGAACTTCTTCCATTTTCTAATAATTGCACCAACAGTTGTTGCCTTCTCACCAAGCTGCTTGCCATTTGTCCTGTGCATCCCAGTTGTGTAGGTCTACAATTTGATCCCTGATGTCCTTACACAGCTCTCTGGTCTTGGCCATTGTGGAGAGGTTGGAGTCTGTTTGATTGAGTGTGTGGACAGGTGTCTTTTATACAGGTAACGAGTTCAAACAGGTGCAGTTAATACAGGTAATGAGTGTAGAACAGGAGGGCTTCTTAAAGAAAAACTAACAGATCTGTGAGAGCCGGAATTCTTACTGGTTGGTAGGTGATCAAATACTTATGTCATGCAATAAAATGCAATTTAATTACTTAAAAATCATACAATGTGATTTTCTGGATTTTTGTTTTAGATTCCGTCTCTCACAGTTGAAGTGTACCTATGATAAAAATTACAGACCTCTACATGCTTTGTAAGTAGGAAAACCTGCAAAATCGGCAGTGTATCAAATACTTGTTCTCCCCACTGTATATATTTTGCTAAACATGTGGGGCTCAAAGCAGAGCCCCACCTGCCCTGAATGACAGGCCGCCACTGCTTCAGTGTGTGACAGGTTTGTGATTCTGAAGGGACATTAACCGATATAACAGCGCGCTCATGTAGGAGAGTGCACTTTTTGTAAATCAAATCAAATTTATTTGTCACATACACATGCTTAGCAGACGTTAATGCGAGTGTAGCGAAATGCTTGTGCTTCTTGTTCCCGACAGTGCAGTAATATCTAACAAGTAATCTAACAATTCCCCAACAACTACCTAATACACACAAATCTAAAGGGGTGAATGAGAATATGTACATGTAAGTATATGGATGAGCGATGGCCGAGCGGCATAGGCAAGGTGCAGTAGATGGTATAAAATACAGTATATACAGGTGATATGAGTAATGTAAGATATGTAAACATTATTAAAGTGGCATTATTTAAAGTGCCGTTGTTTAAAGTGACTAGTGATCCATTTATTAAAGTGGCCAGTGATTGGGTCTCAATGTAGGCAGCAGCCTCTCTGAGTTAGTAATTGCTGTTTAACAGTCTGATGGCCTTGAGATAGAAGCTGTTTTGCTGTTTTTCAGTCTCTCGGTCCCAGCTTTGATGCACCTGTACTGACGTCACCTTCTGGATGGTAGCGGTGTAAACAGGCAATGGTTGATTTTMTTGATGATCTTTTTGGCCTTCCTGTGACATCTGGTGCTATAGGTGTCCTGGAGGGCAGGTAGTTTGCCCCCGGTGATGCGTTGTGTAAACCGCACCACCCTCTGGAGAGCCTTGTGGTTGAGGGTGGTGCAGTTGCTATACCAGGCGGTGATACAGCCCGACAGGATGCTCTCGATTGTGCATCTGTAAAGGTTTGTCAGGGTTTTGGGTGACAAGCCAAATTTCTTTAGCCTCTTTAGCCTCACCACGCTGTCTGTGTGGGTGGACCATTTAAGTTTGTCTATGATGTGTACGCCGAGGAACTTGAAACTTTCCACCTTCTCCGGGGCTGTACCTTCGATGTGGATTGGGGGTGCTTCCTCTGCTGTTTCCTGAAGTCCACAACGTCTCCTTTTGTTTTGTTGACGTTGAGTGAGGTTGTTTTCCTGACACCACACTCCGAGTGCCCTCACCTCCTCCCTGTAGGCTGTCTCATCGTTGTTGGTAATCAAGCCTACTACTGTTGTGTCATCTGCAAACTTGATGATTGAGTTGGAGGCGTGCATGGCCATGCAGTTGTGGATGAACAGGGAGTACAGGAGGGGGCTGAGTACGCACCCTTGTGGGGCCCCAGTGTTGAGGGTCAGCGAAGTGGAGATGTTGTTTCCTACCTTCGCCACCTAGGGGTGGCCCTTCAGAAAGTCCACGACCCATTTGCACAGGGCGGGGTTGAGACCCAGGGCCTCCAGCTTGAGGATGAGCTTGGAGGGTACTATGGTGTTGAATGCTGAGCTGTTAAACACAAAGGGCCAGTGGTGTAGTGGAGTGTATACGCAGGTATAAACTGTACACCCACTTTTTGTCAGTGGGTATTGCATATACTCACTTCTTAATCCCTACTGATGCGTATCAATGTAGTGTAGTGGATATATACGACATATCAATTATGTAGTAGAATAGGGAAATAATGCACAAAGTCGCCTACACATTCACACAGCACTTGAAATATATTTAGATGCGCTACGCGCACACAGCCTAGTTTCAGCGTAATGTCATCTGCAAGTAGCAAGAGTGTGCAGCTCTCAACTGGTTTTGGCATGGAGCATTTTGGACTGACAGCATTTTAACTACTTTGCAGATATGAAGCAAACAGACAATCAACATATCAGTCAAAAATGTTACATTTCCAGTTCATGCTACAAAACCAACATAAGAGTTTTTAAAAGTAGGTTATATTTGACTCAACGTTCCATGACGTACATTAAGGCAGTTCAATACATGATTAATATAATTCACCAATACATTTCTTGGTAGTACCAAAAATATTGATATTAGGTTGTAAATCACAGCTGGCCTGGTACATTGTTTGCTGCCTCCAATCGGGATGTACCGTTTCAGTTTCAATGACTCAATATTCTGGGAAAAATTKACGAATGTATCTAATGCTAGGGATGTCAATACAATCAAACTTTGCAAGGGCAATGATCACAAGTCACAACGTGRCTAATAGGCTAGCGTATCTATTKATGTAGCAAGCTAAAAACACAGCCTAACAGAGCTAGCTAGCTGCTAAGAGGATGTCATGCCATCCCCTCATTGTTTTTCGGTCGCTATACACAGCTACAGATGCTGATTTCATTTGGTTAGCTAGCAAGAACTTGAACGACTGTTATCCAGTGGACATATCTCTTGCATTCGCAAATTCACTCTGGATATCTACTCCGATTTCAGAGCACTCTCGTCTGAGTGTGCCAGTGGGCAGAACAATCGATTAATTGACAAACGGGCAACACCCGCTGAATATGACCGGTGTCAGTAAACGTACGCAAAAATAGTAATAGTTATCTAGAGCGTTCTTGACTAACATGTAAACAGCCTAACCAGCTCTGCTATGGAGAGTAAAATGGTCAGAGTGAGGTGTTCTCTCATTTGTGTCTGGAAGTAGCTAGCTAGCAAGCTAGCCAACTTTAGCCAGTTAGCTTGGGTGCTTGGTTGGGACAAGCATGCATTGGCAGGCATGCTGCAGAAGGGCGAGGAGGCTACAATACCCCATCATTTATCAGTGCAATTTTGACAGCCCAAAATTTGAGAGGGTTTATCTAATGTTCCTTAGTTAGATTTTAGTGAATCTTGCTCTGGCTAGCATTAGTTGTTGATCTTGTTGATGTGCATAACTGAGGGAGAGAAGCCTACCTTTTCATGGTTGTTTGATCAATAGGACAGTAAAGTTCCCAAACGCAAGAGGACTCCCGTGGTGTGTTATCGATTTATATATATTTTTTACCCCGTTTTCTCCCCAATTTTGTGGTATCCAATTGGTAGATACAGTCTTCTATCATCGCTGCAACTCCCGTACGGACTGCTTCTTGACACAATGCCCACTTAATCCGGAAGCCAGCTGCACCAATATGTCGGAGGAAACCCCGTACACCTGGCGACCGTGTCACCATGCACTGCGCCCAGGCCGCCACATGAGTCACTAGTGCGCCATGGGACAAGGACATCCCTGCCGGCCAAACTCTCCCCTTATCCGGACGACGCGGGGCCAWTTGTGCGCCGCCCCATTTGTCTCCCGGTCGCGGCCGGCCTCAACAGAGCCTGGACTTGAACCCAGAATCTCTAGTGGCACASCTAGCACTGAGATGCAGTGCCTTAGACCACTACACCACTTGGGAGGTCATACTTCTGTTGTGTTTACATATTTGCAGAAATCCATTCAAGTGTATTTTGTGGCTTTTGGCAAATGCATTCTACTGATCTAAAGTCACGCTGTTGCAACTGCCTGTAAACACACAGTCCAGTTCAAAGGGAATGATGGCAGGCCCTTGTGGCAAATGGCTTGTTTGTATAAAGGCCTACTCTAGCTCTGATTGGCTATAGTGCACCGGTCTGCGTAGACTCCAGTCCTGGACAAGACAGATGCTTTTATTCTGTTTTATTTACTGCAGTGTCTATTAATTGTCCAAACGCATGGCCCCTTTCCCACTCTATATTGATATAGAATTTCCACAAATGCCTTAGTATACGTAATTCCCAAACATTCTAAGAATTTATGAAAACGTGGAAATTACCATATCTAATTGGTCGCTTGTCCCCAAAAAATGTTTGTGTTATATTCTTCCCAGGGGTGTATATGAACAGATTTTAATAAGATATCATGTTGCTAAAATGCTGTCAGTTTGACATTAAATGCAACAATGTTTCACACACAAGTTTTTTTTCAAACAGATGGCTAACAGCATGCGCGCTGCAATAAAAAACACAATTCCACTCACCAGATGATGATAATTTGAAACTTAACTAGTTGAAAGTTATTCTTGAAAAGAGAGACGCTAACAAATTAGCAACAACATCCTCTTTGATAACACCTGCTGCAGCCGCTGCAAACTAGCCGATAACAAAAGCTAGCTAGCTAGACACTGGGAAAATGACTGCTCGCTCTTGCGCAGTGACCTATTGGCCTTCAAGAAGGCAGAAGTTTCCATAAATTTTTGTAATAACGATCGCAGCCATTAAGTCAAAATGTGATTGGTTGATTCCACTGTCACTCCAAAATGTTGCCCTAATACAGTTGAATGGCAGATGCCTTTTATCTAGCTCCTAATGGCTTAGCCAATGGCTGACTTAGCTAGCTAGATTTATCTCCCCAAAGACCAGCAAAGAAAAATCGTGATTGGATATTTTTTTTGCTTCAGTGTTAACCCTTTCCAACAAAAACTGAAGAGATTAAATCAGAACATTTTTGAAAATAATAATATAATTATAATATTATTATTCTAATAGTTATTTTATAAATCCTTAGCCCTTCTCTGAAGGCGTAGAAGGCCCATTGTTCCCCACTGTGTTTGGGTTAGTAATAATTTGTAGAGTGTCTCTATTTTCCCTCAGCATGCATTTTTTCAATGTTCTGAATGTCTAAAAATGTTCTGAAATATGAACACAGAAATACTGGACATTTTGAACCCTTATTATTGTGGTGATTTGACAAAATAACAATCATGGTCTTGAATTGGACTCGCATTTTTCTGATCTCGGTCTTGACTTGGTCTCTCGCTCCTTGTCCCCCTCCCTGTCAGAGTCCTTAACGAAAGGTGGGTTGGAGTCAGGCGCAGAGAGCAGAGGGTTCGAATAAATGTCTATTTATTTTCCTGGGAAAACGGTCACGCCAAAACACACGGCGCATCAACTGACCGGCCCATACACAGGACCCAAAACGTCCGGGAAAACAACATACAAAATGAACATCCACACACTAACAGAAAATAATCCCGCACAAAGGCGGGCCTAACAGGCTTAAATAGACAAAAATCAGGAAACACAATAAGAAACAGGTGCAACTAATAAGACCAAACAAACAGAAAAGGGAAAAAGGATCGGTGGCGGCTAGTAGACCGGCGACGACGACCGCCGAGCACCGCCCGAACAGGCAGGGGAGCCACCTTCGGTGGGAGTCGTGACACTCCCGGTCTCGGTCTTGACTCGGACTCGATTTCCCCCGGTCTTGTTCTTGAATGTGTCTCGCTTTAGGTGGTCTCGAACACAACACTGTCTGTAGTCTCATGGGTGTTCTAACCAGATTCCCCAGGGGAAGTCATTGTTTTCAACACTTGGACACTGACATTTATCCCACAATCCAAACCCATCTTTCCCATGTAACATCTTTGTCAACACGTCCACAGTGGGACAGGAGGAGGCTGTTGTCCTTGTGTGGCTCTCAGAGAGAGGGGAGTGTGAGAATGAGTTCCTCAGTTTAACGTAATGATAGGCTTATTATCTAACACTGTAGATTATAACAGCATCTCACACACAACCTGACCACAATAACACACACACTCACTCTACTGTCTACTTTCATACACCACACACTATAATAGTTTCACCACTAATTCACTGGGCTGCTACATTGGGCCCAGTTATCATCTCACCTCAGCTGACCTTTATCTATTTTATATCAACTGTGGCATGGAATGTTCCTTTGTTAGAGGCATAAGAAGTACTCATGCTGATATGTGTGGGGAAAGGAACACTTTTCAGAAGTATAATATATGGCAATGCTATGGCAGTTTTGCAATTGAGTAGCCCAAAAAAGTTAATGAAACAATGGTATACGGTATCTACAGTATGTCTAGCTTGTCATTACACTACTGTTATCACTCAACAAAAACATGTTTACCAAGGGTTTCAGTTTTGACAGCTTTGTCTCAAGATGTTGCCTCAGCAGTTCGACATCAGTGTCTATTTCTGAGTACTGACATAACATCTACTCTTCTTTTGTCAATATGGGTCTCTCATTTGACTGTCTTTCTGTAAGTCTTCTGTGTTCAATATGGGTCTCTCATTTGACTGTCTTTCTGTAAGTCTTCTGTTGTTTCATAATGGGTCTCTCCATTTTGAACAATGTCTTTCTGTCATAAGACGGTCGATTCTGTGTTTATAACTATTGGCGATACTCTACATCTTGAACTATGTCACTTCTGTAAAAGTCTTCTGTGTTCAATATGGGTCTCTCATTTGACTGTCTTTCTGTAAGTCTTCTGTGAACTGTGGCTACAGTATTTGTGTGTGTGTGTGTTTGTTTGTGTGTTTGTGTTTGTGTTTGGCCATCAGGAAGCCTTAGTCCAGGGCCAGCAGCTGTTTCTGTGCAGGGAGAAGCTCCAGAGGACATCTCACAACCAGGAGATGCATAGTCGCTGTGAGAGCCTGGCAATACAGCTAGAAGAAAGTGTTCAGTTATGCCGTGAAAAGGTTTGACCCACTCACGACACCCTCTTATTGTCTCCCACATAAGCGCACATGTCCGTGACGTGATATAATTTAATCAGCGCTTGTGTGCTGTGGTACTTACAGTAAATGCTATGTGATATAATTCCACCTTTGAGCATGCAAGAGTATCAGTGTTTGTACTAGGTGCTGTTAAACATCTACTAGATGCTGTGGGGACTGGAGTGCGGCACACAACGGTACTAATGCCTGGTCATCTGGGTGATATTGGTGATAGGAGAACCATGCCAGGCATATGGAGGAGGAGCAGGGGAGGATGGAGGAGCAGGCTGCACAGACTGAGGCCAGACTCCAGGCCACAGTGGCCTCCCTCAGACTGGAGCTAGACACACTGAGATGGCTGCAACAGAATGAGGTAGCTAGAGCCTTCTACATTAGGTCATAATAACTGTCTGTTTAGTTAAATTCACATCAAATTTCATAGGAATGACCCAGGTTCAGTAGAGGGGTTCAAACTTTGACCCTTTTATACTGAGTTTCTCCTAGGAATGAGCTGCTAAATTCCCAGGTCTGTCCTCCCGTGCGAAGGGAGTATTTGGGGGTTATTATACATCTCAGTTTACTAAATCGATCCTCTGTTTTTGTTGGATCCTCTGATTCAGAAAAGYATTAGATAAGAGGGACAGTCTTCTAAGTCTCTTGAGTACTGACAATGAGCATGAGTCCCTTCTGTTAAACCAATGGGGGTATCTTCTCCTCCAGCTGTCAGCTCTACAGGAGAGCCAGGCGGAGGTGCTGAAGGCATCAGAGTGTGTCTCCTCCACCCTACGCTGCTCCCAGGATCAGCTGACCTCTGAACTACAGCATTACAGACTGCAGCTGGAGGAGGCCCAGCACAACACCACTGCCCTGCTGGCAGAACTCAACACCAGAGAACAGCTGCTGCAGAGCACCAGCGAGACCCTGCTCATCAAGGTAGAGCTGTGAAGGAATATCCTCTTGTATGACTCCAAATAAACATCAGCTAATGTTTATTTGATAGTTAATTATCTTGGAGTTGCCATACCCATTGATTGTGGTCCAGTCATTATTATAATTATCTTTGTTTTGGGTGGGGGGGGGGGATCAGGAATCCGAAATGACACGTCTAAGGACCAAGATCTCCAGCTTTGAGAGAAGCAAGGAGCTCCATAAAATAGCTGTTTGCTCTTGTCTGACCTCTATCAGGTCACAACCCTACAGCCCCCTCCCTACTCCTACCACAAAGTAAGAGAGAAGACCGATAAAGAATACCTTTGTCGACAAATATACATTTTATTTTGAATATGAGATAAAGTACTTTCGGACAAATTAAATGCTTTTGTTTTTATTGTATTGTAGATTAGTCTAGTAGCATGCACAAATACTTGGTGGAGTGTAATGTGCTGATTCAGAATGCACTTTTGATTGCGCATATGACTATTTGTATTTTGTTGTTTACTATTACAGTAACATTCCACAGGTCTAAACACCAATTATAATTATTGACAACATATGCTAAACCACTGTGAAACGTGGCAGTGTTACAGCAGTGTTACGCCCTTATTTGTCTGTTCCAAGTGATCTGTGCCATTAGTATTGCTGCACGGAGAAGAGCTGCTCTCTGCAGGAAATTAAACGGAGCAACATCTGCAGGCGATTTGATCCTAATGCTACCTCCAAATCGCTTCCCTTGCTCATCCTAGGAGTGGCTATGTAGGGTTCCTTATGATCCTAGGAGATATGGAGCAAAGCAATCTGTCTGTGTCACAAATGGCACCCTATCGCCTACATAGTGCACTACTTTTGACCAGAGCCCTATGGGACCTGGTCAAAAGTAATGCACTATATAGGGAATAGGGTTCCATTTGAGAAGCATTCGTTGTCTCTGCTAGGTTTACGTTAAAGGTGAGCCATTCAAAAATCATGTAGTTGCACAGTGAGTGAGTCCATGCAACTTATTATGTGACTTGTTAAGCAAATGTTTACTGGTTAACTTATTTAGGGTTTCCATAACAAAGGGTTTGAATACTTCTTATTGACTCAAGACATTTCAGCTTTTCATTTTTTATTCATTTGTTAACATTTCCAAAAAACAAATTCCACTTTGACATTATGGGTTATTGTGTGTAGATCAGTCACACACATGTTCAATTTAATACATTTTAAATTCAGGCTGTAACACAACAAATTGTGGAAAAAGTCAAGGGGTGTGAATACTTAATGAAGGCACTGTGTATCCTCAATCTCTCTCTTCAATTTGATTGTCTTTTAGGACAAGAGCAGACTAAGATATTCACAGATTGTGTCTGGATATGTTTGTCGGTGTTTTTATCTACGTGTGTGTGTTTGTGACAGCATGCCTGCAAGTGTGTGTGCGCGTGCCTGCGAGTGTGTGCGCTCGTCTCTGTGTGTGTGTGTGTATACAACAGACAAAAGCAGCAGAATGTGCTGAGGCAGCAGTCTGTGGTAGGAGGAGTGATGGTGATGGACCCGGCCCTAACCTGAGGCGACTGCTAGCCCTCAGTCATCCCAGGGCAGAGGTACATGCCTTCCCCCTCTGTCACACTGCCACGTGGGGAACAAAGTGGTCAAATACCCCAGCTGCTGACAGCTCAGCACCACACAATAGCAGCCAGAGACACAGGATGCGGCGCAAATGGTACCCTATTCCCTACATAGTGCACTACTTTTGACCAGAGTCATATAGGTAAAAAAATAGTATATAGGGAATAGGGTACCAGTTAGGATGCTATGCAGGCCCACGCTCACGGCAAGCTGCTGAACTCAACTGCCAATGTTCAGCCACATTCTTTAGGCATCACACTTGATTTAGTCTCTTGTATGCGCCTGAACCAAAATGCATACATTTGGTTCCTGCGCTGGACGCTGTCTTTTTTATCTCTCTGTTAGACAATATTCTTCCTCTTCCTTCTCAGGGTCCCTGACACAAACTTAATTTTTCACACACTGTAACGGAAAAGTGTAATTTATACGGTAATTTTGGGTATTGTCAACAGTCAAATGCTGTGAAACATTTTACTGCAGCATACTTTAAATKATGGTACATTATGGGAAAATGTGGGTGGGGAAATAATTGCTGTATTTCTAATGGTACTGTAATTCTACCCCACAGAGTACAGTACTATGCCGTATTTTTGTAGTACCAAAAACCTTTTGACCACTAGTGGGTGCATGGTATTGTTGTTTCTGACTTATTAACATATTTTGAGAGGTAGCTTGTAAGAGCCTATATTTGCTGCGATATGAAATACAGTAACTTACTTGCCAATGAGCTGCCTGTAAGTTACTGTCAAATTCACTGCAATTCACAGTGCAAAGACAGCTCAATAAATTACTTTTTCGAAGAAGAAGAATCCAACAGGCTTATTCTTAATGCACTGCTTAGGGTTTTCATTCTCCAAAATTGTTCTATAATCTTTTTACCCTCAGATTTTATCATTTTTCATAAGAATATCTTGCATATTCAATGGTAAGCTGCGTGCAAAGGGCATTTAGAGGGATCTGTGTGGATTTCAGGGGGAATATTAAATGAAAAGCTTGTTGGGTTTCAGTTCTGGTGTCCTGCCACCTCTCTCTGCCAGTTGCCAGGCTATTTCTGCAGGTGGAATTGCACTGCTGTAACGTGGTTGATTGTTTTCACATAAATGTTCATAGATGTACACTGAGTATACAAAACATTAAGAACACCTGCTCTTTCCATGACATAGACTGACCAGGTGAATCCAGGTTAAATCTATTATCCCTTATTGATGTCACTTATTAAATCCATTCAGTCAGTGTAGATGAAGGGGAGGAGATAGGATAAAGAAGGCTTTTTAAGCCTTGAGACAATTGAGACATGGATTGTGTACAGTGCATTCTGAAAGTATTCAGACCTTTTGACTTTTTCAACATTTTGTTACGTTACAGCCTTATTTATAAAATAGATTAAATMGTTTTTTTCCCCTCGTCAATCTACACACAATACCCCATAATGACAAAGCAAAAAGAGGTTTTTAGAAATTTTTGCAAATGTTTTAATAATAAAAAACTGATATCACATTTACCTAAGTATTCAAACCCTTTACTCAGTACTTTGTTGAAGCACCTTTGGCAGTGATTACAGCCTCGAGTTTTCTTGGATATGACGCTACAAGCTTGGAACGCATATATTTGGGGAGTTTCTCCCGTTCTTTGCGGATCCTCTCAAGCTCTGTCAGGTTGGATGGTGAGCGTCGGTGCACGGCTATTTTCAGGTCTTCGATGTTCGATCAGGTTCAAGTCCGGGCTCTGGCTGGGCCACTAAAGGACATTCAGAGACTTGTCCTGAAGCCACTCCTGAGTTGTCTTGCCTGTGTGCTTAGGGTCGCTGAAAAACATCTCCACAGCATGATGCTGCCACCACCATGCTTCACCGTAGGGATGGTGCCAGGTTTCCTCCAGACGTGATGCTTGGCATTCAGGCCAAAGAGTTCAATCTTGGTTTCATCAGACCAGAGAATCTTGTTTCTCATGGTCTGAGTCTTTAGGTGCCTTTTGGGAAACTCCAAGCGGGCTGTCATGTGCCTTTTACTGAGGAGTGGCTTCTGTCTGGCCACTCTACCATAGAGGCCTGATTGGTGGAGTGCTGCAGAGATGGTTGTCTTTCTGTAATGTTCCCCCCTCTCCACAGAGGAACTCTAGAGCTCTGTCAGAGTGACCATTGGTTTGTTGGTCACCTCCCTGACCAAGGCTCTTCTCCCCCGATTGCTCAGTTTGGCTGAGCTCTAGGAAGAGTCTTGGTGGTTCCAACTTCTTCCATTTAAGAATGATGGAGGCCACTGTGTTCTTGGGGAGCTTCAATTCTACAGACATTTTCTTTACCCTTCCCCAGATATGTGCCTTGACACAATCCTGTCTCGGAGCTCTTCGGACAATGCCTTCAACCTCATGGCTTGGTTTTTGCTCTGACATGCACTGTCAACTGTGGGACCTTATATAGACTGGTGTGTGCCTTTCCAAATCATGTCCAATCAATTTAATCTACCACAAGTGGACTCCAATCAAGTTGTATAAAACATCTCAAGGACAATCAATGGAAACAGGATGCACCTGAGCTCAATTTCGAGTCTCATAGCAAAGGGTCTGAATACTTATGTAAATAAGATATTTCAATATAGAATTTATTATGAATTTGCAAAAAATCTTTGTCATTATGGGGTATTGTGTGTAGATTGTTGGGGGGAATGTTTTATTTCGTTCATTTTAGAATAAGACTAACATAACAAAATGTGGAAAATGGGAAGGGGTCTGAATACTTTCTTAATGTACTTTGTGTGCCATTCAGAGGGTGAATGGGCAAGACAAAATATTTAAGTGCCTTTGAACAGGGTATGGTTGTAGGTGCTAGGCGCACCGCTTTGTGTCAAGAACTGCAACGCTGCTGGGTTTTTCACACTCAACAGTTTCCCTTGTGTATCAAGAATGCTCCACACCCAAAGGACATCCAGCCAACTTGACACAACTGTAGGAAGCATTGGAGTAAACATGGGCCAGCATCCCTGTGGTACGCTTTCGACACCTTGTGGAGTCCATGGCCCGATGAACTGAGGCTGTTCTAAGGGCAAAGTTTGGGGTGCGTGCAACTCAATATTAGGAAGGTGTTCCTAATGTTTGATACTCTGTGAATATGTCAGCCATAGATGCACATGAACACATGCAGGAGAAGACACCTGTACTATCCTGATTGATGACTGTGAGAGTGGGAGAAAAAAAAACAGGAGAAAGAATGCATGATGCCTAGGGGGGAAAAGTACTCTGTTTCAGCAATTTATACAGTGGGGAGAACAAGTATTTGATACACTGCCGATAGGTACACTTCAACTGTGAGAGACGGAATCTAAAACAAAAATCCAGAAAATCACATTGTATGATTTTTAAGTAATTAATTTGCATTTTATTGCATGACAGAAGTATTTGATCACCTACCAACCAGTAAGAATTCCGGCTCTCACAGACCTGTTAGTTTTTATTTAAGAAGCCCTCTGTTCTCCACTCATTACCTGTATTAACTGCACCTGTTTGAACTCGTTACCTGTATAAAAGACACTTGTCCACACACTCAATCAAACAGACTCCAACCTCTCCACAATGGCCAAGACCAGAGAGCTGTGTAAGGACATCAGGGATAAAATTGTAGACCTGCACAAGGCTGGGATGGGCTACAGGACAATAGGCAAGCAGCTTGGTGAGAAGGCAACAACTGTTGGTGCAATTATTAGAAAACGGAAGAAGTTCAAGATGACGGTCAATCACCCTCGGTCTGGGGCTCCATGCAAGATCTCACCTCGTGGGGCATCAATGATCATGAGGAAGGTGAGGGATCAGCCCAGAACTACACGGCAGGACCTGGTCAATGACCTGAAGAGAGCTGGGACCACAGTCTCAAAGAAAACCATTAGTAACACACTACGCCGTCATGGATTAAAATCCTGCAGCGCACGCAAGGTCCCCTGCTCAAGCCAGCGCATGTCCAGGCCCGTCTGAAGTTTGCCAATGACCATCTGGATGATCCAGAGGAGTAATGGGAGAAGGTCATGTGGTCTGATGAGACAAAAATAGAGCTTTTGGTCTAAACTCCACTCGCCATGTTTGGAGGAAGAAGAAGGATGAGTACAACCCCAAGAACACCATCCCAACCGTGAAGCATGGAGTGGAACATCATTCTTTGGGGATGCTTTTCTGCAAAGGGAACAGGACGACTGCACCGTATTGAGGGGAGGATGGATGGGGCCATGTATCTCGAGATCTTGGCCAACAACCTCCTTCCCTCAGTAAAGACATTGAAGATGGGTCGTGGCTGGGTTTCCAGCATGACAACGACCCAAAACACACAGCCAGGGCAACTAAGGAGTGGCTCGTAAGAAGCATCTCAAGGTCCTGGAGTGTCCTAGCCAGTCTCTAGACCTGAACCAATAGAAAATCTTTGGAGGGAGCTGAAAGTCCGTATTGCCCAGCGGCAGCCCCGAAACCTGAAGGATCTGGAGAAGTCTGTATGGAGGAGTGGGCCAAAATCCCTGCTGCAGTGTGTGCAAACCTGGTCAAGAACTACAGGAAACGTATGTTCTCTGTAATTGCAAACAAAGGTTTCTGTACCAAATATTAAGTTCTGCTTTTCTGATGTATCAAATACTTATGTCATGCAATAAAATGCAAATTAATTACTTAAAAATCATACAATGTGATTTTCTGGATTTTTGTTTTAGGTTCCGTTTCTCACAGTTGAAGTGTACCTATGATAAGAATTACAGACCTCTACATGCTTTGTAAGTAGGAAAACCTGCAAAATCGGCAGTGTATCAAATACTTGTTCTCCCCACTGTAGTTGTAGGGTGTAGACTGGAGTTGCTGGACCCACAAGAGACTGGGAATGGTGTCTTACATGTATGTATTTACATGTTTTCTTAGAGAAGGGTTTCCCAAACTCGGTCCTCGGGACCCCAAGGCTTGCACGTTTTGGTTTTTGCCCTAGCATTACACAGCGGATTTAAAAAATAATCAAATCATCACGCTTTGATAATTTGAAATTGGCTGTGTAGTGTTAAGGCAACAACCAAAACGTGCACCCCTTGGGGTCACAAGGACCGAGGTTTGGGAAACTCTGTTTTATGAGTTGTTTAATTGTAAAAGAAAGGAATGATTTTCACATTCTGGTAACAACCTCAGACATTGAGCAACTTAAACCAAGCATCACATTTCTCTCATCTGAGTGGTATCCATGAATGTGCCTCAACATGCAGTTTCATTCAGAATAGGTTTAAAGTCTTTGAGTAGTTTAATCCGGTGCATTCCCTATTGTTATTATACCCTCAATACTATTCTGTGGTGTGTGCAGCTGGAGCACATATTTTAAGCTGAGTGAGAGACAGCACAATGGGACAAGGTGTCCTGCCAAAATAATATTGAGACTGCCGTCTGCAGCACCCTCTGTAGCACTTTGTTGTCGAGGGCGATGCAGTTGTCTTACCAAGCGTGGATGCAGCCAGTCAAGAAGCAAATAATGTACTTTTATTTTAACTACTCATTTACATTTACATTTACATTTAAGTCATTTAGCAGACGCTCTTATCCAGAGCGACTTACAAATTGGTGCATTCACCTTATGATATCCAGTGGAACAACCACTTTACAATAGTGCATCTAACTCTTTTAAGGGGGGGGGGGGGGGTTAGAAGGATTACTTTATCCTATCCAGGTATTCCTTAAAGAGGTGGGGTTTCAGGTGTCTCCGGAAGGTGGTGATTGACTCCGCTGACCTGGCGTCGTGAGGGAGTTTGTTCCACCATTGGTGCCAGAGCAGCGACAGTTTTGACTGGGCTGAGCGGGAACTGTACTTCCTCAGAGGTAGGGAGGCGAGCAGGCCAGAGGTGGATGAACGCAGTGCCCTTGTTTGGGTGTAGGGCCTGATCAGAGCTGAAGGTACGGAGGTGCCGTTCCCCTCACAGCTCCGTAGGCAAGCACCATGGTCTTGTAACGGATGCGAGCTTCAACTGGAAGCCAGTGGAGAGAGCGGAGGAGCGGGGTGACGTGAGAGAACTCATGTCATGCATGATGTCAGGGGAAACAAAATACTCTATTTCAGCAAATAATAGTTATTGGGTGCAGGGTTGGGGTCAATTCCATTTCAATTCCAGTCAATTCAGGAAGTGCACTGACATTCCAATTATCTTCAATGCTTTTCAATGTGGAAAATTTGGAATTGTAACTTGGTTCACTTTGTGAATTGACTGGAATTTAAATGGAATTGACCCCAACCCTGGTTGGGTGTAGACTGAGGTCACTGGGCCCACAAGAGACTGGGAATGCTGTCTTACCTGTATGTATTTTACGTGTTAGGTTGTTAGAGGTTGTTTGATTGTGTTTGGCCTGAGAAGCTGCTGTTTGATTGTTAAAGAAAGGAATGAGTTCCACATTCTGGTAACAACCTCAATATGTTCTTTTTGAGGATACTGAGCAACTTAAACCAAGCATCACATTTCTCTCATCTGAGGGATACATATGAATGTGCCTCAACATGCAGTTTCATTCACAATAAAGTCTTCACTATTGTTTTTATCCCCTAAATGCTAGGCCTATTCCTTGGCACCTGCAGCTGGATCACATCTTTTTTAAGCTGAGTAAGAGACAGCACAATGGAACAAAGGATCCTGACAAAATAATATTGAAACTGCTCACGTCCTGTACCAGGATGTATTTAGATGAGCTGAACACAGCATGATATCAGACTGTCTTTGCTATATTGGATCCGTGGGACCTCCCTACCCCCATTGAAGTCGAAATGTTATAAGGGTTAAGGTTATGGTTAGGTAAGGGTTAGGGTTTGGGGAATGAGTGTCCCAAGGATACCAGATAGCACAAACACATATCAGACAGTGGCAAATAAGAAAATGGCACCAATCTCATAGCAGCAGAGATGAAGTTATTCTCTAGAGAGTTATTCTCTGAAGAACCATTTTGTTCAACATCTTTGTTATTTATGTAGGCGTAGTTGTTGTCATGTTTGAAATGCCACTTTGCACTTAGCAAAAAGATTCCATACTCCTACATAATCAGAATAAAAATAAAACTCAAAACATGATTTATTACACACGAATACAAGTTTATTACATGGCAATGTTATAGTCATGATSTGTGCTGCATTGGTGTGTGAATAAATGCTGACATGTATGCAATTTATCATACAGTGACAGTAGTTGTAAAGTTCCATAAATACGTATCCAAATATTGTTTTGCACTCCATTCCTGCCAATCAGTGGCGGATTTAGGCATAGGCGGCATTGGGCGCCCGCACAAAACAAAACAATTCTGAATGGTGACATTTGCGCGATCGGTTTTCTATCGCTCATTTGCATGTTGCGTCAATGATATCATGTCACCGTGTGGGACTGTAGGTCAATTAACCTTATCGGAGTGGGCGCCCTGATGCTAGTTTGTGAGCTAGGCAGGCGACTGCCTGGGAAGGTCTCCCACTCAGCAGTACGAGATGGGGCGAGGTAGGTTGACYTCAGGTCTCCCCACTGGAAGCCCGAGGTAGGGCGAGCGGGGGAATCTATCAAATAGCGCACCGGGGGAATCTATCAAATAGCGCACCTCTAACTTTGTACAGTACTAATGCAATTAGTAATGCAATTAGTTGTGCAATTTAGCTTGTGTTTCTTGTTTGAAGTGCAATAGTGTAATAATCAGGTTCTCTTCTTTATAAGTGTGTTATTCTATTTGTGTGATATAGGATTTGTGCAATTTAGTTTTATGTGTGTTTTTTGTTAGCAATAGGGCAATAGTGTAATAATTTGATTCTCTTTTTTATTTGTATTTATATACTACAATTTGTTTCTATTTGTCTTTGTTACTTTTTGATATTTATGAGTCTTATTTTTGTATATATTTGTATATTTATATAGTTTTAAATGTTATGATTATTTCTTTGCGTTGTTGTCTGAATAAAAATTACAGTGCAGCATGGTGCTTTTTGTTGTTGTTGTTGGGGGGGGGGCGCTAAAGTGGGGGTTCGCCCAGGGAGCCATACAAGCTAGAACCGCCACTGCTGCCAATGACTGGTACCTTACTCAATGTAGGACTATAGTGGTATGTTTACGTGTTGTTACTTGCAAGTGGGTTGGGGCGCGTCCGGAGACGCCTCTAATTTCCCGAGCGCTGACCTCCAGCTATATAATATCCTCTCTCACATTCAATCTTTTCAGAATCTGGAATACTACACAACATCCAAATCTGACTTTGCTGCTGAGTTAATCTTCGAGAGTTTTCTACTAACAGGTAAAAAAATATATATAATACAACATTTTATAACTATACATCAACTTGTTCTCATACAATAAGGATACACATAGATTTGTAAAATAAGTACATAAATTGATCTGAAAGAAAAGAAAGCCTATGTTCATGGAAAATAGGAAACATACTCACTTCTGTAGCTTCTTTAGAGACGAGAACTAAACTATAAAGTTGTTTATTATCAGAATCTTAAGTATTGAAGTAGAATGTTGCTGCCGGTAGATCTATTCTTTATCATATCGCAGTTGCCCTGTAAACTCATATCAGGTAGCCTAGGCTAGATGTCTTTCGCTATTTTAAATAGATGTTAATTCACTCAAAATGTGTAGAGTGGCCAAGCGTAGTGAAAAATAACTGTTTGTTTGAAAATGTAAGTAAAAAATAAATAGAACTTCAATACGCTTCTATTTCATTCATCATTTCGGGAATTTACTGCCACTGTGCCTTTAAATTGTAGTGGGTGTCGGCTGGCTAGAATCACATGAATCCAAGAGAAAAGAAAAAAAACATTCCTTGTACTGTGAGTCATGTCATATCTTGCAGCGGAATTAAAGAGATAAAAAGACTTGTAGGCTACAGTTCTCCATTTGATTGCTTAATTGAGTTGCTGTGTCAACAAGTTGACTAGAGAATATGGAAAGTTACAAACACTGGCATATGAGTTAGAAAAATTATAGACAAGGATTTGAACATTGAAAAATATAAATCCATCTCTGTCATTACATTTACATTTAAGTCATTTAGCAGACGCTCTCATGTATCTCTCTGCATGTTGATGCTTTTTTGCACAATGAGATTGTGAATTTAATATTCCAATGACTGATAATTCATATGAATTTAATTAATKAATTAAATATATAATCTATTCTTATCATGTTTGTCTCAATCTTACATAACATTTTTTGTAAAAGTAGGAACTTTACTGTTTTTGAGGGTCATGAATCATATAGTTTTTGTGATCTGTGTTCTGAGGTGGTTTTGTTGAGTCATCCTCGACCAGAATTAACCCAGAACTCATCCAGTAGCACCACATAGGAWACAAGCTGCTAGGGGAATACTAGAGGATAATTGGTTAGAGGAACAAATGGGTCACAAATGGGCATATGTTTACAGATTCCTTCCTTGGGAGAAATGTCTCTTCTTATCCAATCTCACAAGAAGCTTCAATCAAAACATGGCTGCAGGAAAAATTATATTGATATTATGTAATTCCTGCTTGTATGGTGAAATGGACTTAAGKACTGTACATTTTCAGTTGCTGGATTGTTGAGAAAAGGATCAGTCTTCCATACTGTCAATTTGGAGAGAAAGGGAGAGAGCTACTGTTCCAAGTTCTCCCATGAGTCAATCATGGTCACTTGATTCACTCTCTTTGCACCACCACCCTAGATCAACACAGATTTTAGGGCTCTGGTCAAATGTAGTGCACTATATAGGGATTAGTGTRCCATTTGGAACAAAGCTTAGTTAGACACACAATTATCAATAAAGGAGTAATAATAGTATTACTCTCATAGATATACTCTCATTAATACTTCCAGTAATAAAGACATGAGTTTATAAATTCAAGCACACATAACATTTTTGTTTTAATGATGTGGACTGGAAGACATCCATAGTAAAGATAGACTGTCCAAGAAAAGAATGATTGGTCTCCAACAAATATTTGTTTTGAAAACAGACACCCTGGTATCTGCTGCCATTATGGTGAGCCATTCCACAGAACACACACCTGTCTTATGTAAATAATACTGTTCATATGGCTTTCTCTTCGGTGGGCCAACAATTACCTCTGTTTACCTGAGGAAAAACATTCACTGAGAATGGGAAGCTTTGCCCTGTGTTGTGTATTAAGAATCCTATAAGGATTCAATAGAACTATATGACATATATGACATTACTTGTGACATACAGCAATTATCCTCATACACATATGACAGCACACCATAGCAGTAGTCTATTATGAAACCTACTTTAGTACATCAACTTCCATTATTGTAACGTAGACGCAGAGAGTCAGGAAGCAAGTGCAGTTGGTGAGTTTAATAACAAAGAACATGAAGATATAAAAAACAAGAGAAGCGTACTGGACATGAAAACAAAACTAATACTGCCTGAATACTGAGGGCTAAATAAAGGGAGAGTAATACAGGTGATGATGAAGTCCAGGTATGCATAACGATGGGGTGCAGGTGTGCGTAACGATGGTTGCCAGGTGTGCATAATGTGGGTTGCCAGGACCGGTGGTTAGTAGAGCGGCAATGGGAGAATGGGTGACAATTATTAGCGCCATAGATTAACCTTTCACACTACAGACGCTCTATGGACAGACTCTGACATTGCTCATTCTGATATTTTGTACAATTTTTGATTGTGTGTATTGTTATTATATTGCTAAATATTACTACACTGTTGGAGCTAGAAGCATAAGCATTTTTCTGTACCTGCAATAACATTTTAAAATCTGTGTACGTGACCAATAAACTTTGATTTGATTTAAAGGCCTCCATAACAGGTGATAAAGAGCCATACGTTTCCATCATATCTTTGACATCACTGAGGGTWTTTTGTGTTTGTCAGTGGTAATGACAGTCACCTTGTATAGCACTCACCAAAGAGAGAATTAGATCAAGACGGAAATAGTTAGATGGCTTGTAGAGTAGTGGATCAAGATAGGGGTTGGTTACTATTACATAACATTGTTGAAGTCCTAACTACGGCAAGCTCAAGTATGAAATGTTACTTTGTTTCTCCTCCTCTCCAGAACCATGGTGTTCCATAAGGAATTTCAGACTGCAGGGAAGGAGCCTGGTCTTCAGGTGTGGCGCGTGGAGAAGCTGGATCTGAAGCCGGTTCTTAAACAGCTCCACGGGAACTTCTTCACCGGAGACTGCTACGTTCTTCTCTACACCACTGCCGCCCCCTCATACTACATCCACATGTGGCTGGGTGAGAGAGAGAGAGCTGGTTACCCGACTGATATAGCTTATCACCATGGCCACTCAGGCTTAGCCTTAAACCATTATCCTATACGTGCAGGAAATGCCCACATAGTGATAAGGGTTATAAAAAGATACATGCCTGTTCACTTGTCATATCTATTTGATAATTAACTGAAAGGTTCCTCCCTTGTATTGTTGTGTATGCTCCGGGGAGAACTTACCCCTATGTACAGATCTAGGATCAGCAATCCTAACCTAAACCATTAGTAGGACAAATGCTAAACTGACCCAAGAACTGCACCTAGGTGAAACTTCACCCTACACCGTTCTGTATGTTCATATGGACTTTCCCATTGGTCTTCTTCCTCAACTCCCCACGTCTCTATTGGCTGATACCACAGGAAGTGAGAGTTCTCAGGATGAGAAAGGTGCGGCGGCCATCTTTACCACCCAGCTGGATGATTTCCTGGGCGGAGGCCCGGTCCAGTTCAGAGAGGTGCAGAACAACGAGTCTCTCACCTTCCTGGGTTACTTCAAGTCTGGCATCAAGTACAAGGTTAGATATTTCAGAATAACATCTCAGAGAGACAGTTGGGCATATTAGCTTAGATCAGATCGCCATWGAAAAACCTCAAAAGAGTATTTCTTGGTTAAATATAGATACCCAAACACGCTAGCACGCACACTCTACACACACACATATATTGTAATATTGTTGTATGGTGTTATTATACATTTTGTATTGTAGATATGTGGTGGTGTAATTATGTTCAATTATGTATTGTTTTATATTTTGTTTTATGTGTGATGTAAGTGCCTTAATGTGTTTGGACCCCAGAAAGAGTAGCTGCCAAGGCAGCAGCTAATGGGGATCCTTAATAAATACAGTACTGCACATCCTTTTAAAAATGACTGAAGGTCTCGCTGTGTCTCGCATGACAACCCCAGTATAGCTTTGTTTTCCCTTTCCAGCACTTAGATGCTTACTCTGTTGTTATACATCCCACTACTATACTTCTCTAAGTATGTCAGTGACATTGAACCCCAATGAATTTGAAGAGAAGGGTAATTATCAAAAATAATGTGCGTGGGTTTCTCATTATTAGGTTAAGTATTGGTAAGTAGAGTGGAGTCCCATTTGAACTTGTTGACTAATGAGACTCAATTTCACAGCTATTGATTACCAGCGTCCAGTTAAAGGATGGTAAAATGTGTATTAATCAATACTCTAGTGAGAACAACAGCAACACACCCATCAAAGTATTGAAATACTAATGAGTCATGACACATGTTGCACATATTTGAAGCTGTACATGCACAAAAGAGGGATTTGCTAAAAAGGTAACTGTGCTATTTATAGTAATGTGTGTATTTAAGTTTTAGCATCTGCAGTGGATAAAGTTTTCCATAGAGGGTTGCCATGGAGAGTTTCAAATGATGGACAGGCTAAGGGAGGACACATATGGGTCTAATTCCAGAAAGCCAAATGGCTGCATGTCTGGCAAGATTTTACATTGGCTTCTGGATTGGCAAGTAGAGGAAGCTATGGAAGTAAATGTTTACTTACTACTCTGAACAAAGTTGCTGACAATGACGTTGGAGTTTAACATGCAGTATGTAACATAAATATATATAAACTTCTTATAAGCAATGTATTATTGTTAGCTTCGTTAACCTGATACACTATTTCCATTCTCTGTCCTTCAGCAAGGTGGGGTGGCCTCTGGCTTCCAGCACGTGGTGACCAACGACATGAACGTCAAGCGTCTGCTGCACATCAAGGGCCGCAGGGCCATCAGGGCCACGGAGGTAGACATGTCCTGGTCCAGCTTCAACAGAGGAGACTGTTTCATCATCGACCTAGGAAAGGTGAGGCTGGGATAGCCTATCGGTGACTAAGCTAAATTATGATATGTTACTAAGTCTCCTCAACCAGACTCACGTGTTGAACTTGGCCAATGCTACATAAGGGGATTGTCACATAGGCAGAAACACAATGATCCCACATGCACAATGTTTGCATATGTGTAATGAGGGTGATTTTACAGCCCTCTCTCTCCAAAGAAGGAAAGGGCTGTAAAATACTCCAGTTGTTATTTTGTGGATCATGCATGAGCATGCATAAGTAGGGGAGGGTAGGATAAGTTGAGCCATTTTGTACATTCAGCATCACGCCGTCAAGGGAAATATAGTATTCTGTCGAACAAAGATATCTACATATATTTTAGGATGGTCTGTATCCCTGGGAATAATCAGAATTCATGTAAACATTACCGTCTTGAAAACATTGCATGTCAAAAAAAGTGGTCTCCTGGCACGGCTTACCCAGGGTGTGGGGTACGTTGAGCCCCGGGACAGGGTAAATTAAACCGCCTACAAATTTCTGTGCTGAATTAAATATTAGCACTACCTTTTTAAACCCACGTCTAGCTTCTTTCCCCAAACACAATTCAACACAATAGATTTTTTGTCTTTTAATAATTTTAAGCATATTTTAACACAGCCTTAACACCTAACAAACACATTTTTTCAACACTTTTAACATAGGCCAGGTCCTGTTGTTACCTCATATCTAATAATAATACCTTGCATTACCCCAGGAAAGAAAACACTTAAATTTGCTTAACTTGCCATTGGCTCAACTTACCCCAAGGCAAACATTTTGACTAAATTAACCCACGCAGCTACAAGGATGCACTTCCATGCTAGGTTTATTTAAGCTTATAGAGGCCTCAGCTGATGTATAGAACACTCTTAAAATTATCTACTTTGGTTTAGATACAAGCATCATGAAACCTCTAACACAAAAAAAATGTTTTTTGGGCCTGACTTGCTTACCACTTTTTCCATGTGGTTTCTTCCTTCACAGACTCCATGAAATGATGACCTCTTCCTAAATATTTTATCAAATTATACATTTTGTGTATGGTTTCCTATAAACAAGGGTGGCTTAACGTACCCATTTGGCTCAATTTAACCCACTCTCCCCTGTGCATAAAGGCAAGAGTCTCTTCCCTTAGTCTGAGTCATGGCCATTCAGACAGCTTTTGTTTCTATTCTCAGGACGTCTTCCAGTGGTGTGGCAGCGAGTGCAACAGCTTTGAGCGTCTGAAGGCATCCCAGGTGGCCATCGATGTCCGTGACAACGAGAGGAATGGCCGTGCCACGCTGCTGATGATTGAGGAGGGGGGAGAGCCACAGGCTGTCATCGACGTGAGTTCACTTCTCTTCACAACACACACACACACACACACACACACCACACACACACACACACACACCACACACACACACACACACACACACACCAACACACACACACACAGAGACACAGACACAGACACACACACAGATGATCGCGGAGGGAAGATAGCCACCTTCACCACCACTTCCTGACCCTGTTACATTGGAAGGGTCAGAGAATATGAGGGGGATAGTTACTGGCATCTGGCATTATTATGCGCTCTGGGCACGCTAAGACATTGTGGTACGATCTTATCTCATTCAATGCATTTAAAGGGTAAGGAGTTGCATGGTGGTCACAAACTATGTACAATGTATTTTATGCAATGCTGGAACCTTTTTAGAGGAGTGCACTGGGACTTCTTAGGCAGAGTTGATTAACTTGTCTATGACTTATTTCCCCTTATTCACGACATGAAGCATTGTTGTGATTGTGTTTATTTTTAGGCTCTAGGGCCCAAACMCAACATCCCTGCAGGAAGCCCTGATGACGAGTCTGTTGATAGATCCAACCAGAAGAAGGGAGCTCTCTACATGGTAAAGATTTGCAGCCTTATGATGCTCCCAGTCTGACATGTTTGTGTTAAGCCCTGCGCACTGTGACAGCAAAAGTATCCATTTCCATTGTCGCTGTATAATATTGATAAATAAAGGTCTATTGTAGATCTCTGATGCAGCAGGCTCCATGAAGGCATCAGTGGTGGCCCAGACCAGCCCCTTCAAACAAGAAATGCTTTCCCCCAGTGAGTGTTACATTCTGGACAATGGAGTGGACAGCAAGATCTTCATCTGGAAAGGACCTAGTGCCAACACAGCTGAACGCAATGCTGCCATGAAGGCCGCAGAGCAGTTTATCAAGGAGAAGAAGTACCCCAGACACACCCAGGTAACGTTACATCAAACTTCTCCCTCATCACTACTGCTGCCATGAATATTCTGAACTTGTACCCATGTTTGGGAAGTTAGTTTCAAGTGGTAACACCGCCAACTCCGGAAGAACACATGTTAATCCCCCTGGTCCGGAATTTTCCATACATAATGGGAATGGCATTCGATGACAGCCACAACTCCATATCCCATCAACATCCTATCAGATCTGTGGATTGATAAAGTCCTTTGAAGTCTACTCTATTTTATTCTACAGGTCCAGGTGTTGCCAGGGGGAGGAGAGACCACCCTGTTCAAGCAGTTCTTCTGTAACTGGAAGGATAAGGACCAGACCACGGGCCCAGGCCAGGCCTACAGCTTGGGGCGTATCGCCAGGGTGGTGCAGGTCCCCTTTGACTCCTCCGGCCTGCACACCAACAAGACCATGGCAGCCCAACACGGCATGGTGGATGACGGATCCGGGAAGGTTCAGGTACGGCTGGAAGATAGTAGTGATGACGTACGATGATCTAACTCAGGACTATTTAAAACAAGTGGCACTGGCAGGGAAAGGGAAAGGGGATACCTAGGCAGTTGTACAACTGAATGCATTCAATTGAAATGTATCTTTTGCATAGGTACTGGAGGAGAGGTTAGGGAAATACTGATCTAACTCTACTACTCCTGGTGTGTTTAATGTAGAACATGACACACTGGGAGAAGTACAGTGAGTGTACAAAACATTATRAACACATTAGGTTTCATTTCTGGTGTCATGCCACCTCTTTCTGCCAGCTGCCAGGCTATTTCTGCTGGTGGGATGTGGAACACTCTTGTAACTTGTCTCCCCACTTCTAAAACCAAAGTTGCGCCCCTATCAAGAATGGTACAACACCCAAAGGACATCCTTAACACAACTGTGGGAAGCATTGGAGTCCGCATGGGCCAGCATCCCTGTGGAACGCTTTCGATACCTTGTAGAGTCCATGCTTGACGAATTGAGGCAGTTCTGAGGGCAAAAGTTGGGGTGCAACTCAATATTAGGAATGTGTTATTAATATTTTGTACACTCAGTGTATGTCGTAATGTAAAGGAGATGGATCTCCTCCTCAGGTGTGGCGTGTGGAGGATGGTGACCAGGTGCCAGTGGACTCCTCCAGCTATGGCCAGTTCTATGGAGGTGACTGCTACCTGGTACTGTACAGCTACCGCCTGGGAGGCAGGGAGCAGCACATCATATACACCTGGTGAGTATTGTTCACCATGTCGCCACAAGAGGGAGACATAATCAGGCTTAAGCTATAGGCCTAGCTCTGCAGGRGGCAGGAGCACATCCGTTCTCTGTGTTTGTCCCTATTCATATCACTGTAAGATTGATTGATTGATGATTGCAGGCAGGGGCTGAAGTGTACTCAGGATGAGCTGGCTGCCTCTGCCTTCCTGACTGTCAGGCTGGATGACTCCATGGGAGGGTCTCCTGTCCAGGTAAAATACTAATTCAGACACTATTCATAACAGATATATTTAATCTCATTTAATCACATCACATATGTCATAAAAAGGGGTTCTCTGTATATCATTGTCTTGACTTAAATGGTTGGACTTGTGAAGGCTCCAGAGGCACTGCTCTGTGGCTGACCCTGTGCAGGTTCCAGCCTCTTGTGTGTGTGTATCGATCCTATTCTGTGGTTTGACGGATGTGCTGAAGTGTCTCCTCTCCTACTCTCTCCTCCAGGTGCGTGTGACTCAGGGCCAGGAGCCGGCCCACCTGATGAGTCTGTTCAAGGGGAAGCCCATGGTGATCCACCTGGGGGGGACGTCCCGTAAGGGGGGCCAGAGCAGGGTGGGCTCCACACGCCTCTTCCACATCCGCCAAAGCTCCACCAGGGCCACACGGGCTGTAGAGGTCAGTCAGTCATACAACATATACAAATCAAATCAAAATGTATTGGCTGCATACATATACACACACTGAAGGCCTATGTAGGTTTAGGTGATCACACAACATACACAAACTACAGTACTAACACTGATATTTTTAATGATCCTGATTACTTAAAATTAGGGCAGAAGTTATGAAGTTACATAAGGAATATGAGAAAGAAAAAAATTATATTCTGCCAGTTAATAAAGTAACTGAGGAGGATTATAGGATATGAGTACCTCACCACTTCTCTTTCTCTCGCTATCACTCCCTCGCTCCCATTCTCTCCTATCCAGGTGGAGCCCTCTGCTGCATTCCTGAACACCAATGATGTGTTTGTGCTGAAGTCCCCTAACACTGTGTTCCTGTGGAGGGGAGTGGGGGCCACTGAGGAGGAGCTGGCTGCAGCCCAATACGTCACCTCTTTCCTGGGAGGAGGAAGTGCCACTGAGGTGTCAGAGGGCAAGGAGCCAGGTGGGTGTTTTAGTCTTACACCTAATCACAGGCATAACATATTTTAGTGATGATAGGATTCATTTACATTAGGTTTTTCTCTTTTAAATACGTTTATTGTAGCACTTCTTTTAGCAAATAATACATGTGAACAGTCATTACAAAATTACTCACTTCAATTTATTCTTGTGTTTTTCTATAGCTACTTTTTGTTTTTGAGGCAAATATCATTGCCGGCCGCTTTATAGTTAATTTTTCAGACTTTCCTTAATTTGCATTGAATGAAACTTGTTTTCCATACTGGTATGATGAGTGTTTCTGATGTACCATATTGTATTGTTCTGCATCCTTCCCAGCTGGGTTCTGGTCTGCTCTGGGAGGGAAGAAGGAGTACCAGACCTCTAGGAGCCTGCAGAAGATGGTTAAGCCACCACGCCTGTTTGGCTGCTCTAACAAGACTGGCAGGCTCATAGTGAGTAGAGGGGGGATTTCTCTTAGTGTAGGGATGGAATATTTTCTTGTGAAGGATACTCTGTATTCATCTCTCTCTCTCAGGCTGAGGAGGTGCCTGGAGATTTCAACCAGTCAGACTTGGCAACTGATGACGTCATGCTTCTGGACACTTGGGATCAGGTAGGGTCTTGGCCTGATGTTGAAGACCATTATACAGTATAATCCACATGATCCCAGTGGCTCTGATACAACTGAAGTCCTGCCATGATAGTTTTTAAAGGAAGTGGTCCAATCCTCCAATCCCTCTCCACATTCTGCTTTTATTGTTTCCCTATCCCATGATCCCCTGAGGGTGCAGGGTTGAAGCCATAGAAATAGAATGACATACTTCCTGGCATGGGTACACCCAATATGGCCGCCGCTCCACCCATCAAGGAGCATTGATTTGAATGGGAATGGCCGTTCTAGTCATTCTAATTGTTATATTACTTTTACAGATCTTCCTCTGGATCGGCAACGAAGCCAATGAGGTGGAGAGGACCGGATCAGCAAAAATTGGTACGATTGATTAATAATCTATTGGCCATTGTTGATGCATACACGCTATCACTACCTCAGTGTAGTCACTAACAAAAAGTGTCAATCTATAGCAGGGTTTCCCAAACTCTGTCCTGGTGCCCCCCATTTAGTTTTTTTCCCCTAGCACTACACAGCGGATTCAAAGAATCAAAGCTTGATGATGAGTTGATCATTTGAATCAGCTGTGTAGTGCTAGGCCAAGACCGAGTTTGTGAAACTGATCTATGAGGCTTAATGTAGAGCTTTCTTCTTGTCTTTCAGCCAAAGACTATGTGGATTCGGACCCTTCTGGTCGCCGGGGCATTGCCATCACTACGATCAAGCAGGGAATGGAACCACCAACCTTCACTGGCTGGTTCCAGGCCTGGGACCCCAAGTTGTGGGAAACCGACCCTCTGGAGCGTATCCGCGCCCGCTTTTAAAATTTACTGTGCTCAACCACTTCCTCCTGCTCCCTCCCCTTGCATGGCTTCTTCTCCTGCATTATCCTCTACTCCTGAAAACACAAGGCCAAGACATCTGCAAGACATATACAAGCAGTTGGACCCATAAACCCAATGAAACTGGTCTGGTCCATTATATTGGATTAGCCTGGTCTCAGATCTGTTTGTGTTCTTGCATACTCCATTGCTGGTATTGTCAAGCCAAATGTTTGACATGAAAGTGAGTGACAAGAAGTTGGAATGATAGCACAAACAGACTGGCACTCAAGCTGTGCTTGGATGACTCAGAAAATGTTGTCTTTATTTTGTTATTATCATGTATAACTGTATGGCTTCTCAATGAAACAAGTGCCAATGCTCAAACACAGGAATKATAGTTAAATACAAGAAAATGCACTTTGCTATCTTATATGCAAAAAAATAAGCATAGCAAAGTCTATTTCATGCTTGTATACTGTCGTAACTTTACTCTGAATCCAATAAAAATGTACTTCTGAAGAGAAACAACCAACAACCAGGTTTTATGGGATTTGATGATTGTTGTATTAAAACATCCTGCTTTTTGAAAGGAGGTTGTGTTTTTTTATTGTGTCTTGCATTATGTACACTGAACAAAAATATAAATGCAACATGTAAAGTGTTAGTCCCATGTTTCATGAACTGAAATAAAAGATCCCAGAAATGTTCCATACTCACAAAGAGCTTATTTATCTCAAATGTTGTGCAAAAATGTGTTTATATCCCTGTTAGTGAGCATTTATTCTTTGCCAAGATAATCCATCCATCTGACTGCTGTGGCATATCAAGAAGCTGATTAAACAGCATGATCATTACACAGGTGCACCTTGTGCTGGGGACAATAAAAGGCCACTCTAAAATGTGCAATTTTGTCACACAACACAATGCCACAGATGTCTCAAGTTTTTGAGGGAGTGTGCAATTGGCATGCTGACTGCAGGAATGTCCACCAGAGCTGTTAACAGAATGTAATGTTTATTTCTCTACCATAAGCCGCAACTAATGTCATTTTAGAGAATTTGGCAGTACACAGCCAGAAGAGGACTGGACACATCTCAGAGCCTGGTTACTCTCTAGTTTTCTTCCCAGCTTCCTGTCTTTCTTGGGTGTTTTATTTCTAGCAACCGTGCTATTACATCTGCATTGCTTACTGTTTGGGGTTTTAGGTTGGGTTTCTTGTGACGAATGCTGATGTAAAAAGGGCTTTATACAATACATTTGAATGATTCTGTGTGTGTATAGGTGTAGGCTATGTGTATGTGCTGGGTGGTAAACTATTTAAGCCTCGATCACGTGACCGGCATTGGATAATGAGAATTGAGCTATCTGAGGGAGCCATGTGAGTAAGAGGTGCTTTGGAGCAGGCAGCCGTGAAAAATGAATTATAATGACTATATTCAGCCCAAGGGCACAACGGCCACTAGCCGCAAAATGCATAMATTTTTTTAGAGGCCATTACGGCCACACAAAGGGGATGCCGCTGTGAAATTCGAAGCATTAACAATTGCTTGTCAAATAGTGAATGAGAGACTGATGAAGTGTGTGCAACCTGAGCAAAAAAAACAAAGCAGAGCGCATGCCCTTTTCAAATCATCATTAGAGTCTCATCATGCAGCCTTAGAATGTATTAAACATTAAAACATGTAACCCAGTGTTTGTATCACAACTAAAGTGTCATAAATAACTCAAAATTAAACATAATACGAAGACATGCTTCTTTGTTAAGCACTCAACACAGAATAGCTGTGCACGCACTCCCTCAAATTGTTTAAAGAAAATATCCTTTCTATATTATTCAGCTACGTTCAATTGTATTCTTCATACTATAAAATAACGCCATAGAATTCTAAGCAAATCTTGTCTGCTAAATTAACTAATGTAGCCCACAGCCATATGGCATAGCCAGGTCAGGGCCTAGCATAAGGACAACTCAGAGTATACTACTCTGTTCTTCTGTAATAGACAAAAAAAAATATCATGTTTCTTTGGACCTGTCTAAAATATATAATGGATTTATTGTGTTGGTGTAGCAATATCACATGGAGTTAGACTTTTTAAAATGTACATTTTCCAAAGGTCTGCATCAGTGGTGAAAGACAAGGCACTGGAGTGGCGAATCACACTTGCTGTCTCTGCCTGGCCAGCTCCCCTCTCCCCACCGGGATTATCTGCCTCTGACCTTATTAAAGGGGCTGAACAACAAGGCACTGGAGTGGCGAATCACACTTGCTGTCTCTGCGTGGCCAGCTCCCCTCTCTCCACCGGGATTATCTGCCTCTGATCCTTATTAAAGGGGCTGAGTCACTGGTTTGCTGTCTCTCTCTCTCTCTATTTCAATTCAATTACATTCAAAGGGCTTTCTTGGCATGGGAAACATATGTTCACCCAATAGATAATTGAGTTTACCAAAATTTGATTTGTTTTGGAATCATTTCTCTCTCTGTGTCTATCTCTACCGYACCTGCTGTCTCGACCTCTATAACCACTGTGATTATTATTTGACCCTGCTGGTCATCTATGAATGTTTGAACATCTTGAAGAAAGATTGGGCCTTAAAACCTCTCTGGGATATGTGGGACGGTAGCGTCCCACTTGGCCAATAGCCAGGGAAAATGTAGAGCCCCAAATAAAAWAAAAATGATATAAAATCAAACTTTCATTAAATCACACATGTAAGATACCAAATTAAAGCTACACTCGTTGTGAATCCAGCCACCATGTCAGATTTCAAAAAGGCTTTTCGGCAAAAGCATAAGATGCTATTATCTGATGATAGCACAACAGTAAACAAAGAGAGTGTAGCATATTTCAACACTGCAGGCACGACACAAAACGCAGAAATAAAATATAAATCATGCCTTACCTTTGACGAGATTCTTTTGTTGGCACTCCAATATGTCCCATAAACATCACAAATGGTCCTTTTGTTCGATTAATTCCGTCCATATATATCGAAATTGTCCATTTATTTGGCGCGTTTGATCCAGAAAAAAAACAGCTTCCAATTTGCTCAACGTCACTACAAAATATCTAAAAAATTACCTCTAAACTTTRCCAAAACATTTCAAACTACTTTTGTAATACAACTTAAGGTATTTGTAAACGTTAATAATCGATCAAATTGAAGACGGGTCTATCTGTTTTCAATACAGGAGATCAACAAACTAACGCTACTTTTCAAGTCTTGCGCAACTCTCAAACAGTACACATGACCCTTACTTCTTCATTGCACAAAGGAATAACCTCAACCTATTTCCAAAGACTGGTGACATCCAGTGGAAGCGGTAGGAACTGAAAACAGGGTGATTAGAAATCCAGTATTCCAATGAAAACTCATTGAACAGACAGTGACCTAAAAAAAATATAAAAAAATAATGGTTAGTCCTCGGGGTTTTGCCTGCTACATAAGTTATGTTATACTTACAGACATGATTCAAACAGTTTTAGAAACTTCAGAGTGTTTTCTATCCAAATCCACTAATAATATGCATATCTTATATTCTGGGGATGAGTAGAAGGAAGTTGAAATTGGGCACGCTATTTATCCAAAAGTGAAAATGCTGCCCCCTATCCTAGAGAAATTAATGGCCATGTAGTCTTATAATCCCCACCTGGCACAGCCAGAAGAGGACTGGCCACCTCTCAGAGCCTGTTTCTTCTCTAGGTTTCTGCTTTTCAAGTGTGTTTTTTCCTAGCCACCATGCTTTTACATCTGCATTGCTTGCTGTTTGGGGTTTTAGGCTGGGATTCTTGTGACAAATGCTGATGTAAAAAGGGCTTTATACAATACATTTGATTGATTGTGTATGTGTATAGTTGTAGTCTATGTGTATGGCATGCTAATGGATGCTAATCATGCTCCTGTATAAGGCTGTTTCTGCTGAGTCTGACTACAGTGGATTACTGAGCCGAAAGCAAATCACCTTTACTCCCTCTCTTTCATCTCCTCATGCTCACTCTTATTCCGTCCTTCTCTCTCATTCCCCCCTCGCTTTCAATCTTCCCTCACTTTCGCTCCCCCATTGCTTTCATTCCCTCCTCGCTTTCATTCCCTCCTGCTGTCCCTCATTACCTAAAACTGGAGTTGTGAGACCAATTTATTTTTGTACCGTTCAAATCACATTATTAGCCTTATCCAGGAATTTTTCTCAATTTAGGTTCTTAAAGACAAAGGAGTTTCTGTGAGACTAACAGCAGCGATGAACCAGAAGATTGTCCTCATCACAGGTTGCTCCTCAGGCATCGGCCTGGCCCTGGCTGTACGCATCGCCAAGGATGAAAAGAAGAGGTTCATTGGTAAGTTAATGGGTACTTTTTGGGTTGAACAGAATTTGGATATTTAATGTTATGGAAACCAAAATGTGATGTTTATTCCACCTCTGTCAATGGAAGAAATNATGCATATCTTATATTCTGGGGATGAGTAGAAGGAAGTTGAAATTGGGCACGCTATTTATCCAAAAGTGAAAATGCTGCCCCCTATCCTAGAGAAATTAATGGCCATGTAGTCTTATAATCCCCACCTGGCACAGCCAGAAGAGGACTGGCCACCTCTCAGAGCCTGTTTCTTCTCTAGGTTTCTGCTTTTCAAGTGTGTTTTTTCCTAGCCACCATGCTTTTACATCTGCATTGCTTGCTGTTTGGGGTTTTAGGCTGGGATTCTTGTGACAAATGCTGATGTAAAAAGGGCTTTATACAATACATTTGATTGATTGTGTATGTGTATAGTTGTAGTCTATGTGTATGGCATGCTAATGGATGCTAATCATGCTCCTGTATAAGGCTGTTTCTGCTGAGTCTGACTACAGTGGATTACTGAGCCGAAAGCAAATCACCTTTACTCCCTCTCTTTCATCTCCTCATGCTCACTCTTATTCCGTCCTTCTCTCTCATTCCCCCCTCGCTTTCAATCTTCCCTCACTTTCGCTCCCCCATTGCTTTCATTCCCTCCTCGCTTTCATTCCCTCCTGCTGTCCCTCATTACCTAAAACTGGAGTTGTGAGACCAATTTATTTTTGTACCGTTCAAATCACATTATTAGCCTTATCCAGGAATTTTTCTCAATTTAGGTTCTTAAAGACAAAGGAGTTTCTGTGAGACTAACAGCAGCGATGAACCAGAAGATTGTCCTCATCACAGGTTGCTCCTCAGGCATCGGCCTGGCCCTGGCTGTACGCATCGCCAAGGATGAAAAGAAGAGGTTCATTGGTAAGTTAATGGGTACTTTTTGGGTTGAACAGAATTTGGATATTTAATGTTATGGAAACCAAAATGTGATGTTTATTCCACCTCTGTCAATGGAAGAAATCTCAGCTATCTCTTAAAATTATTATGGAAAGCAGTGATATTGTGAGGATGGTTCCTTTACCTTCAAAATCCCCAAAAGTATTGTCAGAAACTCCTAATCCCYAGACTATACAGCTACACAATATTCATAGACAAACTTGTCTGCTTCTAAGAGACTAAGATACACCTGTGTTGTGTTCTCCAGTGTATGCCACAATGAGGAACCTGGGTAAGGCAGAGGCACTTGTGGAGGCGGCAGGCAGGACTCTGGGCAGGACCCTGGTGATTAAACAACTGGATGTTTGCAATGAAGACTCCATCAAGGCCTGTGTGGCCAGCCTACCGGATGGCAAGCTAGACATACTCAGTAAGTACGGATGCATGCATACACCCTTATCTGGTATTACATGTAGGCTAATAATCCCACGTTTATATGTATTGACACTGTCTTCCCTGATCGCGTTTGCATTACAAACCCAGTAAAGAATTAGACTGTAATTCTATTGTAAGGCTAGTTGGTTGTACAGTCAAATTAAAATGGCCTGCACTGAGTTTTCCCTCACACCACAATTCCAGTGGCCGGTTCAGTAGGATGTAACGTTACAGAACATTCAGGCAGAAATGTATCATAGAAAACAGATATAATTGTCTGTCATGTAGAATAGGGCATCGTTTCAGTTCTGCTGATTCTATTTGTATTTGCAAACGCAACGATCAGAAAGTTTCCACATAACTGAACAAACCTATATTTTCCCCTCTCAGTCAGCAATGCTGGGATGGGTCTGGTAGGCCCCATAGAGTGTCAGTCTATGGAGGAGATGAAGGCTGTCATGGATACCAACTTCTTTGGTCTAGTGAGACTCCTCAAAGAGATCCTGCCAGACATGAAGAAGAGGAAGAGCGGCCATATTGTTGTGATCAGCAGTGTCATGGGCATACAGGGTAAGAGATGTTGCTTCTTTTCACACAATGGCTTTTCATGAGGTTTTCTTACAGACCAGCAAGTGTATTTGTGAGTGGGCTACACATTTGTATGTGCCTAATAGCACAGACATGTATTTTAAAGGTAAACATGCATTACCAGTTGTAATGTGGCATGAACGCAACCAGGCATGATGTTTTCATCTGATTGTCAAATCAATTCAAAAAGTAGGCTACCTTAGCACATTGGTCCGCTCCAAAATAAATTCCAGCATCCAAACAGTGCACCAGCCATCGGATTAATGGAAAGAGACATCTGTTAAAAAACACCAAAACGTGCAATGACATTCGGGAAGATTGTCAGTAGATCTAAACTCTTGTAGCCTGCATTAATTGATGTATCTTGCGGACAATTTTTTTTAAATTGTAAAAAGAAAAGTCAGGACACCTGAAAAAGGGCTGAAATATGGACGTAAATACAGTCTTGTCTGTCCCGAGCTCATCGACACGGGAAACTGCGAAGGCCCAGTTAAAAACAATGTTGCAATTTTGCTAGCAGGCTGAATCCAGTCGATACAATGTTGCAAATTTGCTAGGGTATACTCAAAACAGAGAGAGAGGAAGACAGCCAGAGAAAATAGATTAATACGATTGAAATAACCTGAACCAGCTGTCACTGGATTAAACCACGACAGAGGTAGKGTTGTTCGTTTAATTTGGAATGCGCTTTTATTTTAATATTTACCACTGTATCAGTACAAAATTGCATTTTAAACACATAGGAGAATAGTTCAAAGAGATCCCCAGCAAAGTTTGCAACTTTTGTTGCATTTAGGGGAGCTCATGTCTCATTTGGGGGGCTGAGCCCCTCCGAACACCATAATTCCCACACTGCTACTGGTTCAATATTAACCGTTGAATAACCCTAGGCTTAGAAATGGAAAGACTCCATCACGATCTGAACTTCATAAATTTACATTTTACAATTGACACATCCGGTCTGTATAAATTATTTGGTGGCATTCACCTTTTTCACAGGTATATTGTTCAACGATATCTACGCAGCATCCAAGTTTGCTGTGGAGGGCTTCTGTGAAAGCATGGCCGTACAAGCCATGAGGTTTAATCTGAAGTAAGTAGTCCTACCGTACCACTAGTTCTGGTCCAGGGCGTTAGTGTGGTTTGCTAAGGAATGCTCAGCATTAGCAAGTACTAACGCCTTGGACCAGAGCTTCCCTACCACATACTGCATCTGGTGTGTGTGGAGGGTACATTCACACTGCTCTGTTTGTGAGAGTTAAATTAGTCTCGTGGGGCAGAGATTAGAGAAGGGAGTGAGAGGATGCATCGTGGACCTGCCTTCCCCTCAGGGGAAATAATGCATGCTAACCAACACCTGTAGCCCACTCGTCCATGTCACCAACATCTGCACTTATACACTGCAATATCCTACCAGTGTTTCATGCCACGAGTGACAAAAAACATGCTACAGTTGGGTAAAATGGCAATAACAACCACACCCGACAAATATTATAGAGATGATTTATAAGAAGCAACAGCGTACAGACACAATTTTAGGATTTATTATAGATTTTCCTGTGGTATTAGATACAGAAAATACAAAAGGGTTTTGGTGACAGAATATAATTGAGTTTACTAGGCTAACTGAACATTCACTTAAAATAGTAATTATGTGTGTGTGTGTGTGTGCGTGTGTGTGTGTGTTGCTGTCATTGCTGTGGCAGTATAAGTTTGATTGAGCCAGGCCCTGTGGTGACGGAGTTTGAGCATAAGGTCTATGAGGAGGGCATGAAGACAGACCTCTCCAAAGCTGACAAAGTGACAGCAGATATGTTTACCAACATCTATATGAAGAACTTCAAGCAGATCTATGAAAGCCTTGGACAGACACCTGAGGACATAGCAGAGGTATATTAGCCTATTGGGCTCAAATTGACACAYTATAAAGGCTTATACATATAACATCTTATAAGGCATTATACTTCGAGACTAAGTAAAGTGTAATTCTAAATCACAGGGTTAGTTTGTTTGGTGCATGTGTTCAAATTGCTGTGCTTAAATGTCTCTCCCTAGCTTGACTCGCTTGACTTGTCCAAGGGCCTCAACAGTGCATCTCCAGAAAACCATGTTCTGGGCAGTTATTTTTATTTATTTCAGGTTATTCTGAATTCTTCATCTCATTTCCAATGGCCCTTCCTTCTCCGTGTCTTCCTCCCTTAGCACACACACAAGATCATCACCATGGACAACCCTCCGTTCCGGCACCAGACCAACACCTTGTACACCCCCATGACCACCCTGAAGTATGCTGATCCAAACGGAGACCTTCCCATCGACACCTTCTACAAGATGGTGTTTGAGCACGACAAGGTCTTCAATGCCAGCCTCAACTTCCTCAAGCTGCTACGCTGGAGGACCCGCAAGAGCTTCACTATAGATAAGGACAAGAGCAATTCTTAGGATGTGTCCCAAAAGGCAATTTTCTAATTAATTCACTTTTTTATTATAAATTATAAACCAACATACAATTCCAATGTTTTATCTTCTGAGTGTTGGTGTTGAAAATGTACGGATTCAAAAGTTGATGGAATAGTTACCTTTCAATTTGGGCAAAATGTTTCACTGGGGATTCTCAATGGACTTTTGTATTGACAGAGCCTACAATGAAAGGATCCATCACCATTGATAAGATGTGTGGACATCCAATTATGTAACATTATTATCTATTGGGCCACTAATCCATAGTTCACAGGTTATAGAATATTACACTGCATTCAAAGCCCCAGTTTTATTAAAGGATAATCCAATATTAACCACTACCTACACATTATTAGATCACCTTTTTGTTTGTACTGAACAAGCACAAGACAGGAATAGGGTGACGCGATTTTTTAAAAACATGGTAAAGGTCAATTGTAATACCTGTTTTAGTCTAATTGGGAAAGGGGAAATAAGCTTGCATACTTAAGTATTATAACCATATGTAGGTCTGCTATACATTTTTATTATGGTATTATTGTTCCTTCAACACAGTAGGTGGCGACATTTTTATTTGGTCGATTTCACAGGGCACCGTAGAAAAATAATATACCGGAAAGGGGTTTTGTTTGCGTGGATCGTTTCCTCAGAAATTTCAGTGCCGAACTGCCGGTGAACCGAACTTAACAGAATAAATGAATTAAAGTATTTCGTTCGGCCGATAAAGGAACAGTAGTTCTCGTTCCAGTGTATACAGGATGTTGGTTTAAACAGTGTTTTGGGGATCAACACTGCGTTACGAAATGATCCCAACGACACGCTTGCTATAGCCATGTCCTCAAAAGCCGCTGCAGGTAACTAACTAGCTAATGTTAGCTAGACTAACGCGTTGCGATAGATGGACCATAGCTTGCTAACTCGCTAGCTGGTTTTCATTTTCTCTTGTCCTCACCATCGTGTTTTACTTAGACCTATTCGTTACATTCCACGTCTCTACAGTAACATTAGGATATGCTGTGTCAATAGACTTTTGTGTAGCTAGTTTGCATAGCTAGTTTAACTTTTAAACCCAACTAGCCAACGTTAGCGTCTAGCCCACGACATTTTCAACACGTAACGTTAGCTAGTTAGCCCTCTGCGGTACCCTACCATCAAATCAAGCTTTCCCCCAGTTTCGTTTTTTATTAACTTGAGAAACTAGTTCTCTTGAATACGATGGCTTCTTCGTCGGGAAACGATGACGACCTCACCATTCCCAGGGCAGCCATCAACAAAATGATCAAAGAAACTCTGCCCAACGTACGGGTTGCCAACGATGCAAGAGAGCTTGTTGTGAACTGCTGCACAGAGTTCATACATCTAATCTCATCAGAGGCGAATGAAATATGTAACAAGTCTGAAAAGAAGACCATATCACCTGAACACGTCATTAATGGTTAGTGTCTTTTGTATTTTTTATTCTGTATCAACAGGTTTGAAAATATATTCAGTTGTAAAGAATATGTATTCCCCCTTCCTGCCTGCCATGTATTTTGTAGTTAATGCAGGTATGCGCTTGCCTGGCCACTTATCTGTAAACCAGGTTAGTTATAGTAAACCAATCTGGAACCAAGTTAGCTAGTTATGCACTAGGAATTCCAACAATAATCAAGTGATGAGACTGTTGAATAAATGTCTGTTTCCTTTTCCCCAACATTGTTTCCATAATTTTTCTCCCTAACCATATCCTCTTCTCCACAGCACTTGAAAGCTTGGGTTTTGCGTCGTACATCACAGAGGTGAAGGATGTCCTGCAGGAGTGTAAAACAGTAGCACTTAAAAGGAGGAAGGCCAACTCTCGCCTGGAAAACTTGGGCATCCCAGAGGAAGAGCTCCTCAGACAACAGCAGGAACTATTTGCTAAGGTAAGGATCAAAAGTCATAACCTGGTTAACCAGATTGATCGTTGCCAGGTTACAAGTGTGTTACCTGTGTTAAGGATCAAGACGGATAACCTGTTTGATTCAGACTATTTCTTGCCACATCTCTGCACTTTGATAGATCACCTTCACCAGGAATGGATAACTGCAGTGTACAAACGGATATTTCTGCAGTGTGACAAAAGCTCAAATAATGTATATTTGTTTTGGTAACATTTAGTAGATATTCTAGGTTGAGTGGCTCCCCTGCTTTGCTGTTTGCATCTCTATCCATGTCTAATTTATTGGTGGCCTGACTGTATTTACTGTGTTCCAGGCACGGCAGCAGCAGGCCGAGCTGGCCCAGCAGGAGTGGCTCCAGATGCAGCAAGCTGCCCAGCAGGCCCAGTTGGCTGCAGCATCCGCCAGCGCTGGACAGCAGGCTGGCTCCTCCCAGGATGAGGATGATGAGGATGACATGTGATTATGAAGATGATCCCTGGGTCTGGGCTGCAACATTTGGAACAGATAATAAAAACAAGAATTTCTTATTGGATAACTACAGATAGTAGGCTACCACCTGTTTCTGGCTGTTTTCATCCGTTTCGTGACTGCTGAACACGACCCAGGCCATATCCCTTGTCTTAGGACAGTGTCGGCAAGCAGCCCTCTCTTTCTCACTCCGAACACTCTCATTGGCAGTGATTTGAGCTGTGTTTGGACATAATCCCACCAGTCCAGTATCAGGAGTTCACATTATGGACAGTTTCAAGGTACATAGATATGGGGAATTTTATTATATATATGTTTTTATTGTCACATACTAGGTAGACATTTTTTTCTTTTTTGACAGAAGTACCTGAAAACACATTTGAATAAAGATACATTTTCAAGCTTTCCTCCACTTAAATTAACAACTTTTTTGCCAATTACAAATCAAATGTTACATCTGACATGGAATTGTAATTTTCTGTGTGATTTGTAGGTTAGAGATCAATGGATGTAAGGTGGCATGGAAAATGGTGCAACGGGTATATTGGGAGGGGTGGGGGGATCATGGTTTTGGCTATGTTGAGAAAAGAACAGGAGGACATGTTAGGCGTATTATCTCTCCTACAATAATTAGTATTTTTTGTGGGGGCGGTCAGGAGAACAGCTCCTCACTTGTCTTGCCAAAGGTGGGCGTTGCTTATTCCTCCTACTGGCATGTCTTTTTTGGTAAATAATTTTTACAGAACTTGTTCCTTACCCCCCTCTTTGTATGTTTGTTTAACATGACGGATATGTCCCAAATAGCACCACATCCCATATAAACTGGCTCTCATCAATAATTTGGGATGCACCCAACATATTTCAGAAACACTTAGAATGGTTGTGAATGCTTTGATTTGTAAAATAGGATTCAAATGCTTTTTGTTTTCTTTTAGCTCGGTCACTGTGCTTTCGGAAAGTATTCAGACCCCTTGACTTTTTCCACATTTTGTTACATTAGTCTTATTCTAAAAATGATTAAATCATTTTCCCCCCCTCATCAATCTACAGACAATGCCCCATAATGACAAAGCAAAAACTGTTTTTTAGAAGTTTTTGCTAACAAAATAAAAAAAATTAAATTACATTTACTCAGACCCTTTAATCAGTACTTTGTTGAAGCACATTTGGCAGCGATTACAGAATCAAGTCTTCTTGGGTATGACGCTACAAGCTTGGCTCACCTGTATTTGGGGAGTTTCTCCCATTCTTCTCTGCAGATCCTCTCAAGCTCTGTCAAGTTGGATGGGGAGCTATTTTCAGGTCTCTCCTGAGATGTTAGATCAGGTTCAAGTCCAGGCTCTGGCTGGGTCACTCAAGGACATTCAGAGTCTTGTCCCGAAGCCACTTCTGTGTTGTCTTGGCTGTGTGCTTAGTGTTGTTATCCTGTTGGAAGGTGAACCTTCGCCCCCAGTCTGAGGTCCTGAATGCTCTGGAGCAGGTTTTCATCAAGGATCTCTGTACTTTGGCTCTCAGTCCCTGCTGCTGAAAAACATCTCCACACCATGATGCTGCCACCACCATGCTTCACCATAGGGATGGTGCCAGGTTTCCACCAGATGTGATGTTTGGCATTCAGGTCAAAGAGTTCCCTTTTGGTTTCATCAGACCAGAGAATTTTGTTTCTCATGGTCTGAGAGTCTTTAGGTGCCTTTTGGCAAATTCCAAACGGGCTGTGCTGTCATGTGGCCACTCTACCTAAAGGCTTGATTGGTGGAGTGCTACGGAGATGGTTGTACATCTGGAAGGTTCTTCCATCTCCACAGAGGAACTCTAGAGCTCTGTCAGAGTGACCATCAAGTTCTTGGTCACCTCCCTGACCAAGGCCCTTCTTCCCCGATTGCTCAGTTTGGCAGGTTGGCCAGCTTTAGGAAGAGTCTTGGTGGTTCAAAACATCTTCCATTTAAGAATGATGGACTGCACTTTGTTCTTAGCGACCTTAAATGCTGCAGACATTTTTTGGTACGGTTTTCCAGATCTGTGCCCTGACACAATCCTGTCTCGGAGCTCAATGGACAATTCCTTCGACCTCATGGCTTGGTTTTTGCTCTGATATGCACTGTCAACTGTGGAACATTATATAGACAGGTGTGTGCCTTTCCAAATCATATCCAATCAAATGAATTTACCACAGGTGGACTCCAAAAGTTCTAGAAACATCTCAAGGATGATCAATGGAAACAGGATGCACCTGAGCTCAATTTTGAGTCTCATAGCAAAGGGTCTGAATACTTGTGAAAATAAGGTATTTCTGTTTTCTAATCAGTTTTAGAATATGGCTGTAACGTAACAAAATGTGAAAAAGTCAAGGGGTCTGAATACTTTCTGAAGGCATTGTACATGGTGTAAGTAGGTTGATTCTTTTTTTTAGGATGTTCACCTACAGTATTGCTAACTGATTAGCTACTCCTTTCAGAATCTTTTTTGACTGACTCATATAACCAAAGATATAGGTTGTGTCCTAAATGGCACCCTATTCCCTATATTGTGCAATACCTTTGACCAGAAAACAATTGGTCCCGGTCAAAAGTAGAGCACTACATAGGGAATAGGGTGCAATTTGGGTCACAACCACAGGAGAGCTTAACAACCCAAGTATATGAGCCCAAAGTGTATGTTCCATGTGTAGTATAAAGAGACGTGGGTGCAGTGTGCACTCAAGTTACTGTTCTCAATGACTGATGGTAACTTTCACCTTGAAAAAATGCTTTGATTTCTTCTTGGCTTTTTATAATGTGCATCCCAAATGGCACCCTATTTCCTTTATGCCTCACTACTTTGTCTCTTGTCAATAGTAGTGCACTATTTTGGGAATGGGGTGCACATTTGTTTTTCTGTGGTGCAGTATGATAAAGTTGCATTATGAATGTGTGGTGAATTCTATAAAGATTGGTAACCTCTCATTGTGTTACCCATTCACATGCCTTTTATAAAGTTGTATTCTTTAAGCAATAAAGTTAACATCTTTTATAGTGACCTATTGTTCCTCATGTATTCTGGAGTTATTTACAGTTCTTTCCTCATTTTTAGGTGTTTTTGTACTGTGTATGTCAGCCTCAGTTTTATACATCATCATGGACAAAAGCTGATTTAATTTATTTTATTTTACTATGACCAACAAGTCATAAAATGCAATTATGTTTTGATGGTAAATTATTCTAAATAGGACAACTAATGTAAAGTAATTACAATGACCGACAGTGACATGGCCTGCATACTCACCAGGCATGTCACCCATTGATCATGTTTGGGATGCTCTGGATCGATGTGTACGACAGCATGTTTCAGTTTCCACCAATATCCAGCAACTTCGTACAGCCATTGAAGAGGAGTCCAACAACATTCAGGCCACAATAAACAGCCTGCTCAGCTCTATGCGAAGGAGATGTGTCATGCTGCATGAGGCAAAATGGTGGTCACACCAGAAACTGACTAGTTTTTCTGATCCATGCCCCTACTGTTTTTTTTTAGCTATCTGTGACCAACAGATGCATATCTGTATTCCTAGTCATGTGAAATCCACAGATTAGGGCCTAATGAATGTATTTAAATTGACTGATTTCCTTATATGAACTTTTAAAGGCTCTGCATGGTCAATCCAATGTCTAGGGTGGCCGTACAGCATTTATTGCAATGCTACAGAAGCTAGAGCAAACATACTTGCATGTTCGATCTCATCACTGACAATTTGAGCTAATTAGCATCTTTGCAACTACTTAGCATGTTAGCAAACCGTAATCCTTTAACCTAATTCCTAACCTTAAACCCTAACCCTGAGCCTAGCTAATGTTAGCATTAGCCACTTTGCTAACATTAGCGTTAGCTACCTGCCCACAACAAATTGGAATTAGTGATATATCATACATTTAGCAAATTCGTAACATATTGTACGAATTGTAATTCGGAACATTTTGTACAGAATTCCAATTTGTAATATGTCATCCGAATAGTAATTCGTAACATATATGAAAATCTTGAAGGATATCCACAAATTAATACATAGGCCTACCATACGAAACGTAACATATCATACTATTTGGAGTGTCCCGGATTGACATTTACTATGTTACATATACCCCTGAGTCAGTGTTGGAAGGACACTGAGGAACTTCTGCATCTTTATTTCGATAACTTTTGAAATGGCTGGAGCAATCATTGAAAACATGACGACAAAGAAGCCGGTATGTACTGGAATAATTTTGCTCAGTCTTCAAGTAGTGTCAGTTTTAGTCGGGGGATTGATCGGTAAGTGAAACCCAGTTTTGATTTTCTGTCAGATTAGGCTATCGGAAAGATTTCCACTTCTTTAGGATCATAAAAATGAAAAAAAAAATATGCATTTGAAAATGGTCGCCTAATTTCATTTAGTTTATGTGACCTAACAAACAATATAGGCTATAATGAAGGCTATTGTAGMGAATCATTAGCCTACCATCTAAACCGCTTTGAAATATTTGTTAAATACCCGAAAATGTCATATTTACAGCTGTTTGACGCTGGTGACAGTGTACAAAACCAAAAGTAAAAAGACCATTGAGGTACACTGTATGGCCAAAAGTATATGGACACCACTTCAAATTAGTGGAATCAGCTATTTCAGCCACAGCCATTGCTGACAGGTGTATAAAATTGAGCAAACAGCCATTCAATCTCCATAGACAAACATTGGCAGTAGAATGGCCTTACTGAAGAGCTCAGTGACTCAAAGTGGCACCGTCATATGATGCCCCCTTTCCAACAAGTAATTTCATCAAATTTCTGCCCTGCTACAGCTACCCCAGTCAACTGTGTTAGGTTCTAAATATCTGAGTAATAAATTGACGGACACTATAAAAGCTCCAACCAAGTTTATTCCCCCAAAGGATCGAACAGCTGAACAGGCAAAACATATTTCCACCAGTGATAGTATATATACCCCAATTTGGGTGGAGTCTCCTCCTTCTTTCTAAACATTACATCTTTATTGCTCGGCAGGAAGTTAAGTGATACGGGCAATAAACTGTTCCTTCTCCCTTAATGTGACCTGACCTCGACTCCCTTCCTCACTACACCACATCAATCCACCCTTGTCCGTGCCTGCCACATGTTATTGACCTTACTTTACGCAATACATTCCAAACTTAATTGCCTCCACCATATACATTCCTCCTACAGTTAAGTGATAGGGGCGGACATTAAAATGGCGCCGACAGAGAGGGCTGCCTCACTTCTAGTCCTTAGGAAACTTTGCAGTATTTTGTTTTTTATGTATTATTTATTACATTGTTAGTCCAGAAAATCTTAAGTGTTATTACATACATCCAGGAAGAACTATTAGATATCAACTTCCAGGAATATGACTTTYCCGAAGCGGATCCTTTGTCCGAACTAGCCAGGGCAATTGAGCTGATTCCAGAGGCTGACCCAAAACAACGCCGCCAGAGAAGAGGTAGACGGATTGGTCTTCTGGTCAGACTTCGGAGGAGCGCACACTGCCCACCACTTCTGAGTATATTACTCGCTAATGTCCAGTCTCTAGATAACAAGGTAGACAAAATTAGGGCAAGGGTTGCTTTCCAGAGAGACATTAGGGATTGTAACATACTCTGTTTCACGGAAACATGGCTCTCTTGGGATATGCTGTCGGAGTCGATGCAGCCACCTGTATTCTTTGTACGTTGCACCTGCAGGAATAAACATCTCTACGGGAAGAAGAAGGGTGGGGGTGTATGTTTCATGATTAACGACTCATGGTGTAATTGTAACAACACACCTGACCTAGAATTCCTCACAATCAAATGCTGACCGTATTATCTCCCAAGAGAATTCTCCTTGGTTATTGTCACAGCCATGTACAGTTGAAGTCGGACGTTTACATACACCTTAGCCAAATACATTTAAACTCAGTTTTTCACAATGCCTGACATTTAATCGTAGTAAAGATTCCCTGTCTTAGGTCAGTTAGGATCACCACTTTACTTTAAGAATGTGAAATGTCAAAATAATAGTAGAGAGAATGATTTATTTCAGCTTTTATTTCTTTCATCACATTCCCAATGGGTCAGAAGTTTACATACACTCAATTAGTATTTYGTAGCATTGCCTTTAAATTATTTAACTTGGCTCAAACGTTTCGGGTAGCCTTCCACAGGCTTCCCACAATAAGATGGGTGAATTTTGGCCCATTCCTTCTGACAGAGCTGGTGTAACTGAGTCAGGTTTGTAGGCCTCCTTGCTCGCACGCTTTTTCAGTTCTGCCCACAAAKTTTCTATAGGATTGAGGTCAGGGCTTTGTGATGGCCACTCCAATAAATTGACTTTGCTGTCGTTACGCCATTTGGCCTCAACTTTGGAAGTATTCTTGGGGTCATTGTCCATTTGGAAGACCCATTTGCGACCAAGCTTTAACTTCCTGACTGATGTCTTGAGATGTTGCTTCCAATATATCCACATAATTTTCCTCCTCATGATGCCATCTATTTTGTGAAGTGACCCAGTCCCTCCTGCAGCAAAGCACCCCACAGCATGATGCTGCACCCGGTGCTTCATGGTTGCGATGGTGTTCTTCGGCTGGCAAGCCTCCCCCTTTTCCCCAAACATAACAATGTTCATTATGGCAAACAGTTCTATTTTTGTTTTCATCAGACAGAGGACATTTCTCAAAAAGTACGATCTTTTCCCATGTGCAGTTGCAAACCGTAGTCTGGCTTTTTTATGCGGTAGTCTACTGCTGGAAAAACGTATGTGTTATGGCTTTACACCCCCTGCTTATAATGTGGATAAAGGGTTACTTGTCTAACAGAACACAGAGGTGTTCTTTAATGGAAGCCTATCAATATAATCCATTAGAATCAGGAATTCCCAGGGTAGCTGTTTAGCCCCTACTTTTTTTCAATTTTTACTAACATGCCACTGACTTTGAGTAAGCCAGAGTTCTATGTATGCGGATGACTCAACACTATACACAGCGACTGAAATGACTGCAACAAAGAGATGCGTTAGTTTCAGAGTGGATGGCAAGGAATAGATAGCCCAAATATTTCTAAAACTAAAAAGCATAGTATTTGGAACAAACCTCACTAAACCCTAAACTCAACTAATCTTGTAATAAATGATGTTGAAATTGAGCAAGTTGAGTGACTAAACTGCTTGAGTACCTCCTGGATTGTAAACTGTCATGGTCAAAACATATTGATAGAACAGTAGCTAGATGGGGAGAAGTACAGTATGTCATGATAAGGCGCTGCCTCTACTTCTGACAGCACCTGTCCCATTGGTTCAGAACAGGGCACACGGCTGGCCCTTGGATGTACACAGAGAGCTAATATAATAACATGCATGTCAATCTCTCCTGGCTCAAAGTGGAGGAGAGATGACTTCATCACTGCTTGTATTTATGAGAGGTATTGACATGTTGAATGCACCCAGCTGTCTGTTTGAACTACTGGTGCACAGCTCGGACACCCATGCATACCCCACAGACATGCAACAAGAGTCTCCTCACAGTCCACAAGTCCAGAACAGACTATGAAAGGCACACAGTACTAAATAGAGCCATGACTACATGAAACTCTACTCCACATCAAGTAACTCATGCAAGCAGTAAAATTAGATTTAAAAAACAGATAAAAAAAAAACCTTATGGAACAGCAGGACTGTGAAGCAACACAAACAAAGTGCACACACACCACACACACACACACACAACACACACACACACACACACACACACACACACACACACACACACACACACACACACACACACACACACACACACACGCACACACACACACACACCACACACGACACACACAACACACACACACACACAATAGCATACGCACTATACACAGACGTACACATGGATTTTGTACTGTATATATGTGGTAGTGGTGGAGTAGGGGCCTGAGGGCACACAGTCAGAATGTATTGTAATGTTTTTAAAATTGTATAAACTGCCTTAATTTTGCTGGACCCCAGGAAGAGTAGCTGCTGAATGGGGATCCATAATAAATACAAATAAAAGCCCCCCCCCGCCCTCTTTTTGGCAAATCTGACCACGACTCCATTTTGCTCCTCCCTTCAAACAGGATGTACCCGTCTTAAGAACTATTCAGAACTGGTCTGACCAATCGGAATCCACGCTGTTTTGATCACGCGGACTGGGATATGTTCCAGGTAGCATCAGAGAATAATATCGATGTATATGCCGATTCGATGAGTGAGTTTATAAGGAAGTGCATAGGATATGTTGTACCCACTGTGACTATTAAAACCTACCCTAACCAGAAATCGTTGATAGATGGTGGCATTCGCACAAAACTGAAAGCGCGAACCACCGCATTTAACCACGGCAAGGCGACTGCGATTATGGCTGAATACAAACAGTGTAGTTATTCCATCCGCAAGGCAATCAAACAAACAAAATGTCCGTATAGAGACAAAGAGGAGTCGCAATTCAACGGCTCAAACACGAGACGTATGTGGCAGGTTCTACAGACATCACAGGCTTCAAAAGAAAACCAGCTACGTCGTCTTGCTTCCAGATAAACTAAACACTTTCTTTGCCCACTTTGAGGATAATACAGTGCCACCGACGCGGCCTGCTACCAAGGATTGTGGGCTCCCTTCTCCGTGGTTGATGTGAGTAAGACATTTAAACGTGTTAAACCTCGCAAGGCTAACGGCCCAGACGGCATCCCTAGCCGCGTACTTAGAGCATGCACAGACTAGTTGGCTGGTGTGTTTACGGACATATTCAATCTCTACCTATCCCAGTCTGCTGTCCCCACATGCTTCAAGATGGCCACCATTGTTCCTGTTCCCAAGAAGGCAAAGGTAACTGAACTAAATGACTATCACCCTGTAGCACTCATTTCTGTCATCATGAAGTGCTTTGAAAGGCTAGTCAAGGATCATATCACCTCCACCTTACCTATCACCCTAGACCCACTTCAATTTGCTTACCGCCCCAATAGGTCCACAGACAATGCAATCGCCATAACACTGCACACCGCCCTATCCCATCAAGACAAGAGGAATAACTACGTAAGAATGCTGTTCATTGACTGTAGCTCAGCATTCAACACCATAGTACCCTCCAAGCTCATTAAGCTTGAGGCCCTGGGTCTCAACCCCGCCCTGTGCAATTGGGTCCTGGACTTCCTGACGGGCCGCCCCCAGGTGGTGAAGGTAGTAAACAACAWCTCCACTTCGCTGATCCTCAACACTGGGGCCCCACAAGGGTGCGTGCTCAGCCCGCTCCTGTACTCCCTGTTCACCCATGACTGCACGGCCATGCACGTCTCCAACTCAATCATCAAGATTGCAGACAACACAACAGTAGTAGGCTTGATTATCAACAACGACGAGACAGCCTACAGGGAGGAGGTGAGGGCACTCGAAGTGTGGTGTCGGCAAAACAACCTCTCACTCAACGTCAACAAAACAAAGGAGATGATCGTGGACTTCAGGAAACAGCAGAGGGAGCACCCCCATATCCACATCAACAGGACAGCAGTGGAGAATGTGGAAAGTTTTAAGTTCCTCGGCGTACACATCACAGACAAACTGAAATGGTTCAGCCACACAGACAGTGTGGTGAAGAAGGCACAACAGCGCCTCTTCAATCTCAGGAGGCTGAAGAAATTTGGCTTGTCACCTAAAACCCTCACAAACCTTTACAGGTGCACAATTGAGAGCATCCTGTCGGACTGCATCACCACCTGGTACAGCAACTGCACCGCCCACAACGGCAAGGCTCTCCAGAGGGTGGTGCGGTCTGCACAACGCATCACCGGGGGCAAACTACCTGCGCTCCAGGACACCTACAGCACCCGATGTCACAGGAAGGCCAAAAAGATCATCAAGTACAACAACCACCCGAGCCACTGCCTGTTCACCCTGCTACCATCCAGAAGGCGAGGTCAGTACAGGTGCATCAAAGCTGGGACCGAGAGACTGATAAACAGCTTTTATCTCAAGGCCATCAGACTGTTAAACAGCCATCACTAACACAAAGAGGTTGCTGCCTACCTACAGACTTGAAATCATTGGCCACTTTAATAAATGGATCACTAGTCACTTTAATAATGCCACTTTAATTATGTTTACATATCTTGCATTACTAATCTCATTTGTATATACTGTATTTTATGCCATCTATTGCATCTTGACCATGCCGCTCTGTCATTGCTCATCCATATATTTATATGTATATATCCTTATTCCATTCCTTTACTTAGATTTGTGTGTATTAGGTAGTTGTTGTGGAATTAGATGACATGTTAGATATTGCTGCGCTGTCAGAACTAGAAGCACAAACATTTCGCTATACTCGCAATAACATCTGCTAACCATGTGTATGTGACCAATAAAATTGTATTTTATTTGATGCAGATAACCATTAACTTCTGATGTAGACCCTAGAATATAACACTCAATATTTCAATAGGATACCTGATAATGAACAATATTCCAAGTTTAGGAGTCAGAACCCAGAGCCTAAGATCACCATACGCAATACCAAGCGTCGGCTGAAGTGGTGTAAAGCTCGGCGCCATTGACTCTGGAGCAGTGGAAATGTGTTCTCTGGAGTGATGAATCACGCTTCATCTCCTGGCAGTCCGATGGACGAATCTGGGTTTGGCGGATGCCAGGAGAACACTATCTGCCCCGAATGCGTAGTGTCAACTGTAAAGTTGGGTGGAGGAGGAATAATGGTCTGGGGCTGTTTTTTCTTGGTTTGGGCTGGGACCCTTAGTTCCAGTTAAGGGAAATCTTAACGCTACAGCATACAATTACATTCGAAATGATTCTGTACTTCCAACTTTCCAACCCCATCCAACACCTTTGGGATGAATTGGAACACCGACTGCGAGCCAGGCCTAATCACCCAACATCAGTGCCTGACCTCACTTATGCTCTTGTGGCTGAATGGAAGCAAGTCTCCTCAACAATGTTCCAATATCTAATGGAAGGTCTTCCCAGAAGAGTGGATGCTGTTATTGCAGCAAAGGGGGGGCAGGGGGGGGGCAGCTCCATATTAATGCCCATGATTTTGGAAATGGATGTTCAATGAGTAGGTTTCCACATACTTTTGGTCATGTAGTGTAGAACGGCTACACTGCTATCAGACTTGCTTTCAATACATTTGATCGGGTCGTGCACAAGGCTTCATACTCTCAGATTATAGGAAATATTTACCAGTTCTTTGGATCATAAACATTACAGCAAATTTATTTAGACATTAAAAGTCCATAGGTTATGTCAGTGATATGGATAATTTTACGCATCTTTCCCTCTTTTCGCACGAGGCAGCTTGAGGTGTCCGAACAGTTTCTTTACTACAGGATCATTCTCCACTACTAGTTAGCTGTTTTCAGTTCATTAACACACACAGGAAGAATATTGCAATACTGTACTTTCCACTGATTCAATTGAACTGCAACTTGTCATGTGCATAACCAGCCTGTAAGGTGGTTCAAACTTTTCCCCTGTTCCCTATCAGTTGCTAGCCTATAAGCCCACATACATATCTATAAATATTAACACATTTCTGTAAAATTGCGAATGTTCACGTTTGAATAATGTATTTGATATCCCTCTCTATCAGCTCCCAGTCCCACCATGGCTATCCACTATCTGGCTACCAAATGTGTGGACATCCACCATCYCCACATTCACCACAAACACATGGGGCCCGAATGGTTGATGCATTTGGGGCCCAAACAGTATCACAAGATCTGTGACTTCGACAAGTCTTTGGGGAAGACTATTGATGTCAACAACATAGTGTTTTCTCTCCATGTTCCCTTTCCCAACAAACAGATGAGCCCCTGGTTCCAGTTCCTGCTGATGGTTCCACAGTTTACATTGGCTTCAGAATAGTCAACCAGATAGGTAAGTGACATTCCATTTTACTGTAGCTTTCACCTGGATACACCTGGTTAGGCTATGTCATGAAAAGAGCAGGTGTTCCTAATTTTTTGTACACTCAGTGTATATCTGGCTGTGTACAGTACATTGAGCATACAAAACATTTAGGACACCTGCTCTTTCCATGACAGACTGGCCAAGTGAATCCAGGTGAAAGCTATAATCTCTTATTGATGTCACTTGTTAAATCCACTTCAATCAGTGTAGATGAAGGGGAGGAGACTGGTTAAAGAAGGATTGTTAAGCCTTGAGACAATTCAGACATGGATTGTGTATGCGTGCCATTCAGGGGGTAAATGGGCAAGACAAAATGCCAGGAGCACCGGTTTTTGTCAAGAACTGCTACCCTGCTAAGTTTTTCATGCTCGACAGCCAACTTGATACAACTGTGGGAAGCATTGGAGTCAACATGGGCCAGCATCCCTGTGGAACGCTTTTGACACCATGGTTAGAGTCCATGGCCCAATGAATTGAGGCTATTCTGAGGGCAAAAGGGGGTGGGGGTGCAACTCAATATTAGGAAGGTGTTCCTAATGTTTGGTATACACAGTATATATCTCAATGGTTAGCATTTTGTATGAGACAGTAAGTGGTGAGTACATGTTCTTTCAGATGATTAAATGAGAATATTTGTACTCTCCTGTGTACACTCTTCTTCAAGATGAGACTGYAAGGAATCACCTCTGCCTACTGGGAGTAGATTGGGCTAATTGTCTTTGGCTTTTCTATCCTCCTTATATTTGACCTGAGTGAGAAGTAGTATTCATCAATTCGTTTTTTATTTTGGCATTAGTTGATCTGTTTCATTTTGACAAAGATAGTATTTGACTCTCAAAAGATAATGGGATGAATCCATTCCACAACATCTGGTCATTAGACTTGGGGACAGAGATAGCAGTATTCTTCAGAAAATAACTGCATCTCTATGTCTATGATACAAACCCACTATTACATTATAATTAGAACTATAATGTTGGGAGCATTTTCCTCATTATCCTTATATTATAAAAAATGACATTGTATTCTCCTTAACCTAAACCAGAGATGGCCTTCATCATTGTGGCTAGTATTTCCTTGTGCCTGTACTTCCTCTTTCTGTGTGTCATGGTTTAGCAGGTATTCTAGAACTTCAGTGGGAAAATAGGCCAACTGCTGGCCATGACAGAAAATAGAAGACCATGACAGAAAACAGGGTGGGTAAAAGGCAATAATTATTCAATTTGTTTTAAAGTGGCACAGTACCACTCCATTACTTTGAGTTTGTCTCAACACTAACAAGTATAGAATCAGTTTACCCTACTCTCAATCCTAAACATAACCATGATGAGGATGAATGAATATCTGTGGTAAGGGCAAACTTCTATCTTTTCTGTCATTGGGCACAGACAGTGCTTCCCAATACCCTTTAGTTGGTCTTAACACTAACATGTCTGTCCTGGTGTTATCAGGGCATTATCTTCACGTTCAAGTTCCTGGTGTTGGACACTCTGGCGTATGCAGCCGTGACTGTCATCTTCTTTATCGTCAGTCAGGTGAGAGCAACAATAATATCCTGGAGTGATGGTGTAACGTCCTGACCAGAGTTCTTATGTGTTTTGCTTGTTTAGTGTTGGTCAGGACGTGAGCTGGGTGGGAATTCTATGTTGTGTGTCTAGTTTGTCTGTTTCTGTGTCCAGCCTAATATGGTTCTCAATCAGAGGCAGCTGTCAATCGTTGTCCCTGATTGAGAATCATATATAGGAGGCTTGTTTTGTGTTGGGATTTTGTGGGTGATTGTTTCCTGTCTTCTGTCTTTGTGTTCTGCACCAGATAGGACTGTTTTCGGTTTTCACATTTATTGTTTTTGTTGTTTGTAGTGTTCACACATTCTTTATTAAATATGTTGAACACTAGCTGCGCTGCGTTTTGGTCCTCTCCTTCATCCCAGGAAGAAAACCGTTACAGATGGGTCACATGGGTCAATTTGTTCTGTTTTAAGAGTAGAATAACCATCCCTCTTGTGTAATTCAGATACATTATTTCCTGTTTTGGGGGACAATAAATTCCTATTTTATTGTTTTACATTCTATTGTATTCTACTCCATTCCATTCCACCAGGTTATTGAAGTCTACTGGCGCTTGGGTGACTACTCTTTCTGCTTGGGTGACTACTCTATCCAGATGCACAGTCACAGTGCCTTTCTCACAGGAACCTACGGCATGTGGAACTTTGTGTTGTCCATCCTGTTTCTCTACTCACCCTCCCACAAGACTCACATTGACAAGACAGATAACACCGGATCAACAGGTTAACACCCTCTTCAGACTCTATCAATTTGAATATGTTGTTGAGAGGACAGCATTTAACAATACATAATACATAATAATAAAATAATATCAAATAAAGAAAATACTGACTCCGCTACGGACTCGGGAGAGGTGAAGGTCAAGAGCCATGCGTCCTCCGAAACACGACGCTGCCAAGCCGGACTGCTCGCTTAACCTGGAAGCCAGCCGCACCAATGTGTCGGAGGAAACACCAAAGTCAGCTTGCAGGCGCCCGGCCCGCCACAAGGAGTCGCTAGAGCGCGATGGGACAAGGAAATTCCGACCAACCAAACCCTTCCCTAACCCGGATGACGCTGGGCCAATTGTGTGCCGCCTCATGGGTCTCCCAGTCACGGCTGGCTGTGACAAAGCCTTGGATCGAACCCGGGTCTGTAGTGACACCTCAAGCACCGCTATGCAGTGCCTTAGACCGCTGCAAAACTTTGAAGGCCCTCATGGTATATTTGTCATGCCCATGTATTTCAGTTTTGTATTGACTGTTAAAGTATGTGTGTGTCAACAAACTTGGACTTAATCAGTATTTTAATAGATGGCCTACATTTAATTTAAACATAGCATATCTTAAAATGTATTTAACCTTTATTTTGACAGGGAGTCAAGGTCTCTTTAATAGATGAGCCCTGTATACACATCAATACACAATAACATATATCAATATACTCTACATGTATCAATTTACAATGCCTTCAGAAAGTATTCAGACCCCTTGACTTTTTCCACATTTTGTCTTATTGTAAGTCTTATTGTAAAATTGATTAAATAAATGTTTCCCTCATCAATCTACACACAATACCTCATAATGATAGAAATGATAGAAATTTTTGCAAATGTATAAAAATAGAAAGAACTGATTTACATAAGTATTCAGCCCTTTGCTATGAGACTCGAAATTGAGCTCAGGTGCATCCTGTTTCTATTGATCATCCTTGAAATGTTTCTACAACTTGATTGGAGTCCACATGTGGTAAATTCAATTAATTGGACATGATTTGGAAAGGCACACACCTGTCTATATAAGGTCCCACAGTTGACAGTATATGTCAGAGCAAAAACCAAGCTATGAGGTTGAAGGAATTGTCCACAGAGCTCTGAAACAGGATTGTGTCGTGACACATATCTGGGGAAGGGTACCAGAACACTTATGTAGCATTGAAGGTCCCCAAGAACACAATGGCCTCCATCATTCTTAAATGGAAGAAATTCAGARCCACCAAGACTTGGTGGAACCAACCAAGACTTCCTAGAGCTGGCCACCCGGCCAAACTGAGAAATTGGGGGAGAAGAGCCTTGGTCATGGAGGTGACTAACAACCTGATGGTCACTCTGACAGAGCTCAAGAGTTCCTCTGTTGAGGTAGGAGAACCTTCCAGAAGGACAACCATCTCTGCAGCACTCCACCAATCAGGCCTTTATGTTAGAGTGGCCAGACGGAAGCCACTCCTCAGTAAAAGGCACATGACAGCCCGCTTGGAGTTTGCCAAAAGGCACTTAAAGGGCACTCAGACCATGGGAAACAAGATTCTCTGGTCTGATGAAACCAAGATTGAACTCTTTGGCCTGAATGCAGAGCGTCACGTCTGGAGGAAACCTGGCACCACCCTACGGTGCAGCATGGTGGTGGCAGCATCATGCTGTGGGGATGTTTTTCAGCGGCAGAGACTGGGAGACTAATCAGGATCGAGGGAAAGATGAATGGAGCAAAGTACAGAGAGATCCTTGATGAAAACCTGCTCCAGAGCGCTCAGGACCCTAAGCACACAGCCAAGACAACGCAGGAGTGGCTTCGGGACAAGTCTCTGAATATCATTGAGTGGCCCAGACAGAGCCCGGACATGAACCCGATCGAACATCTCTGGAAAGACCTGAAAATAGCCTGACAGAGCTTAAGAGGATCTGCAGAGAAGAATTGGAGAAACTCCCCAAATACAGGTGTGCCAAGCTTGTAGCGTCATACCCRAGAAGACTCAAGGCTTTAATCACTGCCAAAAGTGCTTCCACAAAGTACTGAGTAAAGGGTCTGAATACTTATGTAAATGTGATATATATATTTTTAAGCAATTCTAAAAACCTGTTTTTGCTTTGTCATAATGCAATATTGTGTGTAGATTGATGAGGGGAAAAAACTATTTCATACATTTTTGAATTTGGCTGTAACATAACAAATTGTGGAAAAAGTAAAGAGGTCTGAATACTTTCCGAATACACACATCAATATTCACATCGATAAGCCTAATACAGTAGCTATGAGATTGAGGAACAGTCAGGGGGGCAGGCTCACAGGCAGAGGGCGCCCTGTATATAAAGAAGGAGACGTGGAGATAAATTGCACAATTCCAGTCCTCCCTCCAACCAGCGTTCCCACCATTCCATGTATTTAGACAGACCAGAGAGAAAAAAGGTCGTTCCTCCTTTCTGTCTGTCACTCAGCCGTGCAGCTCAACGGAATCGCGGTTGGCTAAAAGTCGAACTAGTCGGTCATAACAGTAGGTTTATGTTAATTAAAAAATATATTAATTACTTTATACCCAAGAAAAGCACGACGGCTCGATTTCAGCGGACTTCAAGATACTTTATCGATTCCAAGAGGCAATGAAAACAGATTTTTCGAAAATTGTGCAGCCCTAGAGATTAAGATTTTGTTTAAGATTTTGCGTTTGTAACAGAGGCCAGCCATAAAGCAGGTGAGTGCAGAGCTATCGGGGTTAGATTAATGAGAACAGAATATACATCATTCGAATTATATTGGCGTTAAGAGCACATGTAACTAAACTTCTACAGATTATAGTTGGTATGGATGTGTAGGATTAGGATACCTGCCTTTTTGTTACACGTCGGGTTTCTCTCACGCCTGCCTGCGTGATGCCGTTGTCTTGCCATATGGTCAGTCTCTTATCCCATGTGGGTTTAAGCAAATGTGTAGCATCACTGTTTTACTCCAGCGCCAGCATAGTATATGTTCTTGTAATATATACATGTTTTTGTAATTGCATAGTAATGGAGTTTTTGCTGTTGGATAGAACAACTTGATGTTATCCTTTATGCTGTCTTCTACAGAGAAACTCAGACCCACACATGTCTTGGGTTGAATAAAACACCAATAATAATCTTTAATAATAAATCAATGTATGGCCCATCTCTACCTTATGTTTGTGTGTGGTGCCTTGAGGGTCAGCACACACTGCGGATATCAGCCTTTTTTGAATAAATGTGATGAGTCTGAACTTGTGACCGTTGATGTGTAGTTCCAGAGACAGTGCAAGGATAAATGGACAAATCTGGAACTTGCTCTGTGTTCAATGTTTTAAGATTTTTTTTCCATCTCTGCTAAATGGTAAATCTAGTTTTTTTCCCTCTCTGCTAAATGGTAAATCTAGATCTTTTTTTCATCTCTGCTAAATGGTAAATCTAGATATTTTTTCATCTCTGCTAAATGGTAAATCTAGATATTTTTTTCATCTCTGCTAAATTATAAATCTAGATATTTTTTTTTCATCTCTGGTAAATGGTAAATATAGATCTTCATCTTCGCAGGAAGTGATCATAACCTCTTAGAAAAAAAGGTGCTGTATCTCGAACCTTAAAGGGTTCTTTGGCTCTCTCCATAGGAGAACCCTTTGAAGAACCCATTTTGGTTCCAGGTAGAACCCTTTTTGATTCCAGGTAGAAATCTTTTGGGTTCCATGTAGAACGCTTTCCATAGAGGGTTCTACGTGGAACAAAAAATGGTTCTACCTGTAACTTAAAAGGGTTATCCTATGGGGACAGCCGAAGAGCTGTTTTGGAACCCTTTTTTCTGAGAGTGTATGAATGCTGTTTCACCAGTCTGGTCTGGTTGAGCCTGTAAGGTACTGTGACCAGTTCAGACACCTGCACTGTCATGTCCAAGACTTTATAAGATGACCTGTAATGGAATTAACAAGAATAGCACATCTTCTTTAACTGTTTCCTAGTGTTGCCAAAGTTGACTTGAAAGCAGTAACCTTGGTTCAGAATGATGTCTGTCTGAAAGGCCTGATGAAGATTCACCATTATTAGTGTGTCGGTGTTCTTTGCCCACTAGACTTACAGTACATGTACCAGAAATTAATATCTTCTTTCACCTTCAAAAGGTCTGAGCCTGTTCATGCCATGCTAGATTTTTGAATGTAGAAATATAATGTAATTATATTAGAAACCACTGCTGTAGATCATTTAAGGTGAATCAAAAGGTCAGGCGAGAAGTGGAGTAACCACCTGTGGCTTTGTGTCCCAAATGGCACCCTATTATGTAATGCACTTATTTTGATACTTAAGTATATTTAAAACCAAATACTTTTAGACTTTTACTCAAGTAGTATTTTACTGGGTGACTTTCACTTTTACTTGAGTCATTTTCTATTTAGATATCTTTACTTTTCCTCAGGTATGACAATTGGGTACTTTTTCCACCACTGCACACACACACAAAGTTCATGACTCTGATAGGTTCTAACAAGGGTTGGTTGACAGACAAAACCAAACAAAGGATGTTCCTCCTCATATTAAACCAATAGCTGTGGCTTGCCAGTGTAACTGGTGTTGACGAATAGAAGAGTGGGAGAGGGGCATGGGGTCAGAGAATTAAGGAAAAGAACAGTTAGCACAATCATCCCCTTGTTATCCCTTATGTGTAGTTTGATCTCTGTTAATCCATGCCATGTTAACTGAATCATCAAACCAGATTAAGGCAGGGGGAACTAAAACCTGTCAGAATCACAGGAACTTCAAACTGATTCAAAAACKGCATCCCAAATAGATCCCTATTCCCTATATAGGCTAGTGCATTAGGGCTCTGTTCAAAAGTATAGATAATCACTAAAATATACTGAAGTATCAAAAGTAAAAGTATAAATCATTTAAAATTCCTTATATTAAGCAAACCAGATGGCACAATTTTCTTGTTTAAAAAATGTAAGCATAGCCAGGGGCACTTTCCAACACTCACACATAATTAAAAAAACGAAGCCTTCATGTTTAGTGAGTCCGCCAGATCAGAGGCAGTAGAGATGACTAGGGGTGTTCTCTTGATAAGTGCGTGAATTGGACCATTTTCCTGCAAAGCATTCAAAATGTAATGAGTACTTTTGGGTGTCATGAAAAATGTATGGAGAAAAACATACATTGTTTTCTTTAGGAATGTAGGGAAGTAAAAGTAGTCAAAAATATAAATAGTAAAGTACAGATACGCCCAGAAATGACTTAAGTAGTACTTTAATGTATTTTTACTTAAGTACTTTACACCACTGTGTATGTGTGTATCAAAGTGATGAAGTTATTCTGACGCTGTGACTCAAGGCAGCACTCTGTTCAACACCAAAAGGCTGACCATGCAGAATGTTAGAATGATACATTTTTGAGTGGTTTCTACTTAACCAGCCTCATCATAGACAGACTCCTCACAGGTTATTGTATTTTAAAGCATGATCTACAGTGATGCCTTTGCACTAGGCTACTCCAGCTCCTATGCCAAACTGCATCCCATAGGGCAAAACTGTCKGAAATGTTCGTAAACTGGTTGTAATGATGTTATTTCACACATCGTTGCCCTTTGGAATTGGGTTATGTTGTAAAGACTGTATATATCTGCATGCAAGTTGAGGAAAGCCTATAGGTTTGTCTGTATTCCTTTATGGGTGGCCCCAGTTGAGCATTTGAATCGCAGCCAGTCCCAGCAGGGCATCCAGATTTCAGTGGTCTTTTTGTTGTGTCTCAACAACCCAGTCAGACCCCACTGTGTCATTAGTTTGTTTGTGAACTCAACTGTTCCTTTGGCTGTGTTGTTTTTACTCTCAGTCTCTGAAAGAGTTTTGAGTTCCTCAAGCAGCCAGATAAGAGATTATGCTGTGCCCTGCCGTTGTGTGGGCCTACAGTGGTTAGAAAGTTCAGTGTATGGAACAACCAGCCAGACATACTGAACACTGACTATAACAATAACACTAAATTCTAAAGCTTATTTGAACTAATGTCCACTGAATATGTAGGTCTACCTGTTGATGGGTTTTAGGGATTATTGTCGATCCAACTTGAGGAAAGGTTTAGTGATTTATGAGACGTTACAGTCAGTAATATGTGATTAAACCTGCTGAATCACAGAGGAATGACAAACAGCTTGTAATAGCAGGAAGCAACCAAAACAGGGTTAAAACGGACAATTTCACCTTTTCCCCCTGGGGCTCCGAAAGCGTAGCTCTTTTATCCGGAATGGGGCGGAATGATGACATCATAGGTAGCGTTGCCTGGACAACTGAGCAGCGTAGATGGAATTAAAAGCCTCCATGCCACTCCTCATCTGTATCATTGGGTTAGCAGGGCGTCTCCCATTCATTCACACCAACAGATACACACACACACACACACACACGCACGCACGCACACAGGTACACACACAACACACACAAGAACAACACGCACGACATGTACACACGTGTGTGTATGTCGTGTGTGTTGTTTGTGTGTAACGTGTGCTTGTGGTGTGTGTGTGTGTGGCGTGTTTGTGTGTGTGTGTGTGTGTGTGTGTGTGTGTGTGTGTGTGTGTGTGTGGAACGAACAGCTGACTGAAGACAGGACAGCCGGGTGTTTGTGCGGTTGAGTCCGTTTCTGCGATAACATTGACTCTTAACAACGTGATGAAACTTTGTTGCCCCTTGCTGGAACAAGCAAAGTGTTGTAGCAAAGGATGAAAATGGGCTTAGAAACTCTAACCCTGGAAATTTGACTGATAAACTCATGCGTACACTCGCAATGTCTGCCTGGTATTGTGATGCAATATTGACCATCGTAATGTAGCATGTTCATTCAAATGATGTTATCTGATGTGGCTCATGCAATGGAGTCTATTTTTTGCAACGTCAGTTGAGTTGAATCAACAAATCACAGCACATATTGATGGGTACACTTCCTGGTTTTACTTCCTGCTTCGCTCCTATGGGTACACTCGCAATGGCCACCAGTCCACCCATTATGCCATAATGTATTTGCTATTTGAACGGTTATTATGGAGACCCCGGTCATTTGGCTGACCAATTACCATCATCAAAAATTCCATTACCGTTACATCCCTACTGTAACGTCGACGCAGGGAGTCAGGGAACAGGTGCAGTTAGTGAGTTTAATATTAACGAACATAGAACGATACAAAACAAAAGAAATGTCTGACAAGAAAACATAACCAATACTGTTTGATAATAAAAGAGTGCTATATAAAGGGTAAGTAATCAGGGAGTAATGAAGTTCAGGTGTGACTGATGAGGAGTCGCAAATGTGCGTAAAGATGGGTTGCCAGGACCGGTGGTTAGTAGAACGGCGATGTCGAGCGCCGGGGAGCGGGAGTAGACGTGACACCTACGTTGGGCTCCCTTGTGGAACACAGGTGAAAATCGCTTTCTGTTCCCATGAATGAATGGTATTTAAAGAGACTAGTCCACTTGGAGTGGTGTGTGTGTGTGTGTGACTGTGTGTGTGGGGTGAGGTGGGGAGGTGGGGTGATGGAAGGAAGTTCTTTTTGGAAGCTGACATCAGTGTGAAGTTGGGGGCCAATCTGGTGCTGTTGTTGGAGTGCCATTCTGTTGTGTCTGAGTCAATGAATGAGCTTTATTATAATTCCAAGCCCTGCCGCTCTGTATGCCCAAACCTGTTCAACCCAATAGTGGCAGGTCATACTGCATCATAATAACAGTACATGGTTCTGTTCACAGCTTCACCCTTTAAAGGCACACCCACTAGCATTTCTTGATCTTGTGATTACTGTACAGAATGAATTACACACACAATCGTGTCTAAAAACAAACAAATGCCAATCAGGGCATCTGTTCTCCTTCTTCATCTCTGACTTTGCACTTGTAAATATCCCCCCCCCCCCAGTTCTCCAAAACTAAAACAGACAAGTGTTCGGGCCACACTGTTGACTGGATGCAAAGGAGTGTGTGTTGTTTGTATGTGTGTGTGTGTTTTTTGTATGTGTGTGTGTGTGTGTGTGTGTGTGTGTGTGTGTGTGTGTGGTGTGTGTGTGTGTGTGTGTGTGTGTGTGTGTGTGTGTGTGTGTGTGTGTGTGTGTGTGTGTGTGTGTGTGTGTGTGCAGTGCTTTTTGTAAGTACATGGAGTAGCCAGCCAAATAGAAAAAGTTGCCAGCCAGGGAGTTCCTGTCTGAGGGGGCATGCCCCCACAATATGTGTTTTGCAGAACAAGCTCTATTGGTGGCCTCTGGTACATTCTAATGCCTTGATTCCAGCTGAAATACACAGCTACATTATTGAATACTTTAATGACTTTACCTCCAGATTGGTAAAATGAGTTGTGGTATAGAAAGACATGACTTTACAATTAAAATGACTGAAAATGTATCAATTCAGTGTGCTGTTAGTTGTTTTGGATATTGTTTAGGCCTAGGCCTATATGATCAGGACTAAGTAAGGTTATTGTTAAAAAAGGCTATCTTAATTAAAGTCATATTTACAGTTGTACTAAACATATGAAATCAAATCAAATCAAATTTGATTTCTCACATACACATGGTTAGCAGATGTTAATGCGAGTGTAGCAAAATGCTTGTGCTTCTAGTTCCGACAATGCAGTAATAACCAACGAGTAATCTAACAAAACAATTTCACACAAACTACCTTATACACACAAGTGTAAAGGGATGAAGAATATGTACATAAAAATATATGAATGAGTGATGGTACAGAACGGCATAGGCAAGATGCAGTAGATGGTATAGAGTACAGTATATACATATGAGATGAGTAATGTAGGGTATGTAAACATATAACAGTGGCATTGTTTAAAGTGCTAGTGATACATGTATTACATAAAGATGGCAAGATGCAGTAGATGGTATAGAGTACAGTATATACATATGAGATGAGTAATGTAGGGTATGTAAACATTTATTAAGTGGCATTGTTTAAAGTGGCTAGTGATACATTTTTTACATACATTTTCCATTATTAAAGTGGCTGGAGTTGAGTCAGTATGTTGGCAGCACCACTCAATGTTAGTGGTGGCTGTTTAACAGTCTGATGGCCTTGAGATAGAAGCTGTTTTTCAGTCTCTCGGTCCCTGCTGTGATGCACTGTACCTCGCCTTCTGGATGATAGCGGGGTGAACAGGCAGTGGCTCGGGTGGTTATTGTCCTTGATGATCTTTATGGCCTTCCTGTGACATTGGGTGGTGTAGGTGTCCTGGAGGGCAGGTAGTTTGCCCCCAGTGATGCGTTGTGCAGACCTCATACCCTCTGGAGAGCCTTACGGTTGTGGGCGGAGCAGTTGCCGTACCAGGCGGTGATACAGCCCGACAGGATGCTCTCGATTGTACATCTGTAGAAGTTTGTGAGTGCTTTTGGTGACAAGCCGAATTTCTTCAGCCTCCTGAGGTTGAAGAGGCGCTGCTGCGCCTTCTTCACAACGCTGTCTGTGTGGGTGGACCAATTCAGTTTGTCCGTGATGTGTACGCCAAGGAACTTAAAACTTACTACCCTCTCCACTACTGACCCGTCGATGTGGATAGGCGGGTGCTCCCACTGCTGTTTCCTGAAGTCCACAATCATCTCCTTTGTTTTGTTGACGTTGAGTGTGAGGTTATTTTCCTGACACCGCACTCTGAGGGCCTTCATCTCCTCCCTGTAGGCCGTCTCGTCGTTGTTGGTAGTCAAGCCTACCACTGTAGTGTCGTCTGCAAACTTGATGATTGAGTTGGAGGCGTGCATGGCCACGCAGCGTGGGTGAAACAGGGAGTACAGGAGAGGGCTCAGAACGCACCCTTGTGGGGCCCAGTGTTGAGGATCAGCGGGTGGAGATGTTGTTACCTACCCTCACCACCTGGGGCGGCCCGTCAGGAAGTCCAGCACCCAGTTGCACAGGGCGGGGTCGAGACCCAGGGTCTCGAGCTTGATGACGAGTTTGGAGGATACTATGGTGTTAAATGCGAGCTGTAGTCGATGAACAGCATTCTCACATAGGTATTCCTCTTGTCCAGATGGGTTAGGGCAGTGTGCAGTGTGGTTGCGATTGCGTCGTCTGTGGACCTATTGGGGCGGTAAGCAATTTGGAGTGGGTCTAGGGTGTCAGGTATGGTGGAGGTGATATGGTCCTTGTCTCTCAAAGCACTTCATGATGACGGAAGTGAGTGCTACGGGGCGGTAGTCGTTTAGCTCAGTTACCTTAGCTTTCTTGGGAACAGGAACAATGGTGGCCCTATTGAAGCATGTGGGAGCAGCAGCCTGGGATAAGGATTGATTGAATATGTCCGTAAACACACCAGCCAGCTGGTCTGCGCATGCTCTGAGGACGCAGCTGGGGATGCCGACTGGGCCTGCAGCCTTGCACGGGTTAACATGAATTGCCACAATGATGTTTTCTTGCTCTGCTGCTGTGGACACCTTTGAATCCTAGGAAAATACAACAAGATCTTTGGTTTACTTGTCCTGATGCAATACCATGGACATATCTACGTTGTATGATTTATGAATAGGAGATTAACTTTATTCAGTCAGTTTGACACCTTTTATAAACTAGTCATCACTTCCTGTTCGGTCATCAATCAAAGAACAGTAAATAGCCTATGCTCCCGACTCCGTGGCTGGCTATAGTAGAACCTATGAAACAGGCGAAAGAAAATAATTGAATGTGCCACAAAACAATAATTAAGTAGATTTCAACTCATTGTCACCACGTACATTACATGGGACATGTAAATTCACTTACAGGAGACGATGAAGAAGCATCATGCTCTCCCTCCGTGAAAATCGGTAGAAAGCTATACAGACTTTTCTGACTAACGAATTGAAACGTTAAAATTKAATAGAAGCCTAGTTAATTAATGAAGTGGAAAAAGTACCCGGCTAACAATGAGTCTGTTATCGGCTATTTGGCCGACGGCCGGTGCTTATGGAAAACACTGTGTGTGTGTGTCCATGTGCTATGTGTTCATCTGTGGTCTGCAGACAGCAGTGGTGGAGCTGCTGAAGCAGAACAGTCCAGTTCTGCAGCCTCTGCACTTCCTTGTTGGATGTCCTTGTGTCACTCCCCTGTAGAGGCAGACATACATCCTGGTCCCTTCTAAGTGAAGGTCAATCAGGACTATCTAGGGTGTGTTTTGAATACAGGGTCATGGGTGTGTTGTAAATGCAGACTAATGGCTGAACTATAGTACTGTACTGTAGCTGACAGTGCTCAACATTAGCTAGGTCACCTCCAGACAATACGATGTCAGACAGAGAGCCTTGTTGTGAACCACAGACGGTGTGGAAGCTGCTGTCACACAGTTGTGATGGGGTATTTATAGACTCCTGCTTTGTGTGTGCTTGCGCTAGCTCTCCCGCCTCTCCCCTAACGTCATCCAGGACCCAGCCTCCTGCCGACCAATGTATTGGGCAGACACACAGCCACAGTTATATTATATACATTCAGTCTGTTTCCTACGTGCGTCTCTAATAAAGAAYACCACAATTTACTCTTTAACTAACTCCTACTACTCCTTTCCCTATTCACTTCGTCAYATGAGTCATTAGTGCTTACCTGTAGGGGCCTTGACTGACTGACTTGTAGTGAGTGCATACATTCCCCATGGGAATTGAACCTACGACCCTGGTGTTGCTAGGACCATGCTCTTACCACCTGAGCCACACAGGACCACAGGAAGAGGTTGCCCCCCCAAGCACCCCAATCCTTTTTAGTCTAGGACTAGGCTTAAATGGTGTCCGGGACACCAGCTCTTAGATATCTCGAGCTAACCTTAGAGGGGCCACACCCATGCACTAGTTCTCACCTGAGAGCAGAGCAGGCCTTGGTGACATTGGAGCTGGTCAGTGGGAAAGATGAAGCTCTGGATAAATAGTATTATGCAAGCCACTTACTCTTAATAACACATCTSTAGGCCAAATGCTACTCACCCTCAGGCTGTATCTCAAATGGTACCCTATTCCGTACACAGTGCACTACGTAGAGCCTTTTGGGTTCTGGTCAAAAGTTATGCATTATAGGGMAATAGGGGGCCATTTGGGAAGCAGACAGTCACTACAAGAGTAGACAGACAGCTTGTTGCGTGTTTTTTACAAGTCTGTTACGTGTCAGAGCAGAGAATCCAGTGGGCACTGGCCAGTGCCATGGTGATGCTGCTGTTTACGTGGATGCATGGTGGTGGCCACAATAGCTGAGCTAAGGGTGCGTCTTAAATGGCACCTTATTTCCTGTATATTACACTACTTTTATTGCACTATAAAGGGAAAGGGTGCTATTTTGGATGCACACTAAAGACTGGAGAAGCCATAGCAAAGGGAAGTAACAGGTTGCTTAGCAACTGCCAGACACAGTGGGTAATAAAACATCTTTACATCTTACAATAAAATACATACATCGATTGAGTCTAAGAACTACAGTACTGTCACGTTCCTGACCTTATTTCCTTTGTTCAGTCTTTGTTTAGTTGGTCAGGACGTGAGCTGGGTGGGCATTCTATGTTATGTGTTTCTATGTTTGGTTTAGGGTTGTCTGATTTGCCTGATATGGTTCTCAATCAGAGGCAGGTGTTTTACATTGTCTCTGATTGAGAACCATATTTAGGTAGGCTGTTCTCACTGTTTGTTTGTGGGTGATTGTTCCTGTTCGTGCGTTCATTGTTTTTCATTTGTTCACATGTTCAGGACTGTTAGCGTCATTGGTTTTGTTTTGTTTATTGTTTTGTTCGTCTAGAAAAGTATTCTAATAAATATGGATACATACCACGCTGCGTTTTGGTCCTCCGATCCTTCTAACTTATCCTCCTCAGACGAGGAGGATTACGACGAGCGTTACAAGTACATAATATTTGTTCATGTTCTACCTCAATTTCCTCATACCCTTGCACATCAACTTGTACTGGTACCTCTTGTATAAAGCCAAGTTATCATTACTCATTGTGTATCTATTATTACTTTATTATGTGTTTTTCTTTTCTATTATTTCTCTATTTTCTTTCTCTCTGCATTGTTGGGAAGGGCCCGTAAGCATTTCACTGTTAGTCTACGCCTGTTGTTCCTAGGTTACCATGGTTGGATTGTATTGGGTTGGCATAATGCATGTTGTTACTGGTCATTTCTATGTAAAAGGACCCATAAGCACAAAAATGTTACATTTATAGGAGCATATAACATTTGGTGTCAAATGAAAGCTAAGAGTCTATATTTTTGGGAAATGAAGGCATACATACATTTTTCAACCATTTTCCACTTTTAGCAATATATTCGCCTGTATTTACCCCCCAAAAATGAAACGCTAATGTGGCTGTTAAAAAGAGCTACAAATGCCATGATGATCTGGATGAGATTGCTGAATCGAGGCAAAGGTATGGATCTCTGGATTAACTATCTAATGTTAGCTAAATTTTGTAATTAATAAATTGGTAAAATGGCTTTTTAAATAAACAATTCTGTGAACTGTCTTGTGCAGGTTTTAAATTGACCTAATACCTGTTAGCAAAAGTGTCAGCTAGAGATGACGAGCAGGAGCTTGCAGGGATTTATTTGTAGTCTTCCATGACGCTAATTAGCATGTTTGAATCTGAGAGTAAATAGAGCTGAAATATATTGATAAAAGTCACCTTGTCCGAGAGAGATTTGCATGGTTATCAAAACGTCATGCCAGGGTAGGCATACACTAAACACAGCCCTTATTTTAAGTGTTTCTAAAATCCCCTATGGGAAAAATGAATGGTGCAAAAACGATTGGAACCATTTCCCTGTTTGACCGCTAGGTTTTATGGGTATTATGACACCTCCACTGTGGGGCTCTATTGCCATATGGGAACCTAAATATTTATGAATTACTGGTAGATAATGTGTCCTTCTTGGAATATTCAGAAAGAACAACACCATGCCTGCATCCCAAATGGCACCCTATTATTCCCTTTATTATTCATTACTTTTTTCCCCCTTTCAAGTTGATACAAGGAATGAAAATGTAAACTTTGTCGTTATCATGAAGAGTTTATTTTAGTTTCAAGCCTTCTAGAGACACCAAAAGTGTGGCCTATCATCATATTTGAATCACTGAAGTAAAATAATAGTGTAGTATTTGAACGTTGCTAGCCATTACACTTTATGACCTGTTATTTTGTTTAAACGTTTCATCTGGAGTGGCGCTCTCTCTGGTCTCCATGACGAGTTTCCTGCCCGCTTCCTARTGATTCAGAAACCCACAAATGGCCCCAGCCCTTTAGAGAAGTAGCTTGGTGGCATTTTACACACAAACACGCACGCAAAGGCTCCTCTGACTGTAACTGTAACTTAACCATTCCAGAAGGGACTAGGCTACTCTTGTCTTGTTCTCCTGTGTTTTGGGACTTTCCTTCCCAGTGACCCATAAAACAAAACAATGCCTCTGATACTGAATACTTGCTTTGCTATGTCTGTTGCTCCGTTGCTGTAGCCCGCTCCAACTAACTGACCTATCTTTGACCCATTAAACAAAATACCTCCCTGATGCTGAATTCTTGATTTGCTCTGTCTGTTACGGTTTACTCAAAATGTTGGTAGATGTTTGCCCGAAACAAATTGCTCCATTTATGGCCATTAAGTCCTGAATATTTAAGCCATTTCAGCTCAGATGGACCCAAAGTGCTAAACACTGAATGACAGCAGGCTTACTGCACCCACACTAAGAAAAAAAGCTTATATCCAGAACCTAAAAGGGTTCTTCAGTTGTCCCCATAGGAGAAAAAAGGGGAACCCTTTTTGGTTCCAGGTCAAACTATTTTGGGTTCCATATAAAACCCTTTCCACAGAGGGTTCTACATGGAACCCAAAAGAGTTCTACCTGGAACCAAAAAGGGTTCCCCTATTGGGACAGCCGAATAACTCKTTTGGAACCGTGGGAGATTGCACTAAACCTATGGGAGATCAATGAGGACCAAAAATTGTCCTATGCACCCAATAACACCCAATAACTGTTCTGATTGTTTTATGGGTTTAGCTTATAGATCTTAGATGGTTCAGTTGGCCCACCAGACTCTCCCCAGCTCCTCTTGTCATCATTGACTGTTCAAAAGTGAGTGACATTGTTTCATTTGCTCAGTATGGAGAGTGCCATATATGTCCTCCACTGTAACAAGATCCTCCGGGCTATAGATAAGAGGAAAGTGTTGTGTTGATTCAGAGAGCATACACACACAGCACTACAGATAAATCTGGGATCAGCTCTGAAACAGACGTTGGTCTGACTGGTTTCACTGGAATGTGTTGAAGAATGATAGACTCTGAATGACTGGCAAGTTGAAGCTGAGGATGACTCCACCCGAAATTGTGTGGTCACCAGTCATTGTTTACTGTACTTCMAACAGGATGAGACAGCCTATGCTACTCTCTTGACTCTGATGATGACATGGGTCATCATCACAAGTTACACAGGATATGAATGTAATCTATTTCTTTCTATTTCTTTCAAATTCCACAACAAAACGTAATACACACAATCTAGTCAAGGAATGGGAGGAGACTAAATAAGTATAAAATATATGGGTGAGCAGTGACAGGGCGGCTAAGATGCAATAGATAGTAAAGAATAGATAGTAAAGGATACAGTATACAGTATATACAGTCGTGGCCAAAAGTTTTGARAATTACACAAAAATTWATTTTCACCAAGTCTGCTGCCTCAGTTTGTATAATGGCAATTTGCATATACTCCAGAATGTTATGAAGAGTGATCAGATGAATTGCAATTAATTGCAAAGTCCCTCTTTGCCATGCAAATTAACTGAATCCCCCCAAAACATTTCCACTACATTCCAGCCCTGCCACAAAAGGACCAGCTGACATCATGTCAGTGATTCTCTCGTTAACACAGGTGTGAGTGTTGACGAGGACAAGGCTGGAGATCACTCTGTCATGCTGATTGAGTTCGAATAACAGACTGGAAGSTTMAAAAGGAGGGTGGTGCTTGGAATCATTGTTCTTCCTCTGTCAACCATGGTTACCTGCAAGGAAACACGTGCCGTCATCATTGCATTGCACAAAAAGGGCTTCACAGGCAAGGATATTGCTGCCAGTAAGATTGCACCTAAATCAACCATTTATCGGATCATCAAGAACTTCAAAGAGAGCGGTTCAATTGTTGTGAATGCTTCAGGGTGCCCAAGAAAGTGCATCTGCACGCACAATGAGGCGAAGACTTTTAGAAGATGGCCTGGTGTCAAGAAGGGCAGCAAAGAAGCCACTTCTCTCCAGGAAAAAAATCAGGGACAGACAGATATTCTGCAAAAGGTACAGGGATTGGACTGCTGAGGACTGGGGTAAAGTCATTTTCTCTGATGAATCCCCTTTCCGATTGTTTGGGGCATCCGGGAAAAAGCTTGTCCGGAGAAGACAAGGTGAGCGCTATACCATCAGTCCTGTGTCATGCCAACAGTAAAGCATCCTGAGACCATTCATGTGTGGGGTTGCTTCTCAGCCAAGGGAGTGGGCTCACTCACAATTTTGCCTAAGAACACAGCCATGAATAAAGAATGGTACCAACACATTTTCCGAGAGCAACTTCTCCCAACCATCCAGGAACAGTTTGGTGACGAACAATGTATTTTCCAGCATGATGGAGCACCTTGCATTAAGGCAAAAGTGATAACTAAGTGGCTCGGGGAACAAAACATCGATATTTTGGGTCCATGGCCAGGAAACTCCCCAGACCTTAAACGTGTTAACCCTCGCAAGGCTGCCGGCCCAGACGGTATCCCTAGCCGCATCCTCAGAGCATGCACAGACCAGCTAGCTGGTGTGATTCGGTACATATTCAATCAATCTCTTTCCCAGTCTGCTGTCCCCACATGCTTCACCTCCACCCTACCTGTCACCCTAGACCCACTCCCAATTGCTTACCGCCCCAATAGGTCCACAGACGATGCGATCGCCAACACACTGCACACTGCCCTATCCCATCTGGACAAGAGGAATACCTATTTAAGAACGCTGTTCATTGACTACAGCTCAGCACTCAACACCATAGTACCCTCCAAACTCATCATTAAGCTTGAAACCCTGGGTCTCGACCCCGCACTGGTCAACTGGGTCCTGGACTTCCTGACGGGCTGCCCCCAGGTGGTGAAGGTAGTAAACAACATCTCAACTCCGCTGATCCTCAACACTGTGGCCCCACAATGGTGCGTTCTCAGCCCTCTCCTGTACTCCTTGTTCACCCATGACTGTGTGGCCATGCACGCCTCCAACTCATCAAATTTGCACTACAATGGTAGGCTTGATTACCAACAGCCTACAGGGAGGAGGTGAGGGGCCTCGGAGTGTGGTGTCAGGAAAATAACCTCTCACTCAATGTCCACAAAACAACAGAGATGATCATGGACTTCAGGGAACAGCAATTGGAGCACCCCCCTATCCACATCGACGGGACAGCAGTGGAGAAGGTAGAAAGTTTGAAGWTCCTCTGGGTACATATCACGGACAAACTAAAATGGTCCACCCACACAGACAGTGTGGTGAAGAAGGCGCAACAGCGCCTCTTCAACCTCAGGAGGATGAAAAAATGTGGCTTGTCACCGGAAATCCTCACAAACTTTTACAGGTGCACAATTGAGAGCATCCTGTCGGGCTGTGTCACCGCCTGGTACGGCAACTGCACTGCCCACAACCGCAGGGCTCTCGAGAGGGTGGTGCGGTCTGCACAACACATCACCGGGGGCAAACTACCTGCCCTCCAGGACACCTACAACACCCGATGTCACAGGAAGGCCAAAAAGATCATCAAAGACAATAACCACCCAAGCCACTACCTGTTCACCCTGCTTCCATCCAGAAGGCGAGGTCAGTACAGGTGCATCAAAGCTGGGACAGAGAGATTGAAAAACAGCTTCTATCTCAAAGCCATCAGACTGTTAAACAGCCACCACTAGCACAGAGAGGCGGCTGCCTACCTACAGACTTGATATCATTGGCCACTTTAATATAAATGGAACACTAGTCACTTTAATAATGCCAGTTTAAGAATGTTTACATATCTCGCATTACTCATCTCAYATGTACAGTCCCGACCAAAAGTTTTGAGAATGACACACATATTAATTTTCACAAAGTTTGCTGCTTCAATGTCTTTAGATATTTTTGTCAGATGTTACTATTGAATAGTGAAGTATAATTACAAGCATTTCATAAGTGTCAAAGGCTTTTATTGACAATTACATGAAGTTGATGCAAAGAGTCAATATTTGCAATGACCCTTCATTTTCAAGACCTCTGCAATCTGCCCTGGCATGCTGTCAATTAACTTGTTTGTCCACCCGCCTCTTAAGGATTGACCACAAGTTCTCAATGAGATTAACCTGTTTGGGCGCATGAACCGCTAGCAGGTCACCTACGACAACATCCGGTGAATTTGCAGAGCGCGAAATTCAAAATAMAAAAATCGTGATATTAAACATTCATGAAAATACAAGTGTCATACATCATTTAAAAGCTTAACTTCTTGTTAATCCAACCGCTTTGTCAGATTTCAAAAGGCTTTACGGGGAAAGCATACCATGCGATTATCTGAGGACTGCGCCCCACATCAAAATACTTTTTCAACCAGCACAGGCATCACAAAATCACAAATAGCGATTAAATAAATCACTTACCTTTGAAGATCTTCCTCTGTTTGCAATTCCAAGGGTCGCAGGTACACAATGAATGGTCGTTTTGTTCGATAATGTCCTTCTTTATATCCAAAAAAGTCAGTTTAGTTGGCACCAATGATCTCAGTAATCCACTCGTTCAACATGCGTACAAACAAATCCAAAAAGTTACCGGTAAAGTTTGTCCAAACAAGTCAAACGATGATTCTAATTAATCCTCAGGTACTCTAATATCTAAATAAACTATAATATTTAAGACTGAGAATATTATGTTCAATAGGGAAGATAAATAACGAAGAGCGTGCACCTCATTCACGTGCCAAAAAAKACTACTTTTCTAATGAGAGACACTTTGGAAAAACTACAACTACTTGCTCATTTTTCAAAAAACAATCATGAAACCCTTTCTAAAGACTGTTGACATCTAGTGGAAGCCATAGGAACTGCAATCTTCGTCCTATCTATTTGTATTTCCCATAGGCTAGCATTGAAATGACCTGTGACCTCAACAAAAAAAAAGTCAATATTTTCTTCTGACCACCTATTGTGGTTCAGGGCTTTGTAAGACCTGCTACATGCTGTAGGCTACATTATCCTTTTCAATCTAGAAACATTATTTATCACTTTCCAGGAGAATCGTCCCTCCCATAACACGGAACCCAAACCGGCTGCGCGTGTGCGCCATCGTGCATACATTTATTTTGTCCCCCTACACCAAATGCGATCACGACACGCAGGTTAAAACAATTCATAACAATCTCTGAACCAAATACATTAATTTGGGGACAGGTCGAAAAGCATGAAACCTTTATGGCAGTTTAGCTAGCTAGCTTGCACTTGCTAGCTAATTTGTCCTATTTAGCTAGCTTGCTGTTGCTAGCTAATTTGTCCTGGGATATTAACATTGAGTTGCTATTTTACCTGAAATGTACAAGGTCCTCTACTCCAACAATTAATCCACACATAAAACGGTCAACCGATTCGTTTCTAGTMATCTCTCCTCCTTCTAGGCTTTTTCTTCTCTTGACTTTATATTGCGATTGACAAATTTTACAAATTAGGTGCATTACCGCCACCGACCTCGTTYGTCTTTCAGTGACCCACGTGGGTATAACCAATAAGGAGATGGCACGTGGGTACCTGCTTCTATAAACCAATGAGGAGATGAGAGGCAGGATTTACAGCGCGATCTGTGTCAGAAATAGAACTGACACTTCTATTTTATCCCTTGGCAGACGCTCGTTGGCACGCGCGAGCAGTGTGGGTGCAATAATTGAATAATTGAATAATATAGATTTCTACATTTATTTTGCAACGCTCGAGCGGTGTAGTCAACCTGTAAGGCACCTCTGAGGTGGCACTGCCCTCTACTGGTGGAAAACAGAATTACTGTATGTCTGTCACCATAGCTGTGCTGCAACTTGTTATCCACATGGTGGCAGTATTGGGGTGTAGTTGAACTTCAATGTTGTGGTCCCAGTGCATAGCCCCACACTGGACAGCAAACACCTGCCAAACAATGACATGCATTCAATACAGCATATTTTTCAGTGCATTTGAAGCCTTTTACTTAATTTCTATATTTGTGTATATCTCTTTACCATCTTGAAATGCTCAACAGTGTGAATAAAAGCATAGTAAGTACTAAGTCACCTGGATTTCTACACTCACATAAAAAAAAACTTTACTGCAGTGGGCTAAATCAGGATCAGACAGAGTGTTTCTTGGTAGTCTTAAACAAATCTACTTTGAAACAAAAGTATACACCTCACACACATGGTTATGAGCTTTAAAAAAAGAAGACACCTGTACCATGTCAGATATAGAGTTTAAATGTATTTAGTTTTGAGTTTGCATTCCAATATTACACTTTACATACACCACGGAAGACTGAAATATAACAAAACTGTTTGACATAGAAACACCGGATTTTCAGCGGGTTTTAAAAATAATGTTTATTACTTATGAACTTATGAAAAATATGAATAACATTCCATCCATGAGGCCATTGCAGGGAGATTTGGTCATTTGACTGCAGGAAGGGGCTACCCAAGGCAAGTCTGTAAATGCCAATATCTTGGTCACTGATCGTTAGACCTAGAATATTGAATGTAAGAAGGTTGCACACTGCATGATAATGTCTGTTGAATGGTGATGGATTAGGAGAATCCATTGTGGGAACCCCTGGGATAGTGGAGTACCACAGTCTCTCATGCAGAATACATGTGGCAGCTTGGCTCGACCCTGTAGGAAAACACTTAAGGTGTGTTCTCACTCAGGTACAGCTGGCCTGGTGACTAGCCCCATGGGAGCGTGCATTGTGTGTACTGTGTCAGTGTCCCTCCCATGTAATTGCAGTGGAGGAGTGAGAGGGTAGAAGTACAGGTGTTCAACAATAGCTCTTTCTCCTGCATGGAGGACTAGACAGGTGTGAGGCTGGATGGGCTAGCCAGGCCTCTTTCTGCCTCTCCTCTGCACAGACTGAAGAGGGGACCCATGTCTTTGGCCTGAATGCTGATGGATGTTTCAAAGTCATCAGCCTTGCAATAACTGAAGCCTGTTCCAAAGCACCTTTGACTCCTTGCAGTTTTTTGAAGATGACAAGAAACAGCTGTCGTTCCTGTTAGAATTGGTTTACATTTACAACTTTTGTCTTGTTTTTTAAAGGAGTAAGGCATGTGTTGCTCATATAAAGTTAAAGTGGTTGTCTGGTTATCATACCATACATATTGTAGTAGTGGTGTCATGATCTTGAGAATCCAGCTGCAATCTACTGTTTTAGAAGCTACTGTTACCAAACCCTTGATACGATTGATTTAGTCATGTGAACCTCTCTGAACTCTCGCAATTCCATAATGCCAAGGTTCACACGAATGGGAATACATACTGTTCTGCACAGGATATCCTGGAGTAGTGTATGTGTCAGGCAGAGGAAATAGAATAGAATAGTTTATGTGAGGCTATGAGAACTTGAGCGCGCTCTCTCTGTCTCTGTGTGTGTGTGTGCAGTGATGAATTTATGTATAGGATGTGGTGTATACGTTACTGTATTGTACATTATTGCATTGTTGTCCTACACACTCATGGCCTAGCCCTCCTAGGCATGTGTTTCCATCCTGTTCATTAAGCCTACGCTCATATATGGGCATCCCATCCTCCTCCTGCACTCTAGGTTCACTTCCTGCCCCCCTTCCGCCCACACTCGCTCCCTGTTAGCCAAGGGTGAAGCAGACATACAGGCGTGGTCTCCCGAAGGAGGAAGTGATGTGGTTGACATTCTCCTTTAATCACCACTTTTGAAACATTTGTTTTGCACTGATTCCCTTGTACACTCACTAGACTTTACGCACASACTGACACATACTACACTGACACTCCAACACGCACACACACACACTTACTGTACGCTCAGACACACAAACACACATGCAAATTGACACCACACACACACACACATAGACACACTTTCACACTTCCCATACACTGCTGCTACTCTATTATATATATGCTGATTGCCTAGTCACTTTTATCCCTACCCACATGTACATACTGTGTTACCTCATTTACCTCAACTGCCTTGTACCCCTGCACATTGATTCGGTACTTGTACCCCTGCACATTGATTCGGTACTTGTACCCCTGCACATTGATTCGGTACTGGTACCCCTGCACATTGATTCGGTACTGGTACCCCTGCACATTGACTCGGTACTGGGTACCTCTGCACATTGATTCGGTACTTGTACCCCTGCACATTGATTCGGTACTGTGTACCCCTGCCACATTGATTCGGTACTGGTACCCTGCACATTGATTCGGTACTGTACCTGCAACATTGATTCGGTACTGGTACCCCTGCACATTGATTCGGTACTGGTACCCCTGCACATTGATTCGGTACTGGTACCCTGCACATTGATTCGGTACTGGTACCCCCTGCACATGATTCGGTACTGGTACGTCCTGCACATTGATTCGGTACTGGTACCCCCCTGCACATTGATTCGGTACTGGTACCTCTGCACATTGATTCGGTACTGGTACCCCTGCACATTGATTCGGTACTGGTACCCTCTGCAATTGATTCGGTACTGGTACCCCTGCACATTGATTCGGTACTGGTACCCCTGCACATTGATTCGGTATACTGGTACCCCTGCACATTGATTCGTACTGGTATCCCTGACATTGATTCGGTACTGGTACCCCTGCACATTGATTCGGTACTGGTACCTCCTGCACATTGATTCGGTACTGGTACCCCTGCACATTGATTCGGTACTGTACCGCCTGCACATTGATTCGGTACTGGTACCTCTGCACATTGATTCGGTACTGGTACCCCTGCACATTGATTCGGTACTGGTACCCCCTGCACATTGATTCGGTACTGGTACCCCTGCACATTGATTCGGTACTGGTACCCCACTGCACATTGATTCGGTACTGTACCCCTGCACATTGATTCGGTACTGGTACCCCTGCACATTGATTCGGTACTGGTACCTCTGCACATTGATTTCGGTACTGGTACCTCCCTGCACATTGATTCGGTACTGGTACCCTCTGCACATTGATTCGGTACTGTTATCCTGCACATTGATTCGGTACTGGTACTCGTGCACATTGATTCGGTACTGTACCCCTGCACATTGATTCGGTACTGGTACCCTGCACATTGATTCGGTACTGGTACCCTCTGCACATTGATTCGGTATGTGTACCCCCTGCACATTGATTCGGTACTGGTACCTCTGCACATTGATTCGGTACTGGTACCCTGCACATTGATTCGTATGGTATCCTGCAAATTGATTCGGTACTGGTACCTCTGCACATTGATTCGGTACTGGTACTCCTGCACATTGATTCGGTACTGGTATCCCTGCACATTGATTCGGTACTGGTACCCCTGCACATTGATTCGGTACTGGTACGCGCCCTGCACATTGATTCGGTACTGGTACCCCTGCACATTGATTCGGTACTGGTACCCCTGCACATTGATTCGGTACTGGTACCCCTGCACATTATATTCGGTACTGGTATCCCTGCACATTGATTCGGTACTGGTACCCCTGCACATTGATTCGGTACTGGTACCCTCGCACATTGATTCGGTACTGGTATCCCTGCACATTGATTCGGTACTGGTACCTCTGCACATTGATTCGGTACTGGTACCTCTGCACATTGATTCGGTACTGGTATCCCTGCACATTGATTCGGTACTGGTACCCCTGCACATTGATTCGGTACTGGTACCCCTGCACATTGATTCGGTACTGGTACCCCTGCACATTGATTCGGTACTGGTACCCCTGCACATTGATTCGGTACTGGTACCCTGCACATTGATTCGTACTGGTACTCTGTTGTTTTTATTCTGTTACTAGTTATTTTTTTTATTTAGCAAATATTTGTCTTACTTTTTAACTCTGCACTGTTGGAATGGAGTCGTAAGTAAGCCTTTCACTGTAAAGTCTACACCTGTTGTATTCGGCGCATGTGACCAATGCAATTTGATTTGATTTGATGACACCCCTCATTTTCTTTCCCTGTCCACCCAGTTTTGTTGACTTTGGGAGGTGGTGCAGTTTGTCAGCGCTAATAGGAAACTTAGTAACAAACCCTACTGTAACCGCATGTTCTAGGAAGGAAGAGTTCTTCCTCTCGTGTGAGATACAATGGAATTTGGATATAACGTGGGGTCTGAATGATTGACACCCTTGATTTAAGATGAGCAAAAATAACTGTATAAAATAAATAATTCAAATACTGAGTTATATTGTATGCAAAAAATGGAAATGATATTATTTATACTAATAGAATTGCTCAGAGAAATAGATTTAGTTCAACAAATAATTTTTGTTGAGTCCAAATTATTGACACCCTGTTTTCAATACCTCACCTTGCAAGAATAATGGCACAGATCCATGATATCCTTCATCTGCGCTTATGGACTGCCCTCTTTAACAGGTTTATAAATTGGTTTCAAGTCAGGAGACCATTTCATTTTGGATTTGATGTGTGCTTGGGGTTATTGTCTTGCTGGAAGATACACTTGTGGCGAAGTTTCAGCCTCCTTGCAGAGGCAACCAGGTTTTTGCTAAAATGTTCTGGTACTGAGTAAAGTTCATGATGCCATTGACCTTAGCAAGGGCCCCAGGACCAGTGGAAACAAAATAGCCCCAGAACATCAAAGATCCACCACCATATTTTTATAGTAGTATGGGGTTATTTCTGCTCATGCATTCTCAATTCAACGCCAAACCCACCACTGGTGTAACCTGGCCAAAGAGCTTTATTTTCATGTCATCCAACAAATGTAAACGTCTGGAATGTGCTAAACGGCATGGGCACTTGGATTGGAACTGGTGTTTTGGTTAGATGACGACATGAAAATAGAGCTCTTTGGCCACACACACCAAATCAAATTCAAATCAAATGTTATTTGTTTAAAATGCGCCGAATACAACAGGGGTATGCTGTTATGCTGCATTAGTTTATGTGTCGGAGGGCTAGGGACAGTTTGTTATATCTGGAGTACTTCTCCTGTCTTATCCGGTGTCCTGTGTGAATTTAAGTATGCTAATTATGTTAATTCTCTCTTTCTTCTCTCTCGGAGGACCTGAGCCCTAGGACCATGCCTCAGGACTACTGGCATGATGACTCCTTGCTGTCCCCAGTCCACCTGGCCCGTGCTGCTGCTCCAGTTTCAACTGTTCTGCCTGCGGCTATGGAACCCTGGCCTGTTCACCAGACGTGCTACCTGTCCCAGACCTGCTGTTTTCAACTCTCTAGAGACCGCAGGAGCGGTAGAGATACTTAATGATCGGCTATGAAAGCCAACTGACATTTACTCTGAGGTGCTGACTTGCTGCACCCTCGACAACTACTGTGATTATTATTATTTGACCATGCTGGTCATTTATGAACATTTGAACATCTTGGCCATGTTCTGTTATAATCTCCACCTGGCACAGCCAGAAGAGGACTGGCCACCCCTCATAGCCTGGTTCCTCTCTAGGTTTCTTCCTAGGTTTTGGCCTTTCTAGGGAGTTTTTCTTAGCCACCGTGCTTCTACACCTGCATTGCTTGTGGTTTGGGGTTTTAGCTGGGTTTCTGTACAGCACTTTGAGATATCAGCTGATGTAAGAAGGGCTATATAAATACATTTGATTTGATTTTGGTACTTTACCGTGAAATGCTTACTTACCGCCCCTTAACCAACAATGAAGCTCAAAAATAGAGTTAAGAAAATATTTGCTATATAAACTAAAGTCATTTTTTAAATAAAAAGTACAACAATAAGATAACATAACCATAACAAGGATATATACAGGGGGTACGGTACCGAGTCAATGTGCGGGTGTACAGGTTAGTCGAGGTCATTTGTAGGGGTAAAGTGACTATGCATAGATAATAAACAGCGAGTAGCAGCATGTTAAAAAAAAATGGGGGTGGGGGGGGGGGTCAATGTAAATTGTCCGGGCTGCCCTTTGATTAATTGTTCAGCAATCTTATGGCTTGGGGGTAGAAGCTGTTAAGGAGTCTTTTAGTCCTAGACTTGGCGCTCCAGTACCCCTTGCCGTGCAGTAGCAGAGAGAACAGTCTATGACTTGGGTGACTGGAGTCTTTGACAATTTTTGGGGCCTTCCTCTGACACCGCCTAGTATATAGGTCCTGGATGGCAGGAAGCTTGGCCCCAGTGATGTATTGGGCCATATGCACTACCATCTGTAGCGCCTTACGGTCGGATGCCGAGCAGTTGCCATACCAGGCGGTGATGCAACCGGTCAGGATGCTTTCGATGGTGCAGCTGTAGAAYTTTTTGACGATATGGGGACCCATGCCAAATCTTTTCAGTCTCCTGAGGGAGATTAGGTGTTGTCGTGCCCTCTTCACGACTGTCTTGTTGTGTTTGGACCATGATAGTTTGTTGATGGTGTGGACACCAAGGAACTTGAAACTCTCGACCCGCGCTACTACAGTCCCGTCGATGTTAATGGGGGCCTGTTCAGCCCTCCTATTCCTGTAGTCAATGGTAATTTCCTTTGTCTTGCTCACATTGAGGGAGAGGTTGTTGTCCTGGCACCACACTGCCAGGTCTCTGACCTCCTCCCTATAAGCTGTCTCATCATTGTCAGGCCTACCACTGTTGTGTTGTCAGCAAACTTAATGATGGTGTTGGAGTCTTGCTTGGCCACGCATTTGTGGGTGAACAGGGAGAACAGGAGGGGACTAAGCATGCACCCCTAAAGGGCCCCGGTGTTGAGGATCAGCATGGCAGATGTGTTGTTGCCTACCCTTACTACCTGGGAGCAGCCCGTCAGGATGTCCAGGATCCAGTTGCAGAGGGAGGTGTTTAGTGTCAGGATCCTTAGCTTAAGGATGAGCTTTGTGGGCACTATTGTGTTGAACGCTGAGCTGTAGTCAATGAACAGCATTCTCACATAGGTGTTCCTTTTGTCCAGGTGAGAAAGGGCAGTGTGGAGTGCGATTGAGATTGCGTCATCTGTAGATCTGTTGGGGCGGTATGCGAATTGGAGTGGGTCTAGGGTTTCAGGGATGATGGTGTTGATGTGAGCCATGACCAGCCTTTTAAAGCACTTCATGGCTACCGACGTGAGTGCTACGGAGCGGAAGTCATTTAGCCAGGTTACCTTCGCATTCTTGGGCAGAGGGACAATGGTGGTCTGCTTGAAACATTTAGGTATTACAGACTCGGCCAGGGARAGGTTGAAAATGTCAGTGAAGACACTTGCCAGTTGGTCCGCGGATGCTCTGAGTACATGCACTGGTAATCCTTCTGGCCCCGYGGCCTTGTGAATGTTGACCTGTTTAAAGGTCTTGCTCACATTGGCAACGGAAAGCGTGATCACACAGTCGTCCGGAATAGCTGTTGCTCTCATGCATGCTTCAGTGTTGCTTGCCTCGAAGCAAGCATAAAAGGCATTTAGCTTGTCCGGTAAGCTTGCGTCACTGGGCAGCTCGCGGCTGGGTTTCCCTTTGTAGTCCGTAATAGTTTGCAAGCCAAATAAAATAAAATAAAATAAAATTTTATTTGACACATACACATGGTTAGCAGATGTTAATGCGAGTGTAGCGAAATGCTTGTGCTTCTAGTTCCGACAATGCAGTAATAACCAACGAGTAATCTAACCTAACAATTCCACAACTACTACCTTATACACACAAGTGTAAAGGGATAAAGAATATGTACATAAAGATATATGAATGAGTGATGGTACAGAACGGCATAGGCAAGATGCAGTAGATGGTATCGAGTACAGTATATACATATGAGATGAGTAATGTAGGGTATGTAAACATAAAAGTGCATAGTTTAAAGTGGCTAGTGATACATATATTACATAAAGATGGCAAGATACAGTAGATGATATAGAGTACAGTATATACATATACATTATATTAAGTGGCATTGTTTAAAGTGGCTAGTGATACATTTTTTTGATAAATTTCCATMAATTTCCATTATTAAAGTGAGATGGAGWTGAGTCAGTATGTTGGCAGCAGCCACTCGATGTTAGTGGTGGCTGTTTAACAGTCTGATGGCCTTGAGATAGAAGCTGTTTTTCAGTCTCTCGGTCCCTGCTGTGATGCACCTGTACCTCGCCTTCTGGATGATAGCGGGGTGAACAGGCAGTGGCTCGGGTGGTTGTTGTCCTTGATGATCTTTATGGCCTTCCTGTGACGAATCAAGCTCGAGACCCTGGGTTCTCGACCGCCGCTGTGCACTGGGTCCTGGACTTCCTGACGGGCCGGCCCCGGTGCTGAGGGTAGGTAACAACATCTCCACCCCGCTGATCTCAACACTGGGGCCCCACAAGGGTGCGTTCTGAGCCCCTCTCCTGTACTCCCTGTTCACCACGACTGCGTGGCCATGCACGCCTCCCAATCTCAATCACAAAGTTTGCGGACGGACACTACAGTGGTAGGCTTGATTACCAACAACGACGAGACGGCCTACAGGGAGAGATGAAGGCCCTCAGAGTGCGGTGTCAGGAGAAAATAACCTCCCACTCAACGTCAACAAAAAAGGAGATGATTGTGGACTTCAGGAAACAGCAGTGGGAGCACCCGCCTATCCACATCGACGGGTCAGTAGTGGAGAGGGTAGTAAGTTTTAAGTTCCTTGGCGTACACATCACGGACAAATGAATGTGGTCCACCCACACAGACAGCGTTGTGAAGAAGGCGCAGCAGCGCCTCTTCAACCTCAGGAGGCTGAAGAAATTCGGCTTGTCACCAAAAGCACTCACAAACTTCTACAGATGCACAATCGAGAGCATCCTGTCGGGCTGTATCACTTGCCTGGTACAGGCAACTGCTCGCCCGGCAGCAAGCCGTAACTCTCCCAGAGGCGTGCGACGGTCTGCAGTAACATCACTGGGGGCAACTAACCTGCCCTCCAGGACACCTAACACCACCAATGTTCAC
>NC_036856.1:29664796-29674722 GCF_002910315.2 Salvelinus sp. IW2-2015
CTAACCCTCTCCTCCCCAAACCCCTGAGGCACTGCTGCTCATTGTTCACATATCTCAGTTAGGCCAACAGGAGGCTGTCCCCTCTCCCTCACTGCCAGGTGGCTCACAGAGATACAAGGCCAGTAGAGCAGTCCCCCCTGTTCAAACAGCTGACTATCTGTTCCCCTGCAGAACTACTTTCCTCAGAATTTTCTGCTCTGAAGAAATGCTCTGTGCTAAATGGGGCTTGTCAGTTATTATCCAGATTCTAGGGCCTTATTTCGAATATAAAGGCTGTGGGTGCAGTTATAGGTAGCTATTTCTATCTTAGTAAGATATCCACCTGCACCACTAACTAGGCTCTAGAGATTTTGTGTGCACCCCAAATGGCACCCTGTTCCCTATATACTGTAGTGCACTACTTTTGGTCAAAATGAGTGCACTATATARAGAATAGGTTGTCGTTTGGGATGTATACTTAGACTGGAAGTCTAGGTGTCAGATGGCTGCTCTGTAACCTTTCACACTGGCCTCTCGCTGCCCTTGACCTGTGCATGCGTTGTTTAGCACAGCTGTAATGTAGTCCACTATGGGCTTTATAGAAGTAGGACACCACAGCACAGCAACAGCTTCATAAATCTATCTTACACCACAGGTCACTCAGATGACACCCTGTACTCTACTGTACTGTCCAGCGCAACGCAGATGGTTTTCACTGTGTGGACATTTTGTACTGTATTTAACATAACTGCTGTGTTACAAAGATGAATTGCAGTGAATGAAGTTTTCYTTTCTTTATGTGATAATGCATGTTTGCAGTGGACAATGCACTTACAGTATATCATCAAAAACGTATAAATATAGCATTTATTAATAGCCCACGGTCTAGTTCTGTGTCTGTACATAGTGGGATTACACAAGTCCCTGGAGAAGTCTGCTATTGTCTCCTCTGCACAATGCCAGTTAGGGGAGGAAGTGTTCTATATGGCACCCTATTCCCTTGAAAGTGCCCTATGGGCCCTGGTCAAAAGAAGTGCACTACTTTTGACCAGCTGAGCCCTATGGGCCCTGATCAAAGTAGTAGACTATAAAGGGAATAGAGTGCCATTTGGGATGTACGCAGGTAGACCTGCTTCTGCATTATTAACATGGGATGTACRCAGGTAGACCTGCTTCTGCATTATTAACATGGGATGTACGCAGGTAGACCTGCTTCTGCATTATTAACATGGGATGTACGCAGGTAGACCTGCTTCTGCATTATTAACATGGGATGTACGCAGGTAGACCTGCTTCTGCATTATTAACATGGGATGGAAATGTGGCCCTGGCCCTCTGTTGTCTAGTCTGTGCCCTATATCACTCCTCAGTACATCTGGGTCACAGCAGATCAGGTTCCCAGGGCTGCCATTTTCTCACAGAATAATGTCATGCCACTGCCTGGGTTTATGATTTAGTGACTGATACACTGTGTTTGGAGGCTGTGTTTAAAATTTCCTTGTGTTGTACAATACCTTCTTATTTTTGACAAACAAGGATTGGCAGTCAAACACTGTCTAGATTTTAAAAAGTGTTTGTGAAAAACATTTCTTGCTTGACTAAGTTGGAGTGATGCTTGGCTGAATTAAACTTTTTTTATGGCACATACTCTATGTGCTACATGGTCTGATGTTACACACAACCTCTAGCTGGCCTCCTCTATCTGGCCTCTATCTGTGCACGTGCCCTGACTGTGTCCACTCCTAAAACCCAGTCCCTTCCTGTCTTGTGATCTGTGTCTGTAAGTGGATAAGAATTTTGGCCTTTCTCCAGCGTGGGACTTGTCCCGGGTCTGCCGTCCAGTCGGGCGTCACTTAGTTCCTAGCAGACGCAGGCAAGAGTCTGCCAGCCTAGCGGATCGGAGCACAGAGAGCAGTCAGGGGTTTTTCCCAAATAGTACCCTATTCCCTATATAGTGCACTACTTATGACCAGAGTCCAATGGCACTCTATTCCCTATGGGCCCTGTTCAAAAGTAGTGCACTAAATTGGGAATAGAGTGCCATTTGGGACTTAATCAGGATCTTGATGTGGCTCTGAAGAATCTGCCCAGCCACCGACCGTCCGCATGCCTTGAATTCCTGCAGGAGCTGCTTTTTCCTTTTGCCKTTTGATTCTGTTTTCCAACTCTGTGACTGATATCAACTGTTAGATCCTACCAGACCAGATTTGGCAATCCATGTATAAGTTACATTTAATTCCATCCATCTCCCAGCATTGCGGAGTTGGTGGTTTGCAGCTTTGCAGTTTTTGATAAAAGTTCATTAGGGGTTGAATCTGGAAGGTGCAACAGAGTGTTGCAGAAGCAGATACTGTGTTCAGTTGGTGTTTTACTGTAGATTCGTCCCAAATGGCACTCTATTGCCTATTTAGTGCACTACATTTAACCATGGCCCATAGAGTATAGAGTGCCATAGTACTCTGGTCAAAAGTAGTGCAGTATATAGGGAATAGGGTGCTATTTGGGACATWGCCACAGTAACTCCCAACTAACCACCAACACTAGCCCTCACATACCTTCTCCCTGAGATCTCATAACTTGAATGAATACTTCCTTGTACTCCCAGTGGAGTTTGAACCCGACACCAGGAAAACCCATCCTCCTCAGCTGCATCACTATGTGGTGAGCTTATGCACGTCAATGCTGGAGGAACATGCCAACATACAGAAAAGCACAAGAATAAAGAGTAGGTTGACTTGGGCTGCTCCTAAGGAAGAAAAGCATCAGTGGTCAGTGTAATCTTGGTCGTAGAGTACTTCTTCTGCAAGGTTATTCAGAACATGTTTATAGGATACTTTGATACGTATTTGGCACAGCAGTTAGACATATAAAACAACCAACACCCACCCTGTCAGACCCACACATACAGTGAAGCTGTTAGACTCTCTGCTCGTCTCTGTACCTGTTTAGAGCATGGTCAGGTCTCTTCCCCCTCGTCTCTGTACCTGTTTAGAGCAGGGTCTGGTCTCTTCCCCCTCGTCTCTGTACCTGTTTAGAGCAGGGTCTGGTCTCTTCCCCCTCGTCTCTGTACCTGTTTAGAGCAGGGCCTGGTCTCTCCCTCCTCATCTCTGTACCTGTTTAGAGCAGGGTCTGGTCTCTCCCCCCTCGTCTCTGTACCCGTTTAGAGCAGGGTCTGGTCTCTCCCCCCTCGTCTCTGTACCTGTTTAGAGCAGGGTCTGGTCTCGCTGACCGACTCAAACGTGTCCATTCTGCCTGTCCAGTGGATGATTTGGCTGGACGTTGCATGAGTTTGTGTTTGTGTGAGTTCACAGGGCTGCTGCCTGCTACAGTAGCATTGCGAAGGAGACAGACTGTTGAGGGGTTCTGCTTCCTGTCTGATAAGACCAGATCCCAGCTCAGAAAATACAGCTGGGGGGCACTGACTGACTAATGGCTTCTGGCTCTTGACAGGAGTGTGTGTGTGTGTGTGCATGAGTGTATACGTGCACATGTAAGTGTTTACTCTTCCTCCTGATTGCATTCAGTTTGAATTTGAGCATTCTATACACAAACTCTTTTGAACTAAAAAAGCACTGATTGGCATGTTGTGGAGCCAGATGCCGTGTCATTGGGCCATGTGACAGGTGCAGCATTCCTTGGTTATAGACAGACTCACATTCCTGTTTAAACTGAATGCCATTCAGAATAAGGAAAAAAGATAGCTTCTTTGCATGAATGGCATCAGGGAAGAATGTCATATGTTCTGCAGCTGAGTCACCAGTGGAGGTTTCTGTCTGTCTGTCTGTCTGTCTGTCTGTCTGTCTGTCTGATCTGTCTGTCTGTCTGTTCTGTCTGTCTGTCTGTCTGTCTGTCTGTCTGTCTGTCTGTCTGTCTGTCTGTCCTGTCTGTCTGTCTGTCTGTCTGTCTGTCTGTCCTGTTCTGGTCTGTTTGTCTGTCCGTCCTCTGTCTCTGTGCTGTCTGTCCCTGTCTGTCTGTCTGTCTGTCTGTCTGTCTGTCTGTCTGTCTGTCTGTCTGTCTGTCTGTCTGTCTGTCTGTCTGTCTGTCTGAGAGGGTAGAGTTTAGTCTGGTCCCTGGCAGCTGATCTGAGACAACCAGACCAGACCAGACCAGACAGGGCTTCAAGGCTTGTTTGTGTCACACTCCATTATCATTGGAATGCTAATGCTAGCACCGTGCCTGTTATGCTGTCTAATCTGGAGTAGACACTACTCTCACACACACACACAAATCATATCAAAATGTACTGGTCACATGCGCCGAATACAACAGGTGTAGACCTTACAGTGAAATGCTTACTTGCGAGCCCCTAACCAACAATGCAGTTAAAAAAATATGGAAAACAATAAGAAATAAAAGTAACAAGTAGTTAAAGAGCAGCAGTAAAATAACAATAGCGAGACTATATACAGGGGGTACTGGTACAAAGTCAATGTACGGGGGCACTGGTTAGTTGAGGTAATATGTGCATGTAGGTAGAGTTATTAAAGTGACTATGCATAGATGATAACAACAGAGTAGCAGCGGTGTAAAATATGGGGAGGGGGAGGGGGGGCAATGCAAATATTCTGGGTAGCCATTTGATTAGATGTTCAGGAGTCTTATGGCTTGGGGGTAGAAGCTGTTTAGAAGCCTCTTGGACCTAGACTTGGTGCTCCGGTACCGCTTGCCGTGCGGTAGCAGAGAGAACAGTCTTTGACTAGGGTGGCTGGAGTCTTTGACACTTTTTAGGGCCTTCCTCTGACACCGCCTGGTATAGAGGTCCTGGATGGCAGGAAGCTTTGCCCCAGTGATGTACTGGGCCGTTCGCACTACCCTCTGTAGTGCCTTGCTTCCGGAGGCCGAGCAGTTGCTGTACCAGGCAGTGATGCAACCAGTCAGGATGCTCTCGATGGTGCAGCTGTAGAACCTTTTGAGGATCTGAGGACCCATGCCAAATCATTTCAGTCTCCTGAGGGGGAATAGGTTTTGTCATGCTCTCTTCACGACTGTCTTGGTGTGCTTGGACCATGTTAGTTTGTGGACACCAAGGAACTTAAAGCTCTCAGTGTGCTCCACTCCAGCCCAGTCGATGAGAATAGGGGCGTGCTCAGTCCTCTTTTTCCTGTAGTCCACAATCATCTCCTTTGTCTCACATGTCACTGTGAGCCATTAAAGTCCATGTCATGTGCGATGGGTGGATGCGACATGCTGGTTCCACTGCCATGGCTGGGCCTGGAGAGTCTCTGTCAGGTCTTAGCTGGTGTGAGTGCTGTCTAGTGCCTACAGGTTCTAGACCAGGTGAAAGCTTCAGGCACTGCATTGGCTCAGGTTACGGGTTCTTTGATTGTTGGAATGTGCCTGTCTGTCATTGCCTGTTGTGTGGCTTTGTAGTGAGGTATCTCACCCTAGATTGAAAATAAAACTCTATTTTAAACTCTCTAATAGTTAAACCAAGACCGAGACAGTCGTGGCCAGGTCGCAGTTGCAAATGAGAACTTGTTCTCAACTAGCCTACCTGGTTAAATAAAGGTGAAATATATATATWAAAAAAWWAATAAAAAAACAGTAGGCTACTTTGTTTGGGTAGGATGGATTGATATCTTGGTAGGTCAGGCCATCCTCCTAGCCCACTGATGCATGCACAACTGGCACTAAAAGTAGGGCAAAGTAGGGGGAGAGGGAGGGACCTCTCAGTCTCATTCCTGTGGGGGGGGCTATTCTCTGTTCTCCTCGTTCCCCTGGGGGTTGTTATCAGTATAATGCAGCCCCATCACAACCTGTTAACAACCCCCCTGTGTAATACACTCCACTAGGCACTGACTCAAAGMTAGAGCCTTCGAACCAATACTGTTCGTACTATGGGGAAAATCCTTACCCACTGGGCACAGACAGGTCAACGTCTAGATTTTATTTACATTTGGTTGAGTTTTCAACTAACGTGACTTCAACATGAAATCAACCAAAAATATCACCATGTTTTAGGTAAAACGTTGGGTGAAAAAAATAAGTTGATTGGATTTGAAAAAGAAATCAGTTTTCAACGTTGATTCAACGTCATCACATTGCTTTTTTTGGTTGAAATGATGTGGAAACATTATTGTTTTTGCCCAGTGGGTACTATCGAGGGCCTGGTTTCCCAAAAGCATAATGATGAACTTAGCCTTAAGATGCATTTGGGAAACCGGCTCCTGGTCAGTCATGCATTGATGTCAATGGGATACATAGTGAAAATTTGAAGTTAGGATTTTCCCCTTATGAGAGTAGCTATTGACTTGCAGTAATGCTTTAGGCAACCAACGTTGCATTGTTTATCATTGTGTTTTTCGGCCAGGCTTCTGGCCAGAGACAAATTGCTATAGCTACTTCCTGATGTGAATTGAAATCATGTGAATCAGGGAAGCATACCTGGCTCTCAGCCTGTTACACATAATGACAATGTGAGAGAGACTGACTCCTAACCCAGTCGACTGACTCCTACCCCAGGTTTGTGTTCGAGACCACCTAAAGCGAGACTGATTCAAGACCGACACCTGAGCAAAGACCGACACCGGAGCGAGAGGTACAAGACCAAGTCAAGACCGAGAACGGGAGGGGGTGAGGGGTTCGAGACCAAGTCAAGACCGAGAACGGGAGGGGGTGAGGGGTTCGAGACCAAGTCAGACCGGCGGAGAACGGGAGGGGGTGAGGGGTCTGAGACCAAAGTCAAGACCGTTATTGGTACTTGTGTCAAAATTGCCACCATAATAAAAGTTCAAAATGTCCAGTATTTTCTGTGTTCATATTTACAGAAGAACATATGGATTCTTTAGACATTCAGAATAGTGAAGAAATGTTGAGGTCAAATAGAGAGACACTCTACAAATGATCACTACCCCGAACAGGTCTATAATAGATACAAATACAAAATATGTTCCAACTTCCCCTGGTCTCCCCTTACTAATAGTAAGTGCTCAACTTTCAAACAAATTTCCACCACTCTTCCCTACCAGCGAATCAAGGAAATTCTGACCAGCACGACAAAGTAACGAAAGGACAGTAATATTACGAGTAAAGTAGGAAGTCCAGGTTTCTATAGGCGATAAGATATTACTTTTAGTCATGAAAGGAGTGTGGATATGGCAAACGCGGTTTGTATGCGCTGACTGAATGGGAGCTGATAATCCTACGTTTTTTATACTCTGCTGGTCTCGGGAAGAAATTACAAGTCCTCATTGTCCAAGACCGAGTAAAATGGAGTAAATTGGATCCAACACTACACAAGACCAAGACACTCAATATGTGGTTTGTAGACCCGGACTCGAGTACTACAATACTGTCCTAACCGTACAAAAGAAATGTAAATTCTTACTTCCCCGCAATCTCTCATCTGTCTCCAACACGAGGCACTGCATGCTTTTTTTCTCTCATATAGCCTTTCCTATGATTCTTGTGCACATACAGCTGTAGGAGACTGGGTCAAATTAGGATCCTACAGCTGTAAAGGGCACTAGTTTTTGTGGGAATCGTTCTCTGTCTGTCTGTGTCTGTCTGTCTGTCTGTCTGTCTGTCTGTCTGTCTGTCTGTTCTGTCTGTCTGTCTGTCTGTCTGTTGTCTGTCTGTCTGTCTGTCTGTCTGTTGTCTGTCTGTCTGTCTGTTGTCTGTCTGTCTGTCTGTCTGTCTGTCTGTCTGTCTGTTTATCTTTCTTTCTCTCTTCTCTCTCTCTCTCTCTCTCTCTCTCTCTCTCTCTCTCCCTCTACGTGTAACCTGATACTCTCCGTCTCACTGGGAGAAAAGGGATATTGGCCCACCCGGTTCAGTTTGAGGAACTGTTTTGTTTTCAGTTTGCTCGAGTCATGCGATGATTTCCAAGAAACTAAATGAAAAATGCTTGGCCATGATCCATGTGATATTGAAGTCAACGACAAGGTTCAGACTGATCTGCACAACATCCTCACTTCATACAGTGCATTCGGAAAGTATTCAGACCCCTTAACCTTTTCCACATTTTGTTACGTTACAGCTTTATTCTAAAATGGATGACGTTGTTTTCATAAATCTACACACAATACCACACAATGACAAAGCAAAAACAGGTTTTTAGAAAAAGTTGAGCAAATTTATAAAACATTTCAAACTGAAATATCACATTTACATAAGTATTCAGACCTTTTACTCAGTACTTTGATGAAGCTCCTTTGGCAGCGATTACAGCCTTGAGTCTTCTTGGGTATGACGCTACAAGCTTGGCACACCTGTATTTGGGGAGTTTCTCAGATTTTTCTCTGCAGATCCTCTCAAGCTCTGTCAGGTTGGATGGGGAGCATCGCTGCACAGCTATTTTCAGGTCTCTCCAGAGAGATGTTCCATCTGGTTCAAGTATGGGCTCTGGCTGGGCCACTCAAGGACATTCAGAGACTTGTCCCGAAGCCACTCCTGCGTTGTCTTGGCTGTGTGCTTAGGGTTGTTGTCCTGTTGGAAGGTGGACCTTCGACCCAGTCTGAGGTTCTGAGCGCTCTGGAACAGGTTTTCATCAAGAATTTCAATGTACTTTGCTCCATCTATCTTTCCCTCAATCCTGACTAGTCTCACTAGTTTTGCATTTTCATTATGGGGTATTGTGTGTAGATTGATGAGATTTTTTATTTATTTTAATACATTTTAGAATAAAGCTGTAACAAAACAAAATGTGGAAAAAATGAATGGATCTGAATACTTTCCGAATGCACTGTATAATAGGCCTGATTTCTAACTTGAGATCTGTGCACATATCTAGTTTTTGCACAAATATTCCATTGACATCAATACATGATTTAGGTGATCATCGGAGTTAAGTGCACACATCTATGTACATATACAGATCTTCAGATAGTCCCGAAGACCACAGAATGTTGAAAAGATGACCATCAGTAAATTAGGAACATATTTAGCAGCTTCATATGAATGGTGTCATTGAATGTACAGTATATGGAATAGGAAGGCAGGCAGTTTTCCTATACAGCTCTTTATTCTGCATGTGAGCATCTTGTCCACACTGACTCTCACATACAGTATTCCAAGTTTAGCACGTTGCACAGAAATAGCTGTATAAAATAACTGTAAATAGTCTGTATTTTTTGTCTCTTTTATTCATGACTATTTTGTTTTCCCCATGTTGCTTAACTGAATATCAGTGAGTATCATAATACACTGTGTACAAAACATTAAGAACACCTGCTCTTTCCATGACAGACTGACCAGGTGAATCGGGTGAAATCTATGATCCCTTAAATCCACTTCAATCATTGTAGATGAAGGGGAGGAGACATGTTAAAGAAGGATTTTTAAGCCTTGAGACAATTGAGACATGGGTTGTGTATATGTGCCATTCAGAGGGTCAACGGGCAAGACAAAAGATTGAAGTGCCTTTGAATGGGGTATGGTAGAAGGTGCCAGGCGCACTGGTGTGAGTGTGTCAAGAACTGCAACGCTGCTGGGTTTTTCACGCTCAACAGTTTCCCGTATGTATCAAAAATTGACCACCACCCAAAGGACATCCCGCTAACTAGACACAACTGTGGGAAGCATTGGAGTCAACATGGGCCAGCATCCCTGTGGAACGCGTTCGACACCATGTAGAGTCCATGCTCCGACTAATTGAGGCTGTTCTGAGTGCAAACGGTGTGCAACTCAATATTAGGAAGGTGTTCCTAATGTTTTGTACACTCCGTGTACCGTGCATATGTTTGAGTGCATGCACTGCAGTGTATACAGCATCAAACTTTGTCCTTTGTGTGAGTTGTAAGCAGGGCTAGAGGTGAGTGCAGTGAGTAATTCTGCAGGATTTCAGGGTGCAGTCAGTCAGGTGGCTTCCAAGAAGAGAGAAGTCATGCTGGTCAAGACCTCAGACTGGGGCGAGGGTTTACCTTCCGACTCTAACCACACAGCCAAGGCTTCGAGACAAGTCTCTGAATGTCCTTGAGTGGCCCAGCCAGAGCCGTACTTGAACCAGA
>NC_036856.1:29674747-29729170 GCF_002910315.2 Salvelinus sp. IW2-2015
GGGATTCCTCAGGAGAAAGTGCAAAGACTCTGAAAGAAAACTCAGAACCCCCAAATAAGGTGTGCCAAGCTTGTAGGTCATACCCAAGAAGACTCAAGGCTGTATCGCTGCCAAAGGAGCTTCATCAAAGTACTGAGTAAAGGTCTGAATACTTTGTAAATGTGATAGATTCTTTATTTTTTATACAATTTGCAAAAATGTCTTAAAAACCGTTTTGCTTTGTCATAATGCGCTATTGTGTGTAGATTTGATGAGAGTAAAAAAACATTGAATACATTTAGAATAAGCTGTAACGTAACAAAATGTGGAGAAAAGTCAAGGGGTCTGAATACTTTCCTAATGCACTGGTAAAATACTTCCAGATCGTGATTCCACAGCTGGGACAGCAGGTCAAATCTGTGCAGTCTCACAACCCAGCTCTCTGAGCTGGTACAGGCTCAACACGAACAAGACAGTAACACAGTAATGCACTAATACACAGCTACTCCAGGCATACGGATATCAAACCATTGTTTCTGGATCCTAAAGTATTCTTTCTTTCTGGCAGCTACACCCTGCGCGAGGAAATAAGATTAGTGTTGGTAGACCCAAGTAAGACTTTAAAACAGTTTGGCACTGGGAACCATTTCTTTCCTTATTAGAGGGAATGTGAAAGTCTGGAAGAGAATGAGGAATGGGCCTCTAATCATGATCATCAGTAGCACTCTGGGAAAAGGATGGGGTTGGTGATGCACGATACCATTCCCTATCATGCCAACTGTGGAAAGAGAGGATTCTCACAACGACCTATCAACTGACTGATTCTATCCTCACTGACTATAACAGAGACAGAAGCAAACAAGGGAGGGGAGGGGTAGAGAATAAACAAAACAGGCTTGACCTCACTGTATCTGGAAATTGCCACCCATCCTCCTCCCCCAGAGTGACTTTAGAAGCAGAGGCAATGGACGCTTGCTCCTCTCTTTCTCTATTCTCCGCGTCTCGGTCTACTCTTTCTCATCCCTCTCGATTTTACCTTCCTCTCCCTCCCTCTCCTTTTGCCCCCCCCCTCTCTCATTTGGTATGGTTCGTAAAAGAGGAAAGAGACTGTTAGTCTCATAAATTTCATGTGCCAACTTGCCAGCCCCTCAGACGGCACTCTGGAGCAGGTTTTCATCAAGGATCTCTCTGTACTTTGCTCCGTTCATCTTTCCCTCGATCCTGACTAGTCTCCCAGTCCCTGCCACTGACAAACATCCCCACAGCATGATGCTTCACTATAGAAGATGGTGCCAGGTTTCCTCCAGAAGTGACACTTGGTATTCAGGCCAAATATTTAAATCTTGGTTTCATCAGACCAGATAATCTTGTTTCTTATGGTCTGAATCCTTTAGGTGCCTTTTGGCAAACTCCAAGCGGGCTGTCATGGGCCTTTTTACTGAGGAGTGGCTTCTGTCTGGCCTCTCTACCACAAAGGCCTGATTGGTGGAGTGCTGCAGAGATGGTTGTCCTTCTGGAAGGTTCTCTCATCTCCATAGAGGAACTCTGGAGTTTTGTCAGAGTGACCATCGGGTTCTTGTTCACCTCCCTGACCAAGGCCCTTCTCCCTCGGTTGCTCAGTTTGGCCAGCTCAAGGAAGAGTCTTGGTGGTTCCAAACTTCTTCCATTTAAGAATGATGAGGCCACTGTGTTCTTAGGGACCTTCAATGCTGCAGACATTTTTTAGTACCCTTCATCAGATCTGTGCCACAACACAATCCTGTCAGGCCTACCACAATCCTGTCAGGCCTAGTGCATTCTCATCTGCCACGCTGATCCTCAATACGGGGGCGCCTCAGGGGTGCGTGCTCTGTCCCCTCCTGTACTCCCTGTTCACCCATGACTGCATGGCCAAGCACGACTCCCAACACCATCATTAAGTTTGGTGACGACATAACAGTGGTAGGCCTGATCACAAACAACGATGAGACAGCCTAAAAGGAGGACCAAGCACACCCCCATTCTCATCGACAGGGCTGTAGTGGAGCAGGTGAGAGCCTCAAGTTCCTTGGTGTCCACATCACCAATGAACTATCATGGTCCAAACACACCAATACAGTTGTGAAGAGGGCACGGCAACACATATTCCCCCTCACGAGACTTAGCATGGGTCCTCAGATCCTCAAAAAGCTATACAGCTGCACCATCGAGAATATCCTGACTGGTTGCATCACTGCCTGGTATGGCAACTGCTCGGCCTGCTCGGCAACTGCTCGGAAGCACGGCACTACAGAGGGTAGTGCGTACGGCCAAGTACATCACTGCCCTCCAGGACCTCTATACCAGGCGGTGTCAGAGGAGGGTCCTAAAAATGTCCAAAGGGTCCAGCCACCCTAGTCAAAGACTGTTCTCTCTGCTACCGCACGGCAGCACGTGCACTTCTTAACAGCTTCTAACCTCAAGCCATAAGTCATAAGTCTCCTGAACAGCTAATCAAATGGCTACACGGATTGTGGTGCAGCCCCTCCCGTTGTCAAAGCTGGAGACCTTTATGTCTTCAAGACACCACTACTAAAACCAGTCAAACCATGGACACAGATTACACTCAAACAATGCACACACACACACACACACACACACACACACACCACACACACACACACACAACACACACACACACACACACACACACACACACACACACACACACACACACAAACACACACACACACACACACACACACAACACACACACACACACACACACACACACACACACACAAATAATCCCTCAAAATCTTAATCAAAGCATTATTGCACAATGTACAACATGTGCAAAGCAATCCAAACTTATCACATGCCATTTCTGCTCAAACCGTGCACCTCCTGTACTTTGAGCTGACTGTTTTACTGCCATAAGAGGGAGTCCACCTGCAATGTTGTTTTTATGGAGCATGTTGTTGTATCTAAATTCATACCATGGCATTGTTGAATACTTGTTTATGATTGGCTTGAAGGGCATTCTTATTATTTCCCTATAACGCACGGTATATTTGCACGGTAGAATTCAATGGCTATAGTTCATTCTTACACCTTCTATGTTTGAGCTGCTTTTGAAAGCAAAGGTCRAATTGAAAACATTACTGGCATTGATAAATTAGATTTTCATACTGTCAGATTAGGACTAATGTTTGGTTAACTAAACTAGCAAGTTTGTTTGTTTATTATTAGAATTATAGCCATGGCATAAAAGGGATAATCAACTCGGGGCTCTATGCATTCTCTGGAAAATAATACAACTCCATGGAAGTTCATTATTTTCCATAGAACGCATAGCACCTCGTTGATTGTCCCTTACATATCTTTGAACAGGTTCTTCTTGAACTTGTACTCATTATCACTTTAATGAGTTTGTGTTTTCTCTAAACTATTAATTGCATGTGCGTCATCAAATCTGCATGATTCATCTTGTTTGTGCACTGTGCGTCTGTTTGTTTCACTGTTTCACCCTTACAAAAGGTCCTTTAAAACATACTTTACTGTTTCAGCCTTACAAAAGGTCCTTTAAAACATACTTTACTGTTTCACTCTCTTTACAAATGTATTTTCTCTTGTGCCATATACCATCATAAAAAGTAGCATCATATAAGACAATGTTCTTGTGCTAACAATTTACAGTAACTTTACGTTTCATTTTTACAACTAAATGAGTTACGGCCCAGTTAGTACTGTATATAGTCATGTTGATCGGACTTACAGCATTTGACAGATAACAGAAAGAACACTGAGCATGCATGTTATATGATAGATAAGAGACTGAAAAAATGTGTGTGTGTGTAGTTGTCACCCTCAGAATGCCCATATTCCATTCCAAAAGGCCAAATGATGTGTCATCAACAATGGCCCCACCTCAGCCTGCTGGCAGTGGATGTATACCAATTGGCACCCTATTCCCTATATAGTGCACTACTCCTATTCCCTATATAGTGCACTACTTCTGTTAGCACATTTACATAAGTAGTCAGACCCTTTACTCAGTACTTTGTTGATGCACCTTTGGCAGAGATGTTCGATTCGGGTTCAAGTCAGAGGAAAGCCCCAAAAATTGTCAGAGACTCCAGTCACCCAAGTCATAGACTGTTCTCTCTCTCTATTGTCTGTTTTCTCTGCTACCGCACGGCAAGCGGTGCCGGAGCGCCAAGTCTAGGACCAAAATGCTCCTTAACAACTTCTACCCCCAAGCCATAAGACTGCTAAACAATTAATCAAATGACCACCAGACTATTTACATTGACACCCTCCCCCCTCTCTATTTGTTTTGTACGCTGCTGCTACTTGCTGTTTATTATCTATGCATAATCACTTTCAAGTTCCTTGGTGTCCACATCAGGCCTCATTAACATCGACGGGACTGTAGTAGAGCGGGTCGAGAGTTTCAAGTTCCTTGGTGTCCACACCACCAACAAACTATCATGGTCCAAACACAACAAGACAGTCGTGAAGAGGGCACGACAACACCTATTCTCCCTCAGGAGACTGAAAAGATTTGGCATGGGTCCCCATATCGTCAAAAAGTTMTACAGCTGCACCATCGAAAGCATCCTGACCGGTTGCATCACCGCCTGGTGTGGCAACTGCTCGGCATCCGACCGTAAGGCGCTACAGAGGGTAGTGCGTATGGCCCAATACATCACTGGGGCCAAGCTTCCTGCCATCCAGGACCTATATACTAAGCGGTGTCAGAGAACGGCCCCAAAAATTGTCAAAGACTCCAGTCACCCAAGTCATAGACTGTTCTCTCTGCTACTGCACGGCAAGCAGTACTGGAGCGCCAAGTCTAGGACTAAAAGACTCCTTAACAGCTTCTACCCCCAAGCCAGTAATGACTGGCGAACAATTAACAAAGGGCCACCGGACAATTTACATTGACCCCCCCCCCCCCCCCTTTTGTTTTTACACTGTGGCTACTCGCTGTTTTATTATCTATGCATAGTCACTTTAAACCCTACCTCCATGTACAAAACCTGTATCCCCAGGCACATTGACTCTGTACCGGTACCCTCCCCCTGTTCTTTTATTTTGTTTACTTTTTATAATTTTTTACTTTTTTGTTTATTTGGTAAATATTTTCTTAACTCTTTCTTGAACTGCACTGTTGGTTAAGGCCTTTGGTAAGTAAGCGTTTCATGGTAAGGGTCTACTATATGTTGTATTTGGCGGATGTGACAAATAAAGGTTTCATTTGATTTGATGTCGGGCCCTGGCTGGGCCACTCAAGGAATTCAGAGACTTGTCCCGAAGCACTCCTGCGTTGTCTGGCTGTGTGTTAGGTCGTTGTCCTGTTGGAAGGTGAACCTTTGCCCCAGTCTGAGGTCCGCGAGGACCTTATATAGACAGGTGTGTGCCTTTCCAAATCATGTCCAAATCAATTGAATTTACCACACTTGGACTCCAACTTGTAAGAAACATCTCAAGGATGATAATGGAAACAGGATGCACTTGAGCTCAATTTCATGTCTCATAGCAAAGGGTCTGAATACTTATGTAAATAAGGTATTTCTGTTTTTGTCTAAAAACCTGTTTTTGCTTTGTCATTATGGGGTAGTGTGTATTGATTGAGGAGGATTTTTTATTGTTGATTTAATCCATTTAGAATACAAGCTGTAAAGTAACCAAATGTGGAAACAGTCAAGGGGTCTGAAGACTTTCTGAATGCCACTGTATGTGCCATGGCGGTCTTGTCTCAGTTAGCATGCAAACTAGTGAGCATGTCCTGTCTGCTCTGCTTTAGATATGAACTCAACAGTACTTCATTTTACACAAGAACTGAAGAGTTATTTTTGGTTATAATGCTGACAGAATTGTGTAGTTCAGCAAAAATAGTCCAATCAAGCTATTAAAGAAATAGGTCATATTTATTGCCAGCTGTACTGCACAGCTGGGGGGTTGCATTTAGTGGTGTATAGGGTAAGATATGTTCACCATTATAGCATTTATGTGTAGTAGGGTAAGATATGTTCACCATTATAGCATTTATGTGTAGTAGGGTAAGATATGTTCACCATTTATAGCATTTAGGACTGTGAATTAAGTAACTCTCTGGTGCAGCCAATGTGGGAGAAGCAGCACAAGGTAGTCGTATAACAATGAGGGGTTGTGGGCTAGCTGGATTCCTATCCAGTGAGCTACTACTGCAGTCGGGGCCTCTGATCTGTCTAGACACAGGCGAGTCATTGGCTGTCGGTCGTTGAGATCCAACTACTCTAATTCTGCTCTGAAATACAGAACTGCTCCAGGCAACAGGAAGTTGCTTTTGTGTGTGTGTGCGTGCACACATTTGTGTGTGTGTGGAGGGGGTTCCTCAGCTCATTTCTCAATCCTCTGGGGGATTTAAGCATATGCGGTCAAACTGCTGTAACTTCAAGCCAGCTCTGTGTGCCGTGCGGTCACAGGAGTTTTTCTCAGCTCGGCAGCCCAGGTGGGTTTTACAGTCACCGGTATCAGACCAGTAGTAGACTAGAGGCCTCAGTCCTTTCAACCCTCTTACTCAACAGGAAACAGTGGCCTCCGCCTAGTCTGGTCTGGCAGTGTAGCACACAGTAAGTAGTTACAGTCACTCACTGCCCTGCTTAGCATGGATTTCCTGCTTTCCACTTAATGACCCACATTAGTTATATCACTGTAGGGAAAGGAATGAAACACCACCACCCAGAAGCAGCAGAATATTAGCCTGGTCCCATATCTGTTTGTGCTTTACAGCCAACTCCTAGGGTCGTTGTATGACAGCACAAACAGCTCTGGAACCAGGCTAGCATCACCTCACTGTTTCAGTTGTCTTTCTGATTGAGATACTCACTTATCAAGTTRGAAGAGGTGATAACATCTCGTCACACCTACCTCCTAATAGAGATGTTACAGAGTTACAGGTTTTGTAAATAGTAAGCTGTCTGCGTGCTTATAGACATTTCGCAAAGTTACATGACTTGAGAAACAGGATACTAGTATTACCCTGGCTTTGAGAGCTTAAGAGGAGTTGGAAGATGATGAGAGCTGCACCGTGTTCTGTGTCAGTTTGGTGGCAGTTAGTGTGTCATTATTTGCAATAACTACCTGAACAAGAACAAACACAACGTTTCCTTTTGTTACTAACCACCTGAGTTCCTAGACGCTGCCACACACAAAGATGAGCTCTCATCCCTTCCTCAGCCCTCCCCTCGTCAGCCCCCACCCGTCAGCCCTGCCCTCGTCAGCCATCCCCACCTCAAGCCCTTCCCCTCAACTCAGCATCCCCTCACCCCTCAAGCGCATCACCCCACCTCAGCCCTCCCTCCTCGTCACCCCCCCCTCAGCCCCTCCCCTGTTCAGCGTTCCTCAGCCCTCCCCTCCTCAGCCCTCCCACACTCAGCCTCCCTCTCCTCCCAGTCCCTCCCACCCTCCTCTCAGCCCTCCCACTGCCCTTTCAGCGTTCCTCAGCCCTTCCCCTCCTCAGACTCCTTCTCACCTCCTCAGCCCTCCCCTCTCCCTCGTTCAGCCCCTCCCTCAGCCCTCCCCCTGCTTCAGACGTTCCTCAGACCCTCCCTCTCCTCAGCCCTCCCCTCCTCCAGCCCCTTCCCCCTCTCAGGCCACCTACCCCTTTCAGCCTTCCTTCAGCTCACCCTCCCCTCCTCAGCCTCCTTCCCTCCTCAGCCCTCCCACTCCCTCGTCCCCTCACCCCTCCCTCAGCCCTCCCCTGTTCAGCGGTTCCTCAGCCCCTCACCTCCTCAGCCCTCCCCTCCTCAGCCCTCCCCCTACTCCAGCCCTCCCTGCTTCACAGCCCTCCAGCCCTACCCCTCCTCAGACCCTCCCTGTTACAGCTCCTCAGCCCTCCCTCCTCACCCTCCCGCTCACGTTCAACCAGCCCCTCCCGCTTTCCTCAAGCCCTCCCCTGTATCTAGCGTTCAATCCGTCCAGCACCCTCACCTCCTCAGCCCTCCCCTCCTCAGCCGAGCCTTCCCCTCACTCTCAGCACCTCCTCACTCATTCCTCAGCGTGCCTCCAGCCCTCCCCTCCCTCAGCCCTTCCCTCTCCAAGCCCTCCCCTGAGCCCTCACCTTAGCAATCTTCACCTTCCTCAGAACCCTCCCCTCCTCGCACCCCACCCCTCAGGCCCTCCCCTATCCTAGCTCTCCCTCCTCAGCCCTCCCTCCTCGCACCCCCCTCCTTCAAGCCCTCCCACTGTTCAGCGTCTCCTCAGCCCTTCCCACTCACCTCCAGCCCTCCCCCTGTTCAGCTCTACCTCCTCAGCCACTCAGCCCTCCTCCCTCTTATTCTCTCTCAAAGCCGACGCCAGAACACATGATAGGGGCAGGTTAACAAAAGGTATGAGAGACAGTCAAACGGCTCTCCCTGCTAAGTGGTGTCATTTGGCTGTGATGGATACAATAGATAAGGCATAGCACTGAGGCCTTAGTGTTGAGATGTGCCAGAAGCAGACAGGGTTGACTAAAAGTTCATGATCTGATCTGTAATGCTCAACCATGCCGAGAGGGATACTCTACTCGCTCTGCAAAGCCAAGCAGACAGTGCATACTCTCTTGAGACTGAGCCTTTGTTTTCAGGTCAATCCTGCATGATGACAGCTAGAATGTGTTACAGGTGTTTATGAATTGTAGCTGTTCGGGAAAGTATGACGCGCAAGTGACGTTAAAGCAAGTAAAAACATAGAGGAACACATGAAATGAAAGTCCCTCACCACCACCCTTACCAGCTGTGAGCTTTTCCATTGCTGGGTATGGAAAAGAGTAGAGAGAACCTGTTTAATTTGCTTAGCGTGTCCTGATTGTTCTAAAGTAAGATAAAGAGCCTCTAATGACCTGAGAGAGTGTTGCGTGCGAGGCCCTTTCATTACGCAGCTTCAAGGTAAATGGACTGCATGCAACAGATTTAGTTTGCATGACAACCCTCCTCCCCAGACGTATCACTCCCCCTTTCTCCTCCTCCTGCTATGTGCATTTGCTGTGGTTGATGACTGAAATGTGTAACTTAATCCAATTACCAGATGGTGGAGCGTTTCATTGATGTGGCATCTGGTCATACACACTGTGCCAGACAGATTCTCCCTTTGACTACTCTCCAGACAGACACTCTCTCCTTCTCTCTCTCACATGTCACCCTGTTGCCTGCTGAAAGAATAGTGTGCATAGATGATCTCATATTTACTGCTAGGCTACATATGACCCCAGTTTTGTGAAGACACTGATAATGATCGAATGAAAAACAAATATGTTGAATGAAGATAAAATATACAGTATGCTTCCTCAAAGGAAATKATGCACATCAATGTCAATGTGTAAACACACCTGGGATCTTGACTTTTGCTCTTTTGCTTGTCATCCATCTATTGACTGGCTCACAGATGTATTATATGAAGGATAAATACACTTCAAAGCAAGACTTAATCCATGGATGTTGTTCACCTTCCCTCTCACTGCAGGGTGTACATGCGCTGGAAGCCATAGATGGACTGCTGCTGTGTCTTAGGAAATATTACATCAAAGACATCTACTCACAAAGCTTTGATCACTTTCTGACTGATTGGGAATCTGTCTGTTGTGTTGTGTGGGACAGGCCACACACAGCACGACTCTGAATGTGTGACTCTTGGTGAGATACACTACAGAAACTGGAAGACAAGAGAACCTGATTGCCTTCACATGAAGCCCAGGTGGGAAGGAAGAGACGGAGGAAAGGGTGAGAAAAGAGTCTGTGTGAGACATTATTGTTCTGGGTTTAACCTCAGCCGACCACCTAATTCACTACCTCCCTTCACAGAGCTCTGTGGAAGAACATATATCCCCTGTATATAGCCTTGCTACTGTTATTTTATTGTTGCTCTTTAATGATTTTTTATAGATTTTTTACTTCAGATTATTTTAGTAAATACTTTCTTAACACTTATTTTTCTTAAAACTGCATTGTTGGTGACTCAGTGGCTAAGAACCCTTCTATCCGGTTGAGTAGATTGTAAATAAAACACCTTGTTGTCTCCCTAATGGCACCTCACTATTCCCCATTATACAGTCTGAACAACAAMTAACTGCACAGTAAATCTGTCATCATCATTATCACTTAGAATYAATATGGCACCTCTTACGGTCAATACTCAAACCTGCTTGACTGTCATTCCTGTTGCATTGCATCTACAGTTCTTCAGAATTCTGAAATGTTCTTGAAATGTCTGCAGATGTGTTCCTTTCATAGCACACAGCAAATTGGCCAGTGTTAACTAGTGTAGATCTTTCAGTTTCTAGTGTTGATTCAATAGTTAAATGAACACTAAAGAGTTCAATTAACATTCAGTGGCATAAAATAACCCCACTGTTGGTGTTGATAACCAGAGTTGAAACAAAACCACACCCATCTTTATTATATTTCCCAGCATGCTCTATTGCAGGTTGATTATTAGAATGATTTGTTTCAATATCTATGTTTTTTATTAATCTTATGTTACTCCAATATAAACATACATTTTTCTAAACTAATCCAATCTGTTAGTAGTTGGACTTGCATCCGTTACTGAAATGGTTATTCCAGTTTAAATACTTTAGTTTATATGTAGTATCATCTTAGTCTTCCCAACCCTGGCAGTCATTCTGAATCCAGGTGGCTGGTGATTATTTTTCTCAAAATGTTGGATATCCCCTCTCTGGCTAGATTCCAATATGAGTTAGACATCACTTTGCAAGCCAGCATACTGTGACTTGCAAGGCRTGATGTGGCCTGTAAACCATGCATTTCAGGCCACTGTATTAGGCTAAAACTAGGCCATCAAAATAAGATCTATATGCATTGTAATATGCATTGTATTGTCTTAAAGAATTTAACTTGAATTATTAATGATATATTCACTTAGGATCTCACTTGGCAAAGGCCACAGGACTGAAAATGAATGAATGCAACCACCATGTCTGTCAGTAGCAAACACAGTCTTGGGTGGTATTGGTAACTAAAATATTCACTCGAATGGTACCCTGGGAAATATGCAAATAAGGATCAATACTTTATTTGCATAAAATAAGGTGTTGAGTGTGTGTGGTTCTTCGAAGAACCATCCCATTTAAGGTTCTTCTGAGTGTACTATGTTTGTTTTTCTATGGGTGGTGCTTTTACACTAGATCAGAGAGCCTGTGTCTTTTCCCTGCACGGCTAACTAGCTGCCTGCTCTGTCTCCCAGTCCCAGATAGCATCAGGCTGTCTGAGATTAGCACCCATGAGGGTGCAGTTCAACTTTCCTTTTTTTTTTTTTTTTTACTCCCGGACCCTATTTTTGGTCCCTCCATTTTGCACATCACCCACTGTCAGTCCGGCAGCGTCAAGCATCTAGTCGCACTGATAACACGTCTGTATTGTTCCTGTGGGGCTCTAATGTCCCCCGAGCCTTGAGAGCTCATTGTACTATCATTGTAGTATCAGGTTTCAGACACATTTTTGGGCCAGGCTTAAGGCCAAGCCATCTTGTTGCTAGGCAGTTTAGTAGTGCGGAGGATAGATAAAGGACCTGCTTATTCTCTCATGGTCATTGGCCTACCAGTTAGGGACTGGTTGTCCCATTGGCCTACCAGTTAGGAACTGGCGGTTAGGGACTGTGTAACGGTGGCAGGGTTAGCTTCTGATTCAGTAGTAGTGCAGAGGATAGATAGGCTGATAATAGATGATATGAGATTTGTTCTCACAGCTCAGCCAATTCTCTCTTCCTACAATTATCCCTCAATCTCTGAATATAGCTAGTGTCTATTTCACACAGTTTATTAGCAATAAAGTCATTGATAATATCTATAACAAGTAACCATATTAAAGACCATAGTTTTACCAAAGTAGGTCTTAGGTATCTCAACCGTTGATGTGGTTTATCTGTGTAGTAATGTCCAAAGAGAAGCAGGTAGTGTCATAATTATATACACACCACAGGTCAGAGCTCGTCACACCACAGGTCAGAGCTCGTCACACCACAGGTCAGAGCTCGTCACACCACAGGTCAGAGCTCGTCACACCACAGGTCAGAGCTCGTCACACCACAGGTCAGAGCTCGTCACACCACAGGTCAGAGCTCGTCATTCGTTTGACCTCTCAGAAACCTGCTTCTTCTGGTGTAGTGACAACCCACTTGTGTACACACCAGAGTCACACTACAGCAGCCACATTACAGCCACATGAAAGCAGTGCCTCAGTGGTCTCAGAACAGTATATGAATAGTATCAATGATGCAGTGTGCTGTAGTAGATGGCATTACTAAAGACTCCAATCTGTGGTCCAGAGAGGTGGCTGGGTAGCAGGATGGGATGCTAGCTATGGCATTCCTACAGACAATCCCTGACCCTTGGCTGCCTTTCCTGGACAAGAGAGCAAAGCAGGGAGGTGGTCCTATTGACTGGCTATTATTTGTAAAGTGAGAATCTGTGAATCCCTAGACTTAGTCCCCCCAGCACTTCCGACAGGGGTCGCCCAACTGTGGCTATTTCCTGCCCAGGAACAGAGAGTTATTTCAGGGTACATCAGAGGCCTGGGAAGGACCTCAGTGAGTCAGGACTTATGTCCCAAATGGCACCCTATTYCCTATATACGGTGCACTTCTTTTGACCAGGCCCCATAGGGCTCTAAATAGGGAATAGGGCCCTGGGCAAAAGCAGTTTACTATATAGGGAATAGGGTGCCATAGARCCATAGGGCTCTGGTCAAAAGTAGTGCACTAAATATGGAATAGGGTGCCGTTTGGGAAACAACCAGGCGGTTCCTAGAGGAAAGCCAATCAGCACGGCTGGTGTCAAACTTACTTTTTTAAACTTTTTACTCCTACTGAAGCATTAGCAAGACTATGGACAACAGCTTTCAGCTTGTATCAAAGCCACAGGGAAACGCCACTGCCAACCCAGACGTGTATGTGTGGTCTGGTGGTGGTAGGCACCTCTGCTGCCAGCTTAGCTGTGCCAAGTGGGCCTCTTACAGTATCCTTGTGGACCATGTCCTTAGGTGGTCTGATCAGGTGTGGAGGGTCTATCCGGTATAAATCCTATGAACCCCTGGTCGTGACCATCTAAAAACAGATGCACAATGAAACCCAGCTTTTCACAGAATGACTCGAAAACTACGTTCCAAATGACACCCTAGTCCCTATTTAGTGCACTACGTTTGACCAAGGGCCATATGGTTCTGGTTAAAAGTAGTGCACTACATAGGGTRTAGGGTGGCATTTTAGGCACTCACTAATACTGCACATACTAATACTCTTCTGTACTTTCTTTAAGTAGATATAAGATATGATTAGATTTGAAGCCTCTACAGTTCCTTTTAGTCTGACTTTGGTATTGCCTACAGMATTAACCTGATCCATACATCTAGCCTCCTTTACTATGACATCACTGAGAGGTCAGACAAAATAAAGGTCAAGACAAAGTAGCACCAACTGAACACACTTCATTGAGTTGACTAGACAAAAGCTAGTTGTTAGTGTTGCACACAGTGGCACTCAGCCCATTGACCCTCAAGCACCTCCTCTTTATGGTCCAAGCCCTAGCTGCTAGCGTCACGTTCAGTCTGGTGCAGACATTAGTTAGACACTGGGTTAGTAGCCCTTGTCTGACCCAGCCCTCCGATTATGGCCTTCTTCCTGTGTTCACTCTACCATCGCCTGGTCAGTGTAGTGTTCTGGCTGTGTTTTAAAACCCACTGTTGCGCAAATAACAGAGATATGCACATTAAACCACTCCTGTGTCTAGCCAAGCCAAGCACACAAAAGGCACTGAGGCAGACATGAGGTTGAAGGGCTCTTGAAGTGTCTCAGACCATTGTATGATGAATTAATTCAAGGAAAGCTGTGGTGTGTAAGAGGATGAAGTGTCTTTGATTATTTCAAGATCCTCACGTGAAGGAAAGAGTGTTGAGACTGTGGTTGAGACGGTTGAGAAGTGTTTATTTGTCAGGATACTTTGTTTCTATTCCTATACTTACTCCTTGTGGTACTAAATCTTTATGTTCCTGTCTGTTTGGGTGACTAACCACCTCTGCAGCTCTCTCCTCTTCCGCTTTCTTCTATTTTTAAAACCRGAACATATTTAATAATTTATACTTCAGAGGGGAATTGAACTGGTTGTCTGGCTGGGGATACATCTTCCTGTGAATGAAGGAGGGAGGAAGGGAAAGGAAGGGAAGGAGGAGAGGAAAGGAGTGGGTTGGTAGGGTGATTGGAGAGATGTATGCTTCCGAGGGAGGTCTCTCCATCCAGTTTGTACTCAGCTGCGCTGTGGCTGGCTRCAGATTACTTTGTTCCATTTCAGCTTCCTTCCGTGCGTCTTCCTCCTCCATAAACCTCTCAGCCATTGTAATAGAAGTGCGATCACATATTGATGACCTCAATACGAAGGTTATTGTTGATGCTTCTCAAATGACCTRCATGGTGTGTGTGCGGGCGTGCCAGAGTGTGTGTGTGCGTGCAGTCAGTCTGGATCCACATGTTCCAAGGTGAGAGTGAAACCTGGCAGACTGGTCGCTCTTCTTTAAACAGTCCCAGCACCCGGGCAGTCTCTTTCTTACTACATACTGTACAGACCCACTACAGCCCTGTCCTCTCAGGCAATTTCTTTATTGCTATGGACCAATTAGTGTTGTCACGATACCAGAATTTTTACTTTGATACCGATACCAGGTTTAGTATCATAATACTCGATACCGTCACGATACTTGATTCCAAAACGATACTACAACAAAAAAAGAACCCATATTAGCCAAAGTCACCAAATGGCACTTGATCCAGACAGATAAACTCAGCTACTGGTCTGTTCAATCGTTGGGCATCTTTTGAGTTCAATACCATTACATTTGAACATTTGTATGTCTTTTTTTTTTGTTGACAACCATGGATGCATTAATGAATCAATTATACAATCATACAATCAATTTGTTTTTACCAATCTAACAACAAAACAACATAATGGTATTCATTTATTTAATAGGTAAATATATTGATAAACTGAGTAAATCAAGATGTAGCATAGGTCTTTTCACAATACAGGTGAATGCATATTATTCACTAGGAGTGTGTGCATTGAGTATTGAGCTTGTTTTATCTGATTTCATGGGGCCACATTTAGGATCTATTTCAATGGCTACTGCTAGGAGAACATATTATTTCATTGTACTGATCAACAAAATTGATCACCGTGTGCTAACTAGCAAGCTATTACACGGTGTCGCTAACTAACAAGCTAGCTAGTTATCTAACACACGGTGTCGCTCCCCTGCCTCCCACATACCGGAGTAGCTAGCGGGAGGCGGGGAGACCGGTAGACAGTATCCTTTGCCCTTGCATGTCGGGCACTGTTTTTCCGCAGTTCTCTTAACGAATGTGAGGGCAGGTGTTCGGCAGGCAAGAGCGAAGGACACTGTCTACCGGTGTTGCCCCTGCCTCCCACTAGCTAGTAAGGAGGACTCCAGTACATAGGAGGCGGGGGCGATAATGCTTGTATTTTCCTTTTGACCCACATTCAAAAGTGTAACACAAGCATGAAGATGTCATGATCGAGGGGGGGCATTTATGCAGGAACCAATGGGATGCTCGAGGGGGGATGTTTATGAAGGAACCAATGGGATGCTCAAGGGTGTTCCTGTATGCCCACATACAGGAACACCCCGAATTGCAGCCCGCAATCACACACTATTGGATTCTACTGGAAACCAGACTGGAAGCGAGGGAGTGAAGAAGTGAATGAGTTTTTGGTGGTGAGGGAGATGAAGTGAATTAACAAAGTTTTTTGTGACAATCAATCAGCTTTGAAATCAGCATATTTTGCAGTATGGTTTGCACAAACAAAGCTAGGGTAGTGAATTGATGTTGCTTCAGCTGTAAGCTAGCAAGGAACATTAGCCTACAATTAAAACCGGAARCTACCGGTATCGTCTTGCATTGTTCTAGCCTGTATGGACATTGTTTTGTGAACAGTTTCAACACTTCTACATGCCGTGTTGCATTATTGAAGTGTGTTAATTTCTGTGCAGCATGAGTGGGGAGCTAACAATGCAGCCCAGACAGCTCTAGCAATGAATGGAGTGGAGCAGGCACTTTGCTCTTCACGCTATGAAGGGGCTGCATACACAGACTTGATCCTCTCAATCACGTGAGACACATTTGACAGAAGTATCGAATGTTATTTTTTTGTATTGAAATACTACCTAAGTTTTGGTATACCGTGCAATGCTAAGACCAATGCAGACTTCCCATGTTGTGTGTGGGTTGTGCAACCACTTTCGTCTATGCCAGTCTGTGCGTGATTATGTGTGTTAGCTTGTTTGTAGGTTGTTGGTTGAGTAGTAAATTGCAGATTAACTTCCGACTGTCACTTTTGGAAAGTTACTCTGGAGAGGAAGGACAGTGGAGTAACAGCTTMGACAGCTTAGACAGCTTGTCAAAGTTCTGTTCCTGGCACTTAACCATCTTGGGTTATTCTCCAACACACCATCTGCTTTACAAAGATGTAAGAAGTGCCTGCTGATGTAGCTGGGATATCTTTTATGAGACTGTTATACAGGGACTGTCTGTTCTGCTGCCCTATAYGGATGTACAAATTATGACTTAATGATGGTTTATTGTGCTTTTCTTTAGTTTTTCCAGATAAAGCCACACAGAAAAATTGCCACAATATTCATGTATTAATTCATTCATTTATTGTCAGTCATTCTTTTCCATAGTGTTATACAGTACTGAGTCCAGTATGTGTGTTTTAACACAGGTGTGTGAAGACCATCATGTCTTCAAAGATGCAGAGTTCCAATAACATAGCCCATGCCAGGAGGACAGTCCAGCAGCTGAGAATAGAGGCCAGCATTGAGAGGATTAAGGTATGCTTCTCAAACATAACCCATAACTTGAATGACCTAAATAGACTGTACGTATATGATATTACATTTTTCATCCTGCAAGAACTGCCTTCGCTGACCTTCTCTTTAACAATTCCACAACAAATACCTAATACACACAAATCTAAGTAAAGGAATGGAATAAGAATATATAAATATATGGATGAGCAATGTCAGAGCGGCATAGGCTAAGATGCAATAGATTGTATAGAATACAGTATATACACTACCGTTCAAAAGTTTGGGGTCACTTAGAAATTTCCTTGTTTTTGAAAAAGAAAAGTCCATTAAAATAACATCAAATTGATCCGAAATACAGTGTAGACATGGTTAATGTTGTAAATGACTATTGTAGCTGGAAACGGCAGATTTTTTTATGGAATATCTACATAGGCGTACAGAGGCCCATTATCAGCAACCATCACTCCTGTGTTCCAATGGCACGTTGTGTTAGCTAATCCAAGTTTATAATTTTAAAAGGCTACAGACAAGTCCTCAACTGGCAGCTTCATTAAAAAGTACCCGCAAAACACCAGTCTCAACGTCAACAGTGAAGAGGCGACTCTGGGATGCTGGCCTTCTTTTGTCTATTAAATGTGTGCTTTGCTTTCAAAAACAAGGACATTTCTAAGTGTCCCCAAACTTTTGAACATTAGTGTACATACGAGATGAGTAATGCGAGATATGTAAACATTATTAAAACCTCTTATGGCTGAGATCCCGTTAACGGGATTGACTTGACAACAGCCAGTGAAAGTGCAGGGCGCCAAATTCAAACAACAGAAATCTCATAATTAAAATTCCTCAACATCACGTATTTTTTACCACATTTTAAAGATAAACTTGTTGTTAATCCCACAGTGTCCGATTTCAAAAAGGTTTTTATGACGAAAGCACCATCTGATTTGTTAGATCAGTACCTAAGTCACAGAAAAACACAGCCATTTTTCCAGCCAAGAGAGGAGTCATAAAAAGCAGAAATAGAGATAAAATTAATCACTAACCTTTGATGATCTTCATCAGATGACACTCATAGGACTTCATGTTACACAATACATGTATGTTTTGTTCGATAAAGTTCATATTTTATCCAAAAATCTTAGTTTACATTGGCCCGTTTATGTTCAGTAATGTTTTGCCTCCCAAAACTCAGGTATTTTGCAGAGGCCACATCAATTTACAGAAATACTCATAATAAACATTGATTAAAGATACAAGTATTATAACATGTACTTTAGATAAACTTTTCCTTAATGGCAACCGTCTGTGTCAGATTTCAATTTTTTTTTTAAACTGAAAAAGACACCATGCAATATCTGAGTACGGCGCTCAGATAAAAAACATGCCATACAGGTACCGCCATGTGGTGGAGTCAACAGAAGTCAGAAATAAGCATTATATAATATTCATTACCTTTGATGATCTTCATCAGAATGCACCCTCCCAGTGAATCCCGTTCCACAATAAATTTTTGTTTTGTTCGATACGTCCATAATTTATGTCCAAATACCTCTTTTTTGTTGGCGCGTTTAGTTCCAAAAATCCAAATTGATGACGCGCAGGCCAGACGGAAAAGTCAACCATTCCATTCCAGTTCGTAGAAATATGTCAAACGATGTATAGAAATAATCTTTAGGATGTTTTTAACATAAATCTTCAATAATGTTTTCAACCGGGAATTCCTTTGTCTGTAGAAATGCGATGGAACGCAGCTAACTCTCACGGGGTGCGCGCCAACTGCTGTGCAGAACACCTGACTCAATCAGCTCTTATTCCCTCATCATTCACAGTAGAGCATCAAACAAGGTTCTAAAGACTGTTGACATCTAGTGAACGCCTTAGGAAGTGCAATATGACCACCATAGACACTGTATTATTGGATAGGGCAAAACCTACAACTCAGATTTCCCACTTCCGGGTTGGTTTTTTCTCAGGTTTTTCCTGCCATATGAGTTTGTTATACTTACATACATCATTCAAACAGTTTTTAGAAACTTCAGAGTGTTTTTATCAAATCTACTAATGATATGCATATCTTAGCTTCTGGGACTGAGTAGCAGGCAGTTTACTCTGGGCACCTTATTCATCCAAGCTACTCAATACTGCCCCCAGCGATAAGAAGTTAAAGTGGCTTTATTAAAGTGACTAGTGTTCCGTTTATTAAAGTGGCCAATGATTTCAATTCTGTATGTAGGCAGCAGTCTCTCTGTGCTAGTGATGGCTGTTTAACAGTCTGATGGCCTTGAGGTAAAAGCTGTTTATCAGTCTCTCGGTCCCAGCTTTGATGCACCTGTACTGACCTCGCCTTCTGGATGGTACCGGGGTGAACAGGCAGGGGCTCGGGTGGTTGTTGTCCTTGATGATCTTTTTGGCCTTCCTGTGACATCGGGTGCTGTAGATGTCCTGGAGGTCAGGTACTTTGCCCCCGGTGATGCATTGTGCAGACCCCACCACCCTCTTGAGAGCCCTGCGGTTGTGGGTGGTGCAGTTGCCGTACTAGGCGGTGATACAGCCTGACAGGATGCTCTCAATTGTGCATCTGTAAAAGTTTGTGAGGGTTTTAGGTGGGGAGCCAAATTTCTTCAGCCTCCTGAGGTTGAAGAGGCACTGTTGTGTCTGAGGCACTGTTGTGCCTTCTTCACCACACTGTCTATGTGGCTGGACCATTTCAGTTTGTCAGTGATATGTACGCAGAGGAACTTAAAACTTTCCACCTTCTCCACTGCTCTCCTGTCGATGTGGATAGGGGGGTGCTCCCTCTGCTGTTTCCTGGAGTCCACGATCATCTCCTTTGACGTTGAGTGAGAGGTTATTTTCTTGACACCACACTCCGAGAGCCCTCACCACCTCCCTGTAGGCTGTCTCGTTGTTGGTAATCAAGCCTACTACTGTTGTGTCGTCAGGTAAGGTGGAGGTGATATGATCCTTGACTAGTCTTTCAAAGCACTTCATGATGATAGAAGTGAGTGCTACGGGGCGATAGTAATTTAGTTCAGTTACCTTTGCATTCTTGGGTACAGGAAYAATGGTTGCCATCTTGAAACATGTGGGGACAGCAGACTGGGATAGGGAGAGATTGAATATGTCTGTAAACACACTAGCCAGCTGGTCTGCGCATGCTCTGAGGACGCGGCTAGAGATGCCATCTGGGCCGGCAGCCTTGCGAGGGTTAACACATTTAAATGTCTTACTCACATCAGCCACGGAGAAGGAGAGCCCACAGTCCTTGGTAGCGGGCCGCGTCGGTGGTACTGTATTATCCTCAAAGTGGGCAAAGAAAGTGTTTAGTTTATCTGGAAGCAAGATGTCGGTGTCGGTGTCCGTGACGTGGCTGGTTTTCCTTTTGTAGTCCGTGATTGTCTGTAGAACCTGCCACATACGTCTCGTGTCTGAGCCATTGAATTGCAACTCCACTTTGTCTCTATGCTGACATTTTGCTTGTTGGATTGCTTTGCGGAGGGAATGACTACTCTGTATTCGGCCATATTCCCAGTCGCCTTGCCATGGTTAAATGCAGTGGTACGCACTTTCAGTTTTGCGTGAATGCTGCCCTCTATCCACGGTTTCTGGTTAGGGTAGGTTTTAATAGTCACAGTAGGTACAATATCTTCTATACACTTCCTTATAAACTCACTCACCGAATCAGCGTATACGTCTATATTATTCTCTGAGGCTACCCGGAACATATCCCAGTCCGCGTGATCAAAACAATCTTGAAGCGTGGATTCCGATTGGTCAGACCAGCGTTGAATAGTCCTTAGCATGGGTACTTCCTGTTTGATTTTCGGCCTATAGGAAGGGATTGAGCAAAATGGAGTTGTGGTCAGATTTAGAATGCATCCCCAGTACATTGGTTCATAATAAGTAGTAAGCAAGTGTATATTTCCACTACATAAACTGTTGAGGATCGATTTAGGGTAGTCAGTCTTTACCAAGGATGTGCATCTCTCAGGGACACAAACWACATTCCTTGGTGAGCCACCTGACTGTTTCTTTGTGTTCATCTGAGGYCGATAGTAACCTGCTGTATGATTCTCTCCCGTAGGTGTCCAAGGCCTCAGCAGACCTGATGCACTATTGTGGAGAACATGCTAAATACGACCCTCTACTCATGGGCATCCCAGCCTCTGAAAACCCCTTCAAAGACAAGAAGCCGTGCACTATATTATAGTAGCGGGACAGCTGAAATCTCTTTGCTTTTTTATTTGTATATTATTTTATAGAGAGAAATATGACATTAATACCGATACACTATTTGCCTTAAGGCCAGCCCAGCCCCACTCCCCCTATTTCCTTGTGCTTTCGGTTGATTCCCAAATGTTATCCTAGGGCCCATAGGGCTCTGGTAAAAAAATGGTGCACTATATAGGGAATAGGGTGCCATTTTTGGACTCTTATAAACAAGTGCCATTTTGGTAGGATCAGAATCATTGGTGTGCTCTCTCTTCATCAGATACAACTAAGACCAAATAGCACCATGAGCCAAAATGTAACAGGTCATTGGTAACCCAGAAACAATGTTTTAGTTTAGTTCAATCAGTCATGAAAGAATGAAAGCTCATTCTGAGGCTCCTCTCAACAGAGACTGGTGTTCTTTTAGATTGTTATCTCATGTTATGCAGACTAAATACTAGCTTGGTTTAAACTAGGGGTTCCCAACTCTGTAATGTTCACATCAGCCAGAGCATAAATAATGCCAATGGCCCAAAAGTATAAAGCATTGCACTTGCACCACACTCTAGTTAAACCTTTCAGCTCCTGATTGCGTCATCAGTCCCCACACAGTAGCTTCTTTGGGAAACAATCAGTCTAGTTTGTATATTACTGATAAGCCTGTAATAACCCCATGATGTAAATCACCCAGTCCCATGACACAGGAGGACTCTAAAACCAGTGCTGATGGTCTGGTAAGCTATGTSTGTGTCCCAAATGGCGCCCTATTCCCTATAGAGTGAACCACTTTTGATCAGAGCCCTATGGGCCCTGGTTAAAATGTGTGCTCTGAAGGGAAAAGGGTGCCATTTGGGACTCAGACTGTGAATGTCCCGTCACAACAGGAGAGGGTGCCTGTCGTTTTGTAAGGGAAAGTGTATGGCTTGCAGCAATAGCCTCATGAACTGGCAGGTTTAACCAGCATTGTTTTGTTTCTGCAAAGATGTCAGAGATCGTTTCATTTTCAGGTGGGGGTAGATTCGAACTATCCCACTTCTATGTCTTTTGTTATGAAAGAATGACTCTTTAAACTTTAATACTAATATTTATCTCTTGTGAATTTGCCATGCCTTTGCCTTAGAAACCAAACTTTGTGACTTTGCATAGTTGTCTTATTTGTATGTAGTACAGTAGATAGGTAATGTAGCATCAATATGAAGTGTTGCAGATACCATGTAACCCCTTTAAATGATTTTACTATGCCTTACAATTGATGTAAAAGTTGTTGTTCCATAATGATGTCTCTACTTGGCTGAAGGAGAAGAAGTTAAGATCACAATCACGTCTATCCAATGTACAGATGTAGGATCGTAATTTGATCACCCTGTTGTTACAGGACATTTCCTGCACAGCAAACTTGCAGTGTTTTTGAGGTTTTAAAAAGGTTCTAAAGTTTGTAATTTTCACTTTAAAATGTCAGATTGGATTTGCCCTAACTAAAAATTTATCAAAAATGTCCATTAACTATAATCCACATAATAATTCACATTTCCTGTTGCTGCAGGATTATTTTCCTGCTGTGAAAAACTGCTCAAATTACGATCCTACATCTGTACCAGCACCAGAGGAAACTGGATGCTAATCTGTTTGTGCTATCATGCCAACTCCTTCACACATTGTAGTGGCAAACAAAGATAAAAACTGGCTTGACAAGGACATCAATGGAGTAAGCAAGAGCACAAACAGATCTGGTACCAAGCTAGAAATGTAAAGGTTTTCTGATTTGTATTTTATTGCCAGTGCTTTTAAAGTGTTTCACTGTAATAACTTTTTATTGATAGATGTACGACTTCTATTCTGACAGGGATTCTGTGATCCAACATGAAATTTGTGACAACTGTTATTATGATCTCTTCTTGAGTGTGAACATTCCATGTTTACAATAGCTGCTCCATTGTCTTCTTTTCAACTCTCAGAATGGTCATGCGTTGAATAATAATTGTTATTGTGTGTTTGGGAGAATATTTGTTTTTGTCTGTGCACGTGACTGTCAAAGGCAACTCGGAGACCATGGTCGTGTTCATTAGGGCGGACAATAGCAAAACCGAAAACTAAAACAATTAGACAAGTTCAGGTAGTACATGCCTGGTTCGCTTTGTTTTCTACCTTATGAACATGACCCAGCTTAACCAGCCAGGGCCTTAGTATTAAAGTAGTCTCGTTTCTACATCTCACTACACCTTTTTAGCCACACTCCTCAAACAACACTATACTAATACTGTGAACAACTGAATCAATACATTCCCAGTGGATGCAGGGAGCACATCTTTGAAGTGCTTGTCGCTATTCATCTGTCAGTATCATTATTGGCAATACAATAAGTTGCTCTTACACCTGTGGGTTAAAGCCTATAATTACTATAGACTGCTATATATAGAGACAGACGGCAGCACCAACTGAAATGTCCCCTCATAGTAGGCTATTTGCCTCCATATTCTGTGTAATCTTGGCAACCTACAATCGAAAATCTCACGTAAAATACTATTTACGTTAAGTAGTCTGTCCACAAGAGATTATATTCTGTGTGGCTTTGAAAGCTYGCTTAAAGTTGCGTGTTCCTGTATGATGTGTTTCTGCACTTGCTTCTTCTCACTGTTATGTCACTCCATTTACATTTACAATAAAAGGCCTGTGGTATTTTGATGCATGTGCTGCATTGATTTTTGCCAACTTAATTCATGTTGCAAATGGATTTTGCAGTTTTAAAGAAAAACATGTTTATTTACCTCTGTGACACATACCGGATGCTAATTTGGTCTCTAGTACGTACTGTCTATGTGGATATATTTCCTATTTCAAGTGATTACAATTTTATTCCCAATTTTGCCTTCTTAAATTTAGTAGATSTTAATGAATTTATTTAAATACACAATTTTAATGATTTAGTAGTGATTTGTAAATGCATCTGGCACAATAAAAAGTGTGTAGAAAAAAATACTTGTCTTACAATGATTATCAGATACATTTGAACAAGTGGAGAGGATAGATTGTTGAATTGTCAAAACCACTAATAGACTAGCTAGTGCCACGTCAGTGAGTCACCTATCTGTAAACATTCCCATTTTGCTCTGATTTCTGCCATATTTTGTCCTGTTCTCTGCCCCAATGTCCAGGCAGGTCTGGTTGTTATGTAACGATCCCTGTGCTTCAGTGGCCTTTCTCTCTMTCTGTCTCTCTGTCTGTCAGTCTCTCTTTCTCTCTCTCTCAGGGTCTGATGTTACAGGCAAAAACCAGGTCAGGCCATATACAGTGGGGAGAACAAGTATTTGATACACTGCCGATTTTGCAGGTTTTCCTACTTACAAAGCATGTAGAGGTCTGCAATTTTTATCATAGGTACACTTCAACTGTGAGAGACGGAATCTAAAACAAAAATCTAGAAAATCACATTGTATGATTTTTAAGTAATTAATTTGCATTTTATTGCATGACATAAGTATTTGAACACCTACCAACCAGTAAAATGTGTGGTTATGGCCCCCGGAAAGGTTGGGAAAGCTAAATTACAAAAATGTATCATTGAATGCTCCATTGTGTTAAGATGCCACAGGAGTACAGCTACATTTCAGGTCATCATGCTGACGTGACATTAGGTGGTTTGTGGTTAACAGCCTGCACTGCTTGTGTTGCCTTCTAATTAGTAACACTATTATTACTATCAGTGCGTCACTGTGAGTGTGATTGCATCACCTCCATTCATAGGGTCTATTTATAGCCATGATGAAATCAGTGGTCAGTAGTACCCCCACTGTGAGGGTGTGAATGGGCCTTGACTCAGTCACACACATTGTTTCATCAGCTGCTCTTTGAGGGCTTTGTCCCCCTGCTTTGCTCTGCTGCACACACACACACAATCACTTCTGGTGTCCTCTGAGTGTGCTGGTTAGTAATATATATTTTCTTTCCTCTCTGGCTATTTTTGTCCCTGACAGGTGTTTGAACAGAGGGTGTTTCTGTGTTCGAACAGAGGGCCTCGGTGACAGCAAGGGTTGTCATGGTGATCACACAAACACCCTGATGCTGCTCATCACACAAGGAAACTATATGTATGTGGAAATTCTCCTTCTCCCTCCTGTGTGACGTTTTTATAAAACATTTTTGATGTGAATGCAGGGTGTGGAACTGTTGTTACATGGGCTTTGTGTCCTTGGATGTAAATAACCAACACTGTAGTGTTTACCATTGGTGTCAATGGAGTGATGTATTGTTGAGACATGGTGTATGTTACATAATAAATACACGCAAAACTATGTACTAGCTTTTTGCACCCGGTTAAACAGTGCACCTTTCTTTATTCAGCTGAATATGAAAGATCACTTGAAAGTGTTGCATGCCATTCCATTCCCCTGAACTGAGGCTTGCAGTKAACACCTGCAGCTGAGAAAAAAAACACTACCTACGAGAAATGACAAAAGGTGCTGCAGCTGGAATTGTGCTGAATTATCTAGTGACCTCACTGAATTATCTAGCGACCTCGGTGAAAAGCCTCTTTGACCAAGCTTGGTGCAAACAGAATCCTTGTTCAAAGCCCGTTTTCCACTGCCTTGACAGAGAGGTATTATTAGTCCTGTGAGTGATGTTGCTTACAGGTTAATCAAAAACCTGCAGAATTATACCCATAACTCACTGCATTAATTCCAAACAAGCAAAACAATTAAATGTTTAGTTCAGTTCAGTTTATTTCTCCACAAAGGTAGCTGTTGATGAACATTGCAACATAAATACAATTAATTAAATTAACGCAAACATATTAATTAAAACAAAACAACAAGTTAATGTTTAAGACAATACATTGCTTTGTCCTGACAATATCTTCCCTTTTTTATTTAAATAATTCTCAAAACAAAAATTCTGAGATGATCAACATCATATAAATTACAGTTGAGATTTGTCCACTTTCCTTGAGGCATTATCCAACCTGTAGTCCAGACTACTCCAGTCCAGTTCAGTAAAATCCTGTCCGGTTAAATGGAGTCCGGTCCAGTCCTTGGAGTCAGTTGTCTGATCCTCCAGTAGATTCCAATCCCCTGCTGCCTAGTGTTCTCTGCTCTGCTCACCGCCACCTTTGTCTAGTGTGTTCTGCTGTGTGTGCTCACATGATTCAGCTTCCTGTAATGGCTTTCTTCCCGGCAAGGAGGGCACAGTCATACCAATGACCAACCGTTGCCTTGTAATTACAGTCATCATTGTTACCATGGCAGTCTTGGAACCCAGAACGCTGAATCACTCTTCCTCAGCTGAAACCTCTGCATTACAATCCACACTGATCCAGCAAGTTTTGTTGGAGTTGGAGATTTTGTTGTTATTTTCTGGGAGATGTCCTGGTCCTCTATCTTCCTCTGGCAGAATCAAGGTTGTTCATGAGAGGTCCAACAAAGGGGTTATTACACAGATCTAGTGCAGTGTGCAATGTTTCCATATAAAGTGCACAACATGGGTAGAGTCATCAGTCAGGTAGGTTGATAATGGGAACCCACTGGTCCAGGATTCGACTGTCTCTACAGAAGAGATTCACTTTGCTCAGAGCTGGGTCCTTCCATGTGGTCAACTGGGGGTTCTGTGAAGAGGAAGGGAAAACACAGTCAGGCTAATGCTGCTTTCTAAAAACGTATGCATTCAAATACAGACCTAATAAATGTGTAAGAACAACCCTAATCAGTTAGGCCTAAGGGGTTCTCTGCAAGTGAGTATGGTTACCATAACTGCTCACACAGTTAATCCGCACACATCTACTGCTGTGCTTTCTAAATGTATTCATCAAATATAGGGATAAAAAGTCATTTCTAACAACCATAATAAGATAAGGGTTCTCTGCAACTGGTGTGGTTACAGTGACAAGTAGAGCCAGTTTGCTACAGCAGGAAAAATATTCCTGCAGCAACAGGAAATGTAAAGTATTATGTGGATTATAATTAATAGACATTTTTGTAGGGGTTGATACAAGTAGAAATGACTAAACTTGAGAAGCCTTTTTAAACCTCAAATACATTACAAGTTTTACATTTCTTGAATTGCAGGAAGGTTCTGCAACAGGGGGATCAAATTAAGATCCTATATGATCTGTATGGCCTGCTAGTGTGCTTCATAGATCAGATCACTACTAAGGAAGTGTATGAGCAGGGCATAAAAATGTCTCCATGCTGACTTCTGCATTCTAAGAATCGCTCTGCAAACATGCAATCATTCATCCTCTTTCTCCTATGAGCTCAGCTTTATTTATTTTTAGATCACTTGCAGTATTGCAGCCAGCGTAAGCTACGTCAGACCACTACGCAACCCACATCACTACAGATCAGGTGGCTGCAGTCAGCTGGATTAAATCTAAAAGAGCAGAGCAATGAATGAAGACATAAAACTACTAGACCAGATGTTGTGGCCATTAAAATCAAATATTTGTACGCATCTAGGCCTTTGATTCTGTATTCAATGCTCTTGACCTGCAAATCTTTAGCATCCACAAATAATGTTTAATAACCTAGCTGGCATAATGAACTCGGTCCAGGTTAAAAGTGCCACACCTGCAGAGACACCAGCTGAGTAACTGATATAAAGGTCTAGCACTGTTTAGTGCAGGGATATGGGGAGTATGAATAATGTAATGACACATACAGTAACTAGTACACAGTGCATGTCCATTGGCTCTCCCCCTGGCTTCACTCCTCCAAGGATCTCAGCGAGGCGCCTCATGTTGCTGACCCGCAGGATGTTGATGTCGTTCTCGCAGCAGAACGCCTGGATAAGGGTAAAGTGGATCTGGAGGGCCACGTCTTCTACCTGTTCCTCGTCCGTAGCCAGGAGGCACAACACCACATTATCCGGGTCACTGATGATTTAAATGACAACACAATTTGTTAAACAAGCAGTATATATTAATTTAGTTGCCAGAATGTTTATTAGTTTCATTGCGTAAGAATATATTGAAACATAATGTACTTCACTCCTTGCATTTAGTTATTTCAGAATGGATTTATTACTAGCTAATAACGTAATAATATTGCTGAATGTGCTTCATTTGCTATCTACTTACACATTGAGTGACTTGGCTGCCTCGTATACCCCGACAGTGATGCAACCCTGAGGTAACGCGGAGCTGAGGACCTCCTCCAGTGCTTTAGCCACCGAATCCATCCTGTGGTTGCACAACAACAAAGAAGCATATTGATGGTGGGTGATACATAGACCAAAACACTAAGTATCAAAATTTAGTCAGCATGCAACATTATAGAAAGTATATAACTACCTACCTATCTAGCTAACTAAATAGCTAACTAGGTTAGCTTAGACATGCTCAGCCAAACGCTCGTGCATACCGGGACATTGACATCACATAGCTGCTATAACTGGATCGCTTGCCAAATGAAGTAAATTTAGCTGACAACTGAAGCTTTAATTTTCAACAAGTTGCAAAAAATAATCTCAGCTAGCTACCTTTCTGTAGAGTTTTCTCCGCTGKTTTCCTCAAAAGTCATATTGCACATTAGAAAATATCCACGTTGAAGACAGGATATCCACAGATGGTCTCTCTTCACGTCCCAGTTAAGTTCGCGACCTTGTGTGTCTGCTCTTTTTCTCATATTTCCCCGCAGTTCACCGTGGAAGTTGGAGTTCGAGCGCCTCATATTTGCATATCAAACCCCATTGGTCACATGCTAATTTTCACGGTGTTTCAAGTGAATGAAGAGCGCCCCTCAAGGTATCAGTACACCTATGTAACTTCCTTGGTAAACTGCGACGACTGCTGGAAAAACGATGAAATTGATCAGTGGCTAACTATTTCATTGTATATTCGTGGTAAATGCAAGACTGTTGATAGTGTGCAGAGTTGTGGACAATAATTTTTATTTACACTTGTTATTATAGCCAACATATTTTATACCCGTTTGCTTTGAAGGCTAATTCAACRTTCTAAACTTTCTGAAATCACGTGGAAACAACGTTGATTCAACCAATGAGTGGGGAGAAACTCAAGCAGAGCACATCAAATAGATGTTATCTCCATTTGCTGTGATTCCAACAATGATCTCATAGATGTATACAAGACGCCTTGCCAAAGAGTGTACAGAAGGCCTATGGTTTTGAAACTCCTTGCCTTCGCTTGAAATAGCTCATTTAAATTTGGTCAGCACACTCTTTTAAGATATTTGATATACACTTGATATAATAACAGCTATGCAAAAGTCCATAGTGATTTGTCCACAGAAGACACCAGTAGACCTACACATGGTTCTCCCTAGTCTCATTTCATAGCCACTCTGTGCTTTCAGGTCCTCACTTATGTGGGAGCCAGCCTCTAACTTTTTCCCTTCCCAATATGGAGGTTTTAGGATACCGATCTCCAGCTAAATGGTATGCGCTGGTGGCTTGTTTTTTTCMATTTCCACTGTCAACCGCCCGGGGTTCAACGCAACGTGGCATGTCCAGACATCCAAATAAAATAAAAAATGTAAACATGGAAATGGATACAGTTATCTTTCACAGACACAAAATATCGCAAATGATAGATATAGAGACATGATGTAAGTAATTCAAAGTAGCCTAATCTCTTCTTAAAAGTAATATCATGTTTATTACAACGGTTCTGCTGTCAAGTGTGTTTGCCAATATATGTTTACTAACAATTGTTTGAACAACGTGCATCGGGATTTTGTCGGGGCCACAGATTAGACATTTGTTTAGAAATACATTTTGATAGATGGGTACAATATTTTATATATATATTTTCTATCAATGAAACGTTTATTGTATATATATATATATATGTGGGAAACTATTTTACATGTGCGCAAAGCCAAGCTCTAATTGTAATGCGCAATTTGGCCCTTGTTATCCAATGAAAATACCTTGCTTACGCCATGCTTTTATTTACCGGCTCATTTGGACTGTTGGACTTTGTACCCATGAGAACTTTATCTGTCAGGTTCGGGTCGGTTTATTTAATGTTGTGTGTTTCTTTTCCAGTGAAATTATGTGGCAGATGAACTTTGACTGCGACTGGCTGGGTGGAAGCGCTTTGAACAGATGTGAACTGTAAGTTTGAACTTTACAAATATATTTGGTATTTTTTTGTTAAGAAAATTATTAATAGAATGTTAAATGCGCTGTCAAGGAAAGACAAAGTACATGTGCATGYATGTATTGGTAGGTAGCTATAGCCTTGTTGGTTTATGTTGCAGAAATCAAGATTGAGAACCTATTTTCGAGAGAGAACTGTCAATCTCAATTTCAAGATATCTCTCGTTTAGACAAAGGACAAATGCCTTTCACAGGCTTTTATTTTATTATCTGTAGGCTACACATGATATTGACCAAATGTGAACGTGTTGCTATATTATGGTCTAAATTAGCCTAACCATGTAGCACTAGTATTCTGCCAGGAGCACAAATGATGATGTCAAGTTTGTATGGTAATGAGCTAACCTTCAAAATAAAAGCCCGCATTTCAAAACATTGCAATGTGGATAACTCATTCAAAATACATGTAATTTTAATCAATGGACACTTTTATTTTGCCAACAAGAAAAGGCAATGAGTAATTTATTAAAACAAATAACAAATATGGTTTAAACATATTTTTACCATTAATGAAAAAAGTTCTATGTTGGCACTGGTATGTTGAAAATATTGGTCTGTAGAKAACTTTTCTACCTGTCTCAGCTATAGTAAATTGGAAAATACTCAGTAGGGTCTCTAATAACCAAATATGGTTCGTTTTGGAGGGGTACTGTGTCCTACATATCCAACAGCACTTTGTTCTCCACCCCTTCCATAGCCCCCAATGCAATACACTGTAATACTGTACATGGGATACATATTGGGTTGTGGAGAGATAACTTTTCTACCTGTCTCAGTTAAAGTGGGGTGGGAACTACTCAGTAGGGTCTCTACTAACCAAATATGTGTAGTTTTGGAGGGGGACTGTGTCATACATATCCAGCAACACAGCGTTAAATGATCTGGTGCTATCCATGGTCCTGACGTCAATACAGACAACAACAAAAAACACACACTAAAGCAACACTATTTTATCAAAATGAAAATCTATTTTATTTATATGTTAAATGTAATGAATATTAACCCGGCTATTAGGAAACAGTGTAATCACACTTTCTAAACAGCAATGGAGAAAATGATTTACAAGTTGTAGGCCAATATGTACTGCTTATCTATGAAGGTTATTAGGCCTATTAAATAGTTTTACAAATTATAACAGAGACAAGATTATTTACAAGCTATATTGTAATGATTATTGATTAAGGTCAGAAAAGGCACTTTTGTAGAGTTTAAAATGCGTTACATGAGACAACAAGGCTACAAGGCTAACAGTATACAGTATAATCAAGCTTTCAGAACAACAATGGAGAACATTATTTACAAGTTATATGCCTCTATGTTTTGCATCTCTATCAATGTTAGCAGTATACAGTTAAGGCCTATTAACCAAGTTTTCAAAACCATTATCAGAGACAAGATTGCATGATAATACATACAACAGATATGTGATGATTATCTATCAAGGTCAGCAAAGGCATTTTCTGTAGAGTTTAAAATGTATTACGTTGTAATTTTGTCTCTGATCAGTCATATAAAACATTCTCTCGCATGCCATTGTGACAAAGTGTATTCACATTTCCCTCTAAGACTGTTTATGAGAATAAGCACACATAAACACCACAACTACTACCATCTGACTGTTTTCTAAAATAGGGGCGCCGATGAGAAAATGTCACATCTACCACAACGCCATGCATTGCCAGATACTGTAATGCCAGGTATTTCTGAAGTAGAAGTAGTGTATCCTTTAATTCTCGTTCTTTCTGGCTTAAGGAATCCATCATTTTAAGATTTAATGTAATGCAATTACTGCTACTAAATACACTGATTACACAAAACATTAGGAACACCTGCTCTTTCCATGACATAGATTGACCCGGTGACTCTACTGTAGGTGAAAGCTATGATCCCTTATTGATGTCACCTGTTAATGAAGGGGAGGGGACAGGTTAAATAACGATTTTTAGGCCTTGAGACAATTGAGACATGGATTGTGTATGTGCCATTCAGAGGGTGAATGGGGAAAGACAAAAAATGTTAAATGTCTTTGAGCGCTCAACAGTTTCCCATGTGTATCACGAATGGTCCATCACCCAAAGAACATCCAGCCAACTTGACACAACAGAGGGAAGTATTGGAGTAAACATGGGCGAGCATCCCTGTGGAACGCTTTCGTTCATGCCCCGACTAATTGATATTAGGAAGGTGTTGCATATCTATGACTATAACTGTCTAATGTGACTTTACATTCACAGGCAATATCACATGCTCAAAATGCCACCAATTTTTTACCGTTCCAGGCACATTTGGCATAACCTCTTTGCTCTCACAAAAAAGACTCTGTAATTCCTGACTCGGAAAAGACACAGGGGACATTAACGCATATTGTTCCTTGAGATGCGACTTCAAAAGACCATTGTACCCCTCAAGTATTCGGTCATTGAACCAGTTGTAGTCATTGCTTAACCTTTTTCTGAAGTGGGTTAAATCAGAGTCACACCGAGTGTTTCTTGGTAGTCTTAAACAAATCTAATTTGAAACAAAAGTATACACCTCACACACATGGTTATGGTCTTAAAAAAGAAGACACCTGTACCATGTAAGATATAGATTTGAAATGTATTACATTTTGAGTTTGCATTACATAATTGCACTTTATATACATCACAGAAGTCTGAAAAATATAAAAACCATTTGACATAGAAACACCGGATTAATAACGTAATAATCCCTTGTATTTTATCTTTACAACTGATATTCAACACAACAACAGTACATTCAGTTATTGTTTTGGGATTAATATAACATGCAGGACAAATGCATATGTCTATAACACAGTCCCCCTCCAAAACTACACATCATTCGTAAGTAGAGACTCTACTGAGTATTTCCCACCCCACTTTAGCTGAGACAGGTAGAAAACGTATCTCTCTACAAGCCAATATTTATCCCATGTGCAGTTTATTACAGTGTATTGCATTATAACTGGTTGTGTTTATGCTACACAGAAAAGGTAATACATTTTAAAAGTTAAACTACAAATATTTAGGCTATATTGAAGCATTAGGTTCTAGGTCGAGGAATAGCCTCTCTGATTGGACAGGAGGCTGACACACTGCACTAGAGTGCTAAAGAAAATCAATATTCCCTAAATTCAGTGTGTCTTTGCAGGGGGACTCTTATTTTGAGGAAAAACATCTGCGATTGTGATGCCAGCATAATATCCTGCTGCTAGGAGAACAGTAATCCCTTTCCTGAATATCTGGGCCTGATGGGAAAATAGGCCTATGTGTCTGCACTATATAGGACAACTTGGGAGAATGATGATCGGTAACAGGCAGCGTATCAGAAGTTAAAATACAGCCAGACTGTCCTCTACTGTTCCTTTCTAGAGCTTAAAATCTGTCGAGATTACAATTTGGGTCGCTGGTGTGAAAGACAAACACCCTACGCATCATGCCAATAGGGTTAACCCACTTGCTTGGATTTGTAACGTGGCTCATAGCAAGGTTTGCAACACTGCCTCCTACTTTTTACGCGAACAAAGTGCGTTTTGAATAACACAATGTCATGACAGGCCTGATGAAAACTTGCCAAATGTCGACAAAACAAAGTACACTAGAAAAGGTGGGATCTTTTTCTGTTGGTAAAAGGAATTGTGCGTGAAATGTCGGTGGAAATGCTTTTATGTTGAAATATTGATATAATAACACTCATATCGAAGTAAGCTTGGAGTCACGGGATGACATGTAGTGTGGTCCTCCCACTACGACTCCTCTGGGAAGTCATACAGTTTATTAGGCTCCAGAGTAAATAAATGATGATGAACTTCACAGGGTGGTGAAAGTGAAAGGTGATGAGCTTGATGCTCCTTTCCAATACATATTGAGGGTCTTATTCTGGTGATGTGATGATCAATGCTTGTCTGCCATTTGACAAATAAAAATCATCTTGGTCTTTTGCCCATAATAATCTCATAATGTAGTCTATACGTGCACTCTAGCCAACAGCACCCAATCTGCGCCCTGCACGCTGTTGGCTGGCTAGAGCGCACATGCCAATACCAGAGTGAGCACACTCACTATATAACAAAAAATAATTGTGAGAAAACAATCAGTAGACTTGAAAATGCGATGGAAACACATTTGACTTTATTTTTTATTCGGTACATGGGAATTTAACCGCAAAAGTTATTTTTATGTGCACTCTGTCATCATGCACAGCCTTTTATCCGCACAAGTCAATTTGATGGAAACACATTTCCCATCTGGTGGGAAAATGTGCAAATAGTTTTTATGCGGATTTTGGAATCTGTCACCAATTGGATGAAAACCAAGCTACTGTTTGCAATTCACAAATTATTATTTTGATTCCTATGATTCAATTCACAAATTATTATTTTGATTCCTATGATTCAATTCACAAATTATTATTTTGATTCCTATGATTCAATTCAGCACAATTGAACCGATCCCCAACTACTACAATTGCGAAGCACATCATTCAATTTGTCAAAAAGAATCGTTTAAAAATAATATTTTCATATGAATCAAATTATTATAATATTTTTTTACTATTTTGAGAAATGTGAAGAGGGGCATCTGCTATATAGTCAATTTAGAGATCAATAGGGGAGCTTTTTGAGCTGCATGTCTCATGTCTTGACTGATCTTTAATGCTCAATGACACACCAAAAAGGCACTACCCTCCCCAAAAGTTTGTCAACCTTCCCCTATTTTGGACCAGCCCTCCACCCAAGTACATTTTGATCTGTCCTTAATTGATTGTAATGCTCCAGAGATCTTCCTCAGAGAGCTCTACCAATCCTTTTCATGTGAAAATACTGATGATCCATTATTCTTCTCAGGTACTGAAGCATTCTCCTCTCAACATAAAGAGTGGTCATCATGGACCCCAGAAGTTACCACTGGACCGAGCCAGGCCCTGGTCGTCACCCACAGAGACCCAGGGAGAGAGAGGACTACCATAGGCCTGCTCACCCTCACCAGGGGACTGGAACCGGGCACTACCCACCAGCACCAAATGTTGGGGACGCTATCACTGGGCACTACCCACCACCACCGGACCCCAGGGAGAGGGAGAGGCAGTGGTCCCACCAGGACCCTCGCTACAGGGTCTACCTCACCAGCCCTCCCCCTTCCAGACCACCTCTAGAGTTCTCACACAGCTCTTACAGCACTCCCCACTCCAGAACAGCTTACGACAGACCCCATTCCACGATGGGTTACATCAGACCAGAGCCACAACACTCCAGACCCCACTCAAGGTTTGTTCACAGAAACTGACTGTTACTTATTATATTATTGTCAAATGTCAATGTCTCTATGTCTCAATTTGAAAAGTTACAAATAAAGTATTTAAAAAAAGAAAACACTGACTGTAACTGTCCACTATTCATTGAGGAAAATGTTAAACTATTGGATCTCTCAGTATTATTTGATGTGGATTGGTGGTGACACTTGTGAAATGCCAGCTTTTTATTATGTGGACCTTAACATGCTGACCAGACCGCTCGCGCACGCGTCCGCCATCGTGCCCATGTTGATTTTGTCCCCCCACACCAGACGTGATCAGGACACGCAGGTTGAAATATCAAAACTAACTCTGAACCAACTATACTAATTTGGGGACAGGTTGAAAAGCATTAAACATATATGGCAATTTAGCTAGCTAGCTTGTCCTATTTAGCTAGCTAGCTTGTCCTATTTAGCTAGCTAGCTTGTCCTATTTAGCTAGCTAGCTTGTCCTATTTAGCTAGCTAGCTTGTCCTATTTAGCTAGCTAGCTTGTCCTATTTAGCTAGCTAGCTTGTCCTATTTAGCTAGCTAGCTTGCTGTTGCTAGATCATTTGTCCAGGGATATAAACATTGGGTTGTGCATTTCTGGTAAAATAACAAGGTCCTCTACTCCGACAATTAATCCACAGATAAAAGGGTAAACCGAGTTTGTTTCTAGTAATCTCTCCTCCTTCAAGCTTCTTCTTCTTTGGACTTTAGATGGCGGTTGGCAACCAACTTTAAGGTGCATTACCACAACCAACTCGACTGGAGTGTGGACCTCAGTTCATCTTTCAATCACCCACGTGGGTATATGCTCCTAAAAACCAATGAGGAGGTGGGACTTGCAGCGCGTCAAGTGTCACAAATAGAACCAAGTTCTATTTTAGTGCCTGGCTACGTAGATGCTCATTTACACACGCGAGCAGTGTGGGTTGCAATGATTGAATAATATGTATGTGTAAATGTATTTTGCAACTCGAGTGGTGTGGTCAGCATGTAAGATACAGTTTTTAATAAATTATTCATCTTTATATGATCAGAAATGGATCTATGATATCTTTATATTATCTTATTGTTTACAGGCAAGCATATGACTACCCACCTCAGATTTACTGGGACCATAGTCAGGACTATGGCTACTATGACCAGGGCTATTACAAAGGACATTACCCAGGTACTGACATATTGTTATCAGTGGATTACACTGATGGATTATATTACTCAAGTATTGCACTCCTGCTTGCCAAGCAACTTAAGCTATTATCAGAGTTATAAAAAGGGTGGCAGGTAGCCTAATGGTTAAGAACGTTCGGACTGTAACCGAAAGGTTGCTGGTTTGAACCCCCGAGCTGACTAGGTGAAACATCTGTCAATGTCACCTTGAGCAAGGCACTTAACCCTAATTGCTCTTGTAAGTCACACTGGATAAGAGCGTCTGCTAAATGGCAACAACACCTCCGCTACGCTGATYCTCAACATGGGGGCCCCACAAGGGTGCTTGCTCAGCCCCCTCCTGTACTCCTTGTTAACCCATGACTGCGTGGCCACGCACGTCAGCAACTCAATCATCAAGTTTGCAGACGACACAGCAGTAGTAGGCCTGATTACCAACAATGACGAGACAGCCTACAGGGAGGAGGTGAGGGCCCTGGCAGAGTGGTGCCAGAAAAATACGTTAACTGAAACAAAGGAGCTGATCGTGGTCTTCAGGAGACAGCAGAGAGAGCACAGAGCTGCAGTGGAGAGGGTGAAAAGATTCAAGTTCCTTGGTGTGCACATCACTGACAACCTGAAATGGTCCTTCCACACAGAGAGTGTAGTTAAGAAGGCGCAACAATGCCTCTTCAACCTCAGGAGGCTGAAGAAATTCAGCTTGGCCCCTAGGACACTCACAAACTTCTACAGATGCACCATTGAGAGCATCCTGTTGGGCTGTATCACCGCCTGGTAAGGCAATTGCACCGTCCGTAACCATAGGGCTCTCCAGAGGGTGGTGCGTTCAGCCCAACATATCACTGGGGGCACAGTGCCTGCCCTCCATGACACAGGAAGGCCAAGAAGATCATCGAGGACCTCGGCCACCTGAGCCATGGCATGTACACCCCGCTACCATCTAGAAGTCGGAGAAAGTACAGGTGCATCAAAGCTGGGACTGAGAGACTGAAAAACAGCTTCTATCTCAAGGCCGTCAGGCTGTTAAATAGTCACCGCTAGCCGGCCTCTGCCCAGTACCCTGCCCTAAACTTAGTCACTGTTACTAGCCGGCTACCACCCGGTACTCTACCCTGTACCTTGGAGACTGCTGCCCTATGTACATAGTCATTGAACACTGGTCACTTTAATAATGCTAACATACTGTTTTACCCACTTCATATGTATATACTATTTTCTAGTCATGGCTCATCGTATATAACTACTGCTGTACACACCTTTCCTATTCATATACTGTCCATACTCTCTATACACACAATCATATACATATATATTCACAGAAACATAAACATATCGCTGCACCTACGATAACATGTGTACGCGACCAATAACATTTGATTTTATTTCAACATATGCACCACAGTACAAAAGTAATTAATGTGTAAAGAAACAAAACTAAACAATAACTATGTGCAAGTAAAGCAACATGATTGATACAATTCTCTGTAATTGATATGATCCAGATGCAGGTCAATGGCCTCCCCAGGAACAGTGGAGATCTGACCAGTATCAGGAGAGGAGATATGAGCAGGACCAGTCTGGCAGTGGCTACCCAGAACAACAAAGGTTAGACAGAAAGATGTGAGATTCATGATATTCCTTTCATTGAAGGGCATGAATTCAACCCTATTTCTTCTTCTAATTATTTTTCAGGTATGACCAGCGAAGAGCGAGCTCTCAGCATGACATCAGAGGCTCTGATGAAGATCGTTCTAAAGAGAATGGGGATGCTGGTGGAGATGTAAACATCTAAATATTATGATTAATAATTATATACATTTCTTATGACAAAGATACAGATCTGTGTTGCTGTTTGCCCACTTTGGTGAATATTTACTTTGGGAACTTGGTCATGTGATGTTCTCCATCCCTGCCCATTCTCCTATCTTGAGTTGACTGATTTTGTTTTCCAGGACTGCTGTTTTGCCGAAGGGGCTCTGGCCATCTCCAAGGCCTCAGGCTTGTCCTCCAGTAGCTATGAGTTGAGCCAGTACATCAACGGTGCTGAACAGAATGACCCTGCCCCACAAACCACCTGGAGCACAGCAGACACAGGTAATCATTGAGTTACATGTAATCTCCGCCCAGATACTATAGGTCTGTCTCTTAGAAACAGGGGTCACATTCTAATGTCATGCTCTTCTCTGTTGTGTTATTGTATTCCGCTAATAACAAAAGAGCACAATGAGGCTAACTGGCCATCCTCAAGTCTAATGAACAGTCATTACAGCACAATGAATATCTCCCATGAAAGTGATAATATTATTAATGATAATAATGCATGTTCTCTCCTTAGAGTATGCAGCTATTCCCCAGGTGACTGCCCCTCTGAAATACACTTTGCCCCATGCTCTGGTCAGCTTTGGTCCAGCCGGACAGTTGATCCGGGTCAGTCCTGGTCTGGCCATGCAGGGAGACCCAGGGAAGGTGGAAGTACACAGTCTCGAGGTATAGTTCTAGGTTAAAAGAGCAGGACAGAATCAGTACGGAGAATAGTAGGATATATCTACATGGCAGAAGTGTTGTGGTGAACTAGCAGGTTATAGGAAGAGGCCGCAATCATTCTTGTGAATAGAGTAATCATCAAGGAATGGCTAAATTACTGGGCTATTAGTTTCGGTTTTGAGGAACTGTTGAGCTGTTTTTATCAGTATTGAGCTGGTGTGTGAGAAGTTTCTGTTAATGTGTTACTGAGAGGCTGTCTATGTTCTGTCTGTAGATCATTCTGGGGGAAACACAGGAGCAGCAGGACATGAGAGAATTTCCTGGGCCACTGGCTAGGTATTTTACACTCTTAAACACAATATCCAAACATCCATGCTACTCTGTATGTGATGATGTATTGTCTATGCTTGCAAAGTAGGAGACACTGACCAAATAACTACATAAAACTGTTCTAGAGACAATAAAAACAGGCACACAAAATGGATTGACAACAACAAAGGTTTACTGTCATAATTGCGGCTATTAGTATTATGTGTGTATTTCTTTCAACTGGCATTTTTTCTCCTCCTTCAAAGGGAAGACCTGCACAAAGTAGATGCCATCTCTTTTGCCCACCAGAAGGCAGAAGCCTGCATGAAAGATGAAAAACTACAAGACAAGGGCTCTGCCGCCCTCCTTTGGAATCTACTGGTACTGCTGTGCAGACAGAATGGAGTAGGTGTACTATAGACTGTATCTCCTCACACTCTTCTAGTAGTTGTACTATATATCTCCTCACACTCTTCTAGTAGGTGTACTATATATCTCCTCACACTCTTCTAGTAGGTGTACTATATATCTCCTCCACACTCTTCTAGTAGTGTACTATATATCTCCTCACACTCTTATAGTAGGTGTACTATATATATCTCCTCAACTCTTTAGTAGGTGTTACTATACATCTCCTCACACTCTCTAGTAGGTGTACTATATATCTCCTCACACTCTTATAGTAGGTGTACTATACATCTCCTCACACTCTTATAGTAGGTGTACTATATATCTCCTCACACTCTTATAGTAGGTGTACTATATATTCTCCTCACACTCTTATAGTAGGTGTACTATATATCTCCTCACACTCTTATAGTAGGTGTACTATACATCTCCTCACACTCTTATAGTAGGTGTACTATACATCTCCTCACACTCTTATAGTAGGTGTACTATATATCTCCTCACACTCTTATATAGGTGTACTATATATCTCCTCACACTCTTCTAGTAGGTGTACTATACATCTCCTCACACTCTATAGTAGGTGTACTATACATCTCCTCAAACTCTTATAGTAGGTGTACTATATATCTCCTCACACTCTTATAGTAGGTGTACTATACATCTCCTCACACTCTTATAGTAGGTGTACTATATATCTCCTCACACTCTTATAGTAGGTGTACTATTAATTTCCTTCACACTCTTATAGTAGGTGTACTATACATCTCCTCACACTCTTATAGTAGGTGTACTATATATCTCCTCACACTCTTATAGTAGGTGAAAACCCTTTTGTCTTAGCACTCTTGAAATCTCAAGAGTTTGCCAAGATGGTCCAAAACTAAACTAAACGCCCAGATACTCATTCTAACATTGCCTTACTTTTTTATCTCCCTGGATTCATTCAGCGTATCGTTGGTTCAGACATAGCAGAGCTGCTGATGAGGAACTCTCAGGGCCATGGTGGTTCAGGGGGAAGTGAATCAGAGGCCCCTACACTCATAGGTAAAACCTTTTTTTAAAGCGTCTGCTAAATGGCATATATAGGTAAAGGACTCTACACCACACGTACTGAGGAAGACATGTTGTTTTTTGTCTGTTGGACATGTTGCTATGAGTTAAAAAATAAATCAAACAAAGCTTGTAAATAATTGCAAATGATATCTAAGTGAGTCCTGGCCTTTTTTTCACTTTTTATACCACCCTCATAGACCTGAGTGAGGGCCCCAGTCCTGAGACAGACCCCTTGGATGGAGCAGATCTGTTGACAGGGACAGCCACTAGCGCCTGTACGGCTGAGTCCACAGAGAAGGACATGCAGGGATACACCAAGCTTCTCCTGGCTGGACGGAAGAAGGTCAGGGTGATCTCTTGAACAACATATAATAATATATTTTAAAATGGTAAAGTAATCTCCTATTTATTCTGAAATGAATAGATAGTGTCTATGATTAATACCATGGAGACAGCATAGTGATAGCTGTCTGACTAATGTTATACCAGGGCTATCCTCTTACTCCTCCAACACTGACCCCTGAGCCTGTGTTCTTCTACAACTTCTCCATATCTCTTCCGTGTTCTTTCACACTTCCTTCACCCCTGCCTATGCCTCGCCCATAACTCTCCCACTCCTCCCCCACACCTCATGTCTCCTCCAGATACTTCAGTTCTGGGACAATGTAAAGTCCATGGAGAACAAGAGCACCTCCTCCCAGCTGCCCACTGCACTGAGGCTAGGAAACACTGTCACCACCGATAAATCCACAATAATTGAGAATTTCAATAAGCATTTTTCTACGGCTGGCCATGCTTTCCACCTGGCTACCCCTACCCTGGTCAACAGCCCTGCACCCCCCACAGCAACTTGCCCAAGCCTCCCCCATTTCTCCTTCACCCAAATTCAGTTAGCTGATGTTCTGAAAGAGTTGAAAAATCTGGACCCCTACAAATCAGCTGGGCTAGACAATCTGGACCCTCTCTTTCTAAAATTATCCGCCGAAATTGTTGCAACCCCTATTACTAGCCTGTTCAACCTCTCTTTTGTATCGTCTGAGATTCCCAAAGATTGGAAAACTGCCGCAGTCATCCCCTTCTTCAAACCGATCGCTGCCCGCACCTGCCCCGCCCGTCCAGCATTACTACTCTGGACGGTTCTGACTTAGAATATGTGGACAACTACAAATACCTAGGTGTCTGGTTAGACTGTAAACTCTCCTTCCAGACTCACGCAACAAAGCAACTTTCATTCATACTGCCAAACATACCCTCGTAAAACTGACTATCCTACCGATCCTCGTCTTCGGTGATGTCATCTATAAAATAGCCTCCAACACTATACTCAACAAACTGGATGCAGTCTATTACAGTGCCATCCATTTTGTCACCAAAGCCCCATATACTACCCACCACTGCGACCTGTATGCTCTCGTTGGCTGGCCCTCGCTTCATATTCGTCGCAAACCCACTGGCTCCAGGTCATCTATAAGTCTTTGCTACGTAAAGCCCCGCCTTATCTCAGCTCACTGGTCACCATAGCAGCACCCACCCGTAGCACGCGCTCCAGCAGGTATATTTCACTGGTCACCCCCAAAGCCAATTCTTCCTTTGGCCACCTTTCCTTCCAGTTCTCTGCTGCCAATGACTGGAACGAATTGCAACTTTAAGCATCAGCTGCCAGAGCAGCTCACAGATCACTGCACCTGTACATAGCCCATCTGTACATAGCCCATCCAACTACCTCATCCCCATATTGTTATATATTTATTTTGCTCCTTTGCACCCCAGTATCTCTACTTGCACACTCATCTTCTGCACATCTATCACTCCAGTGTTAATTGCTAAATTGTAATTATTTCGCCACTACGGCCTATTTATTGCCTTACCTCCCTAATCTTACCTCATTTGCACACACTGTATATAGATGTTTTTATATTGTGTTATTGACTGTACGTTTGTTTATTCCATGTGTAACTCTGTGTTGTTGTTTGTGTTGCACTGCTTTGGTTTATCTTGGCCAGGTCGCAGTTGTAAATGAGAACTTGTTCTCAATTGGCCTACCTGGTTAAATAAAGGTGAAATAAAAAGGCTCAGGCTTGAGTTTCACAGAGTTTTGCCTCCCCGTGCCTCCCCAACTGTTCCTTCACCCCTCCCTAAGCCTCCTCATCCCTCCCCAAACCTCCCCTATGCCTTCTCCCACGGTTCCTCCGCCTCTCACTCACATCTCCTCCACACCTCCTTTATGGTTCTTTCACAGGAGGCCCTCGAGTCGGCCATGAAGAGTGGACTCTGGGGCCACGCCCTGTTCCTGGCCAGCAAGATGGACAACAGGTCCTATACCACTGTGTTGAACAGGTAAGCGCATGGGGCAACATTATCTTTGAGACAATACAGTGCTTTTAGAGATAATTCACTATTGATCCAAGGTTAGTGGGTTGGGTGTACATGGGGGGGGGGGGGGGGTAAGGAATAGGGGAAGACTGCGGGAATGAGGAGTGAAGCTTGGGGTGAGGGATAGGGACGGGGAGGATGGAGGAATGCTTGGTCTCATGGCAGATCATTGGTCTGGACCTCACGCAGTTTGTTTGCAGTTCTGTGGGAAAAATCCACATCCTCACTTACATGATCTGATGGTCGGTGTCGGGGTTGTCAACATACTCAGCACACAGCGCAGTGTTTCATATACCATTACATATTCAGTATTTCGGTAGGCGTTTCTTTTTTGTAATATTTTACTTGACTTTTTTTTTCAATAAACAAAAAACATGAGCTTTTCTATTTCTATTACCCTGAACAGGGTTGGATTTTTCCATGTACAGTGTAACCTTACATGTTCATATCAATTACATATTAATATCACATTACATATTCAGTATTCTGAATTTCCATTTCGTGGGTGGTTCTATTTGCAGCACTCAGTGACTGGAACTATGCAGGGGCGGGATTCTTTCCATGTACAATGACCTTACATATTCATATCTATTACATATAAATATTGAATATTACATATTTAATATTTCCATGACGTGGTCATCTCTATGGCAGGTTTACAGGCCAGCTAGCTCCCAACGACCCCCTACAGACCCTGTTTCAAATGCTCTCTGGAAGGATCCCTGCTGTTTCCACGGTAAAACAATGCTTAATAAATACATAAACATACCACAGTACAATAGTTGTCTATTCTATTGTGCCCTTCCTTGTGTAATTGGGGCTGGTCTTGGCACATTTACTGTAGTTGACCAGTTCATGTTTTCAGTGGCTGTTATGTTTATTGTACTGTAGTTGGTAATTATGCTAACCACGTACAGTACATTTACAGTATTTTGCACCAAATTGTAATATAAAAATCTGGTAATAGACTGACAGTGTGTGTGTGTCCTCAGTGCTGTGGAAGTGACAAATGGAGAGACTGGGAGCCTCACCTGGCCGTCATGCTGTCCAATGAGACGGGAGATCCAATCGGGCACCAGAAGAGCATCATTACCATGGGAGACACGCTAGGTATACACGCACGCACATACACACGCATACATACATACAGTTGAAGTCAGAAGTTTACATACACTTAGGTTGGAGTCATTAAAACTTGTTTTCAACCACTCCACAAATTTCTTGTAAACGAACTATAGTTTTGGCAAGTTGGATAGGACATATACTTTGTGCATGACACAAGTCATTTTTCCAACAATTGTTTACAGACAGATTATTTCACTTATAATTCAATGTATCACAATTCCAGTGGGTCAGAAGTTTACATACACTAAGTTGACTGTGCCTTTAAACAGCTTGGAAAATTCCAGAAAATGATGTCATGGCTTTAGAAGCTTCTGATAGGCTAACTGACATCATTTGAATCAATTGGAGGTGTACCTGTGGATGTATTTCAAGGCCTACCTTCAAACTCAGTGCCTCTTTGCTTGACATCATGGGAAACTCAAAAGAAAAAAGCTAAGACCTCAGAAAAAAATTGTAGACCTCCACAAGTCTGGTTCATCCTTGGGAGCAATTTCCAAATGCCTGAAAGTACCACGTTCATCTGTACAAACAACAGTACGCAAATATAAACACCATGGGACCATGCAGCCGTCATACCGCTCAGGAAGGAGACGGGTTCTGTCTACTTTAGTTGAACGTACTTTTGGTGCGAAAAGTGCAAATCAATCCACGAACAGCAGCAAAGGACCTTGTGAAGATGCTGGAGGAAACCGGTACAAAAGTATCTATATCCACAGTAAAACGAGTCCTATATCAACATAACCTGAAAGGCCGTTCAGCAAGGAAGAAGCCACTGCTCCAAAACCGGCAAAAAAGCCAGACTACGGTTTGCAACTGCACATGGGGACAAAGATCGTACTTTTTGGAGAAATGTCCTCTTGTCTGATGAAACAAAAATATAACTTTTGGCCATATGACCATCATTAATGTTAAAGGAAAAAGGGGAGGCTTGCAAGCCGAAAACACCATCCTATCCGTGAAGCACAGAGGGTGGCAAGTATCGTGTTGTGGGGGTGCACTTTTGGCAACTACACAAATAGAGATATCATGAGGGAGGAAAATTATGTGGATATATTGAAGCAACATCTCAAGATATCAGTCAGGAAGTTAAAGCTTGGTCGCCAAAGGGTCTTCCAAATGGTCATTGACCCCAAGCATACCTTCCAAAGTTGTGGCAAAATGGCTTAAGGACAACAAAGTCAAGTATTGGAGTGGCCATCACAAGCCCTGAACCTCAATTCTATAGAAAACGTTTTGACACCAAGTTAACAATTTAAAGGCAATGCTACAAAACTAATTGAGTGTATGTAACTTCTGACCACTGGGAAGTGTGATGAATAAAATAAAAGCTGAAAGAAATAATTCTCTCTACTAATATTCTGACAATTTCACATTCTTAAAATTAAGTGGTGATCCCTAACTGACATAAGACAGGGAATTTTTACTAGGATTTAAATGTCAGGAATTGTGAAAAAACTGAGTTTAAATGTATTTTGGCTAAGGTGTATGTAACTTTCGACTTCAACTGTACATACACACACACAGACATACACACCACACACACACACAGACACACACCAACATTTCTACTTGAATATAGTGCGTGTTTCTATTCTCCTCAAAGGTTTTGTCTGAGTCCCAAATCGTGCCATTTTTCCTATATAGTGCACTATATAGGAAATATGGTCCATTTGTTACATAACCTTAGTGTTGTCTCTCCCCAGCCTCCAGAGGGCTGTTACATGCTGCTCATATCTGCTATCTGACAGCTTACGCTCCTTTTGGCGTCTACCACAGCAAGACCGAGAGACTGGTGCTTCTGGGCAACTGCAACAGGTGAGCTCAGCTGTAATATGACCCATATTCTATTAACGCTCCTTTCACTTGTCATCTTTCTGGGTGGTGATCCCCTCTTTCACTCTTATGTCTTCCTAACGACTGGGAATGTCCTCTGGGACTCACTGTTGTACACACAGCAACAGTCATTTAGACGCAACCAATCTCGCACCATGAATAGAAAGGAGCTGCTTGTGTTGAGAAGAAGAGACACCTATTTTTAAATCTGGGTATACAGTTATAGTTCCTGATTGCGGGTATCAGTATTTGGGTGATCCCTGTAAGTTTTCTTAACAAGGTGTCCTCTGGGACTCACAGTAGAACAGCACAGCAATGCATTTGTAACGAGTGCACTGGGAGTCAGGAAGCAAGCTCAGGGAGTGCATAATTTAATAAACAGATGAACGAAACACGAACAATGCACAGACAGGAAACTGAAACAATAACGCTTGGGAAGAACCAAAGGAGTGACATATACCCCCCCCCCCCCCCCCTTGACATATACCCCTCCCCGGCGCATTCGGCTCCAGACGTAGGACGCCAACCAAAGGCAAATCCCGGGGATCCGGAGTGGACCGGTCGCCTCCGCAGAGGCGCAGAAACTGACGAACTGGCTGAGCGTGAGAGCCTGATGAGCCGGCTGAGACCTCCCCGGTTGCCTCGGTCGAGGCACTGGAGCCTATTGAGCCCGCTGAGGTATGGAGACCCGTCGAGCCAGCTGAGGCAGGAGAAGCCGACAAACCGGCTGAGGCCTCCCAGGTAGCTCCGGTTCGGACACCCAGACCCGACATCACCTCCAACACAAAAACAAATACAGATTAAAAGCCCCCCTGATGGTTCCCTTTGGTGAGGCGTTATTCTGTAAAGAGTACACTGGGAGTCGGGAAGCAAGTTCAGGGAGTGCATAATTGAATAAACAAATGAACGAAACACAAACAACTCACAGACAGTTAACTGAAACAGAAACAATAATGCCTGGGGAAGGAAGCAAAGGGAGTGACGTATATAGGGAAAGTAATCAGGGAAGTGATGGAGTCCAGGTGAGTCTGATGACGCGCAGGTGCGCATAACGATGGTGACAGATGTGCGCCATAACAAGCAGCCTGGTGACCTAGAGGCCGGAGAGGGAGCACAAGTGACAGTCTTGCCATGCTGAAAGGAAACGAGCTGCTAATTTTGGAAAAGCAGAATAGGGACGTCATGCACCCAATTCTTAGTGGTACACACGATGGAGGTGTCGATGTGAGGGGGATGCCCCTATAGGCATGAAAGTAATAGCTATTGATTGCGGGAACTAATGCCACAACATAATGCTGCTATTATCGTAGCATGACTGGTATGAAAACTACTTCGTCCTACTTAAAGGCCCAGCACAGCCAAAAACTAGATTTTCCTGTTTTATACACTGCCTTCGGAAAGTATTCAGACCCCTTGACTTTTTCCACATTTTATTACATTAGTGTTATTCTAAAATTGATTAAATAAAAATAAAAAACTCAGTAATCTACTCACAATACCCCATAATGACGAAGCAAAAACAGGTTTTTAGATTTGTATTAAAAATAAAAAAAAATACCTTATTTACATAGGTATTCAGATCCTTTGCTATGAGACTCTAAATTGAGCTCAGGTGCATCCTGTTTCCATTGATCATCCTTGAGATGTTTCTTGACTTGATTGGAGTCCACCTGTGGTAAATTCAATTGATTGGACATGATTTGGAAAGGCACACACCTGTCTATATTAGGTCCCACAGTTGACTGTCCATGTCATAACAAAAACTAACCCATGAGGTCAAAGGAATTGTGCGTAGAGTTCCGAGACAGGATTGTGTCGTGGCACAGATCGGGGGAAGGGTACCAAMACATTTCTGCAGCATTGAAGGTCCCCAAGAACACAGTGACCTGAGCAATCGGGGAAGAAGGGCCTAGGTCAGTGAGGTGACCAAGAACCCGATGGTCACTCTGACAGAGCTGTAGAGTTCCTCTGTGGAGATGGGAGAACCTTCCAGAAGGACAACCATCTCTGCAGCACTCCACCAGTCAGGCTTTTATGGTAGACTGGCCAGACAGAAGCCACTCCTCAGTAAAAGGCACATGACAGCCCGCTTGGAGTTTGCCAAAAGGCACCTAAAGACTCTCAGACAAAGATTGAACTCTTTTGCCTGAATACCAAGCGTCACGTCGGAGGAAACCTGGCACCATCTCGACAGTGAAGCATGGTGGTGGCAGCATCCTGCTGTGGGGATGTTTTTCAGCGGTAGGGACTGGGAGACTAGTCAGGATCGAGGCAAAGTCTTTTTATTATTATTATTATTATTTTTTTTTTTTAATAAATACATTTTACCCCCTTTTCTCCCCAATTTTCGTGGTATCCAATCGCTAGTAATTACTATCTTGTCTCATCGCTACAACTCCCGTACGGGCTCGGGRGAGACGAAGGTCGAAAGCCATGCGTCCTCCGAAGCACAACCCAACCAAGCCGCACTGCTTCTTAACACAGCGCGCCTCCAACCCGGAAGCCAGCCGCACCAATGTGTCGGAGGAAACACCGTGCACCTGGCCCCCTTGGTTAGCACACACTGCGCTCTGCCCGCCACAGGAGTCGCTGGAGTGCGATGAGACAAGGATATCCCTACCGGCCAAACCCTCCCTAACCCGGACGACGCTAGGCCAATTGTGCGTCGCCCCACGGACCTCCCGGTCGCGGCCGGCTGCGACAGAGCCTGGGCGCGAACCCAGAAACTCTGGTGGCGCAGCTAGCGCTGCGATGCAGTGCCCTAGACCACTGCGCCACCCGGGAGGTCGAGGCAAAGTTTAACGGAGCAAAGTACAAAGAGATTCTTAATGAAAACCTGCTCCAGAGTGCTCAGGACCTCAGACTGGGGCGAAAGTTCACCTTCCAATAGGACAATGACCCTATGCACACTGCCAAGACAACGCAGGAGTAACAAGCCTCTGAATGTCCTTGAGTGGCCCAGCCAGAGCCCGGACTTAAACCCTATCTAACATCTCTGTAGAGACCTGAAAATAGCTGTGCAGCGACACCCATCCAACCTGACAAAGCTTGAGAGGATCTGCAGAGAAGAATGGAAGACTCTCCAAGTACAGGTGTGCCAAGCTTTTATCATCATACCCAAGAAGACTTGAGGCTGTAATCGCTTCCAAAGGTGCTTCAACAAAGCTCTGAGTAAAGGGTCTGAATAGTTATGTAAATGTGGTATTTCAGTTTTTTTAAATTTATAATACTGTTTTTGCTTTGTCATTATGCGGTATGGTGAGTAGATTAATGAGGGGGAAAAACAATTTAATAAATGTTAGAATAAGGCTGTAACATAACTAAATGTGGAAACCCTGAGTTAATAGACCAATAAGAGTTCTAAACCTTTCTGTCAACAGGGTTCAGTTTTCCCCTCCCCACTCAGACAGCTCCCAGACAGTCATATCAAAATTCTTGCTTGAGAAATTGCTCTTTGCTAATAATCAATTTATGTTCGTTTTTAGCATTTTAATTAAAAACAATCACAGTAAGGTAGTTAATTGTTACCCAGAAATAATTTGATATTGAGATTAACACGGTTTTAAAGTAACTGTCTAGTGTTTCCAGATTTCTATTAAATATTACTTATAATTAATAAAAATATGAGTGAAATAGTTTCCCTTCCAAACGTTTTTAATTAAGTATGTTAAAAAGCAGCTTTTCTGTGTTGGAATGGTGTGGGCGTACCCCAACAACAGAATGGTGTGGGCGTACCCCAACAACAGAATGGTGTGGGTGTATACAGGCTCTTAAAATGACATGTTCTATGAGGAAACGGTGTTGTTGAGACAAGTTTGAGGTGGGATATTTGAAGTGTTTTTTTTGTATGCTTTGGCCAAAAATACGAATATAGGGCAAGTCAACAACATTATTTGGGTATGAGTTAACAGAATATGGACTTTTAAAAGTGAGATTTTCACTGGACAGTTACTTTAAGACTTAGTTGGGAAGCTAGTAGGTAGCAAGTAGTAGTAGTCCCAATGGTAACTTTTTAATGTTTAAAACAACGTCTGCTAAGAACTGAATGTGTTTTCTCCCCTACAGTCTGCCATTCAAAGAGTTTGCTCAGAATTCTGCCATTCGGTGCACAGAGTTATTCGAGTACTGCCAGAGACTTGGAGATAAATTCTTCTGTATCCCCCCCTTCCAGGTAGTTCATATAATTTTTTTTGTGCTTTTTTATGACTAGTATGATTCGTCCATAATTTACCAGATTTGGAACTCATAAGTCAGTACAGAGTTTTGATTCCATCGGTATTTTGTTATTAAGCTTTCTCTAGTCCAGGACACAGTGAAATTATGTTTAGCTTTTTCCATGTGGCTACCGTAGATTGTGCTGTTGTGTTGTTGTCTTGTTACAACCTGTTGTGTCATTCTCAGGTGTATAAGTTCCTGTATGCGTGTCGTCTGCTGGATGCTGGGCTGGCGTCCCAGGCCTTCCACTACTGTGAGGTGATAGGGATGTCTTTACTCAGACTGCAGGAGCCCAGCATGGTGCTGCTGGGGGAGCTTATCAAGGTAGAACACTTTATCATGATACTCTGACAAATACACATCATCAAATGTATTTATATAGCCCTTCTTACATCAGCTGATATATCAAAGTGCTGTACAGAAACCCAGCCTAAAACCCCAAACCACAAGCAATGCAGGTGTAGAAGTACGGTGGCTATGAAAAACTCCCTATAAAGGCCAAAACCTAGGAAGAAACCTAGAGAGGAACCAGGCTATGAGGGGTGGCCAGTCCTCTTCTGGCTGTGCCGGGTGGAGATTATAACAGAACATGGCCAAGAAGTTCAAATGTTCATAAATGACCAGCATGGTCAAATAATAATAATCACAGTAGTTGTCGAGGGTGCAATAAGTCATCACCTCAGGAGTAAATGTCAGTTGGCTTTTCATAGCTAATCATTAAGAGTATCTCTACCGCTCCTGCGGTCTCTAGAGAGTTGAAAACAGCAGGTCTGGGACAGCTAGCACGTCCGGTGAACAGGTCAGGGTTCCATAGCCGCAGGCAGAACAGTTGAAACTGGAGCAGTAGCACGGCCAGGTGGACTGGGGACAGCAAGGAGTCATCATGCCAGGTAGTCCTGAGGCATGGTCCTAGGGCTCAGGTCCTCCGAGAGAGAGAGAGAAAGACAGAGAGAACTAGAGAGAGCATACTTAAATTCACACAGGACACCAGATAAGACAGGAGAAATACNAGAGAGAAAGACAGAGAGAACTAGAGAGAGCATACTTAAATTCACACAGGACACCAGATAAGACAGGAGAAATACTCCAGATATAACAGACTGTCCCTAGCCCCCCGACACAAACTAATGCAGCATAAATACTGGAGGCTGAGACAGGAGGGGTCAGGAGACACTGTGGCCCCATCCGATGATACCCCCGGACAGGGCCAAACAGGCAGGAATATCTTCAACCACCAACTTACCATCCTGAGACAAGGCAGAGTAAAGCCCACAAAGATCTCCGCCACGGCACAACCCAAGGGGGGGGGGGCACCAACCCAGACAGGAAGACCACGTCAGCAACTCAACCCACTCAAATGACGCACCCCTCCTAGGGACGGCATGGAAGAGCACCAGTAAGCGAGTGACTCAGCCCCTGTAATAGGGTTAGAGGCAGAGAATCCCAGTGGAGAGAGGGGAACCGGCCAGGCAGAGAGAGCAAGGGCGGCTCGTTGCTCCAGAGCCTTTCCGTTCACCTTCACACTCCTGGGCCAGACTACACTCAATCATATGACCCACTGAAGAGATGAGTCTTCAGTAAAGACTTAAAGTTTGAGACCGAATCTGCGTCTCTCACATGGGTAGGCAGACCATTCCATAAAAATGGAGCTCTATAGGAGAAAGCCCTGCCTCCAGCTGTTTGCTTAGAAATTCTAGGAGGCCAATTACAATACAATTAGGAGGCCTGTGTCTTGTGACCGTAACGTACGTGTAGGTATGTACGGCAGGACCAAATCGGAAAGATAGGTAGGAGCAAGCCCATGTAATGCTTTGTATGTTAGCAGTAAAACCTTGAAATCAGCCCTTGCCTTAACAGGAAGCCAGTGTAGGGAGGCTAGCACTGGAGTAATTATGATCAAATTTTTTGGTTCTAGTCAGGATTCTAGCAGCCGTATTTAGCACTAACTGAAGTTTATTTAGTGCTTTATCCGGGCAGCCGGAAAGTAGAGCATTGCAGTGGTCTAACCTAGAAGTAACAAAAGCATGGATACATTTTTCTGCATCATTTTTGGACAGAAAGTTTCTGATTTTTGCAATGTTACATAGATGGAAAAAAGCTGTCCTTGAAACAGTCTTGATATGTTCGTCAAAAGAGAGATCAGGGTCCAGAGTAACGCCGAGGTCCTTCACAGTTTTATTTGAGATGACCGTACAACCATCAAGATTCATTGTCAGATTCAACAGAAGATCGCTTTGTTTCTTGGGACCTAGAACAAGCATCTCTGTTTTGTCCGAGTTTAAAAGTAGAACGTTTGCAGCCATCCACTTCCTTATGTCTGAAACACAGGCTTCTAGGGAGGGCAATTCTGGGGCTTCACCATGTTTCATTGAAATGTACAGCTGTGTGTCCTCCGCATAGCAGTGAAAGTTAACATTATGTTTTCGAATGACATCCCCCAAGAGGTAAAATATATAGTGAAAACAATAGTGGTCCTAAAACGGAACCTTGAGGAACACCGAAATATACAGTTGATTTGTCAGAGGACAAACCATTCACAGAGACAAATGTATATCTTTCCGACAGATAAGATCTAAACCAGGCCAGAACCTGTCCGTGTAGACCAATTTGGGTTTCCAATCTCTCCAAAAGAATGTGGTGATCGATGGTATCAAAAGCAGCACTAAGGTCTAGGAGCACGAGGACAGATGCAGAGCCTCGGTCCGACGCCATTAAAAGGTCATTTACCACCTTCACAAGTGCAGTCTCAGTGCTATGATGGGGTTTAAAACCAGACTGAAGCATTTCGTATACATTGTTTGTCTTCAGGAAGGCAGTGAGTTGCTGCGCAACAGCCTTTTCTAAAATCTTTGAGAGGAATGGAAGATTCGATATAGGCCGATCGTTTTTTATATTTTCTGGGTCAAGGTTTGGCTTTTTCAAGAGAGGCTTTATTACTGCCACTTTTAGTGAGTTTGGTACACATCCGGTGGATAGAGAGCCATTTCTTATGTTCAACATAGGAGGGCTAAGCACAGGAAGCAGATCTTTCAGTAGTTTAGTTGAAATAGGGTCCAGTATGCAGCTTGAAGGTTTAGAGGCCATGATTATTTTCATCATTGTGTAGAAGATTAGCAGATAAAATTCAAATTATTTGGTACATTTAATATTCACATGGAAAAGTCCACAGACCCACTCCAAAAGGCTTTCGGAGCATCATCGACTCATGGGTTTTGTCGCAACCATAGTCTCTGGACGCTACTCACTGACACAGTCATACTTCTGGACCTAGTTTGTCCATGGAATAAATGTTAGGGATCTTAATGTTTTATTCCTCATAACCCTCGACTATCGGATCACCATTTTATTACGTTTGCAATCGGAACAAAATAATCTGGTCAGAACCCAACACAAGAGGCATCAAAAGTCGTGCTATAAGAATTCTCAGACAACCCAAAGATTCCTTGAGCCCTTCCAGACGTCCCTCTGCCTACCAAGAACGTCAGAGACAGAAAAAATAAGTTAACCACGCTAACGTGTGAACTCAATTTAACCTGTGCGCATACCCTAGATTGCCAGTTGCACCCTAAAAACTAAAAACATTTGTCATAAGAAAACTAGCTCTGGGTAACAGAAAATAACCCGAGCTCTGAAGCAAGTCTATTAGAAAATTGAACGGAAATGCGCCACACCAAACTGGAACTCTTCCGACTAGCTTGGAAAGACAGTACCCGTGCAGTAATCGAAGAGCCCTCAACTGATCTCGATCATCCTATTTTTCCATACTTAAATTGAGGAAAATAAGAACAATCCGAAATTAATTTTTGATTACTGTCGCAAAGCTAACTAAAAAAGCAGCACTTCCCCAAGAGAGGATTGCTTTCACTTCAGCAGTAATAAATTCATGAACTTCTTTGAGGAAAAGATCATGATATTAGAAAGCAAATTACGGATCCTCTTTAAATCTGCGATCATTCTCAAAGCTCAGTTGTCCTGAGTCTGCACACTCTGCCAGGACCTAGATCAAGGGAGACACTCAAGGGTTTTAGTAACTATATCGTCTTA
>NC_036856.1:29729195-29804652 GCF_002910315.2 Salvelinus sp. IW2-2015
CGGATTTCTTTCAGTGGTAAAGAACGGATAGTAACAGCCATCGGCTCCCAGTAATACAGATAGTAACCCCGTTAGATTAAAATCCCCCTGCCACGTCCCGCAACCGGACAAACTCTTCTCGATGACTTGGGATCCTGTAGATTAGCTCAACCGGGGTTCGGCTACTTCAAGCAGACACAACGTTTTCAACCGCTTCTCATCCCATGAGCAGTGAGTCGAATCATGCCGCTCTTTTGTCTCTACTTCTCATCGTTACGGGTTTGAGTACGCCGAAGCTCACCATTACTCTGACAAATGTGAAACCCTATTCATCACTCCCATTACCGATTTAGTCAAACGATAATCCAGCCCTCAACTCTTTACCAGGCCAGGCTAACGACGTTAAGGATACATCTGATATCGTGCTGAGCTTAAAGAGTTAAAAACGGCAGGTTACAGGTATAAGACGATTATTGTTTCCACAATCCCCCCCGCTCGGCACCAACGATTTGGTATAAACATCAGGAGTCATCCAAGCGCACATGCTTTAGCGTCCTAAATCAGTAGAAGATGGCCCATGACTGAATGTCCCTGCCCCTCCCATCTAGTGGAGCGCTGGAAAGTTTTCTACCAGCAGCAGAGTCTCACAACCTCAATCGCTGGTTGAAAGACTTTTTCGCCCCTCCCTCAAATATAGTATATTCCTGTAGATGATGGGCCCTCTTTCTGGACTACCACAACACAGCCAAGCCTGCCCCTGTGGATGACGACTCCATCCCAGTTCGGGGTTGCTCTCATCTTTATCTACGGAACCATAGCAGCTCCAAATCCCCCTCAGCTCCATCAATGATAATAGGGCGGCCAGCAGTAGCTGTAGCAGCTGCCCGTTATTGGATGCTGCCCTACTGCACCATCCAGTGTAGTCAGCTCACTCCCATTGGCACCAGTCTATGCCTCGACCCAGGTTGGCAAAACTAAACATGCGTGTTCCCTAGCAATCCACCTAGATAAAAGACTCCTCCATTCCTCCATATTGAAAGAGTATCGATCATACCTCACATCTCAAAATAGGGCAGCCTTAATGTTAGCACGTCACTTCAAAGCAAGTCTATACCACAATTACCATGTATATAAACAGCAGCGAGCTCCTACCTCACTTCTTACCCCGAGTCCGCCCAATCCCTGTGTCGCAAAAAGCAATTATCGTGCCGGCGACTCTATTTCCCCGCTCTAAAACCCAGCGTCTACACTAATACTGCCATTCATATCTTGAATTGATGAGCTCTGAAACATCTTAAGCCGAATGAATTGACCTGCTGTTCCTGATCGCCTCACCTCTGCTGGTTTACCTATTGACAATCCCTCTTGCAATCCCGCAACACCGGCCGTGGTGTGCTAAACATTCTATATCAAATTTTAATTTAAACAAAACAAAACTCTTTTTCGTCTTTAGCTTCTAGTCATGATAATCTATGCGCCTACCCATATTCACCTTTTTTATCATCTCGTATTTCTGAAATTACCCTTGCCTAACGATTGCGTCTGAAGCTGGGCTTGCAGCACAGCTATCCTCGCCGTAAGGCGATCGTTCTCCTGTATATTATGAGTACAGCGACTGCAATTAGAAGGCATCATGTTAATGTTAACGTAAACTCACCCCATTCCGTACAAATGTGCACAACCGCAACATTCAAACGAGGCTACAAAGAAAACTAATGGGACTGTAGCGACTGTGTTGACTTCAAAATCGGGGGTGTGAACTACATTTCTATTCAAGCGTTGATCGACATGGCTCTATAGTATTGGAGAAAAGTTGAAAAAACGGACCCTCCGTTACATCGTGACGTGTCATGTCGTAACGTACAGCACGCATAAAGCAACTATTTATGTCTTACAATCTCTCTCCACCAGGTGTAGCACTTCTCTCATCGTTTAAAAACAAGAAATGGACAGTGACGGGGGTAAGGGGGAGATACCTAGTAATTTTTTGTGTCATCATTGCATGCGATCATCATTCTCAAAGCCGCTGTTTACTTCTAAGATCACTTTGGCACCACCCTAAAAACCCGATTCAAATTCGACACAAACCTTCAAATAGGTATATAATGACACATTATATAAACTCTTTATAGTGTTTTATTTACATTTTAGAGGCGATAAGGTGATCAGTTCGAGTGAGAAAAAGCAATTTTCCCACACAACATCTCTCCTTCTCACTATCACGCATTATTTTCGCTTCCCCACCCTTTATTTTTTTTAAAGACGAGACAGGGCTCATTGCCTTCTTGAATCATGCAGAAACGGGCAGCTTTTAGGTCATGTAATTGATTCTGTTGGAAAGGGAAGAAATTGTGCTTTACAATGGTATTGACATTACAGTTGATCTGGAAGTATTACGTTTTTGGGGCGCTAAAATAAGGTCAATTGTACGGACCAAGGCGATGTACAAAAGTGAGTGAGTTTACGTTACTACTTAGCTTCGGCTGTTGGAAGTCCTGACGAACCATTTCCAGATAAAACGTCCGGAGTGAAAAAGTTGAGTGAGGGAAAAACTAAAAATATAAACGGTAATTAAAAAGTAAAAACCGTAAAGTTGTCAGGTAGCAAAGTAAGGTTGGCAACAAAACGCGCAGCAGCACGTAAACAAGTCTGCAAGTTGTGACCGGAAATGACTAATGGCTTCTCTCCTGTGTGTAATACATCATATGTAGTACTTCGCCGGTAGGTAGCCTAGCGGTTAAGAGCGTTGGCCCAGTAACCGAACGGTAGCTGGTTAGAATCCCTGAACTTACTAGGTGAAAAATCTGTCAATGTGCCGTTGAGCAAGGCACTTAACCATAATTGCTCTGCATAAGAGCGTCTGCCTATCTATGCACTTCCATACATACACTAAACACAGTCTGCAGGGAGAGCTTATAAAAGTAGCGTACTCTGACTTGTACTGTATGTATCATACACACATTTTATGCCATATTGCATTCCTAGTAATATTACTAGGAATGCAATACTAATACTAATAGTATTGCAATAACAATACTAATATTACTACTGTATTACTAGCATTCCTAGTAGTACACTTCAGGGCCTGTATTCATAAAGCATCTCAGAGTAGGAATGCTGATCTAGGATCAGTTTTCAATTTTAGGTCATAATGAATACCATTACATGGACAGGAACGACCTGAGCTCCCGAGTGGCGCAGTGTTCTAAGGCACTGCATCCCAGTGCAAGAGGTGTCACTTCAGTCCTTGGTTTGAATCGAGGCTGAATCGCATCCGGCTGTGATTGGGAGTCCCGTAGGGCGGCGCACAATTGCCCCAGAGTTGTCTGGGTTTGGCCGGGGCAGGCCGGCCATTGTAAATAAGAATTTGTTCTTAACCGACTTGCCTAGTTAAATAAAGGTTCAATAAAAAAATACAAAAATGACCTGTTCCAGAGGGTACCAGATTAGGCACTAATGTACAGTAGTGTCTTAAAAACACTGTGTGTGTGTGTGTGTTAGCTCAGCACTTTCCCTGTTTGTGTGTGTGTCCACCCCTCCCAGCTGGCAGAGCGGCTGAAGCAGTGTGAGGGAATGGGACAGCTCAGTGACACAGCTGACGACAGGCCTGGACAGGAGCCTGACTGGCTACAGCAGCTGAGATACAGACAGCAGGGCATACAGGTGACCACACCACAATGCATCACTATTGTACTCGTCATGTCTCTCTCTGTCACATTTTCACATGTTCCTCTGTTTGTGTTGGAGATGATTACCTACAGTGGGGCAAAAAAGTATTTAGTCAGCCACCAATTGTGCAAGTTCTCCCACTTAAAAAGATGAGAGAGGCCTGTAATTTTCATCATAGGTACACTTCAACTATGACAGACAAAATGAGAAAGAAAATCCAGAAAATCACATTGTAGGATTTTTAATGAATTTATTTGCAAATTATGGTGGAAAATAAGTATTTGGTCACCTACAAACAAGCAAGATTTCTGGCTCTCCACAGACTGTAACTTCTTTTTGCGGCTCTCTGTCTCCACTCGTTACCTGTATTAATGGCACCTTGTTTGAAACTTGTTATAGTATAAAAGACACCTGTCCACAACTCAAAACAGTCACACTCCAAACTCCACTATTGCCAAGACCAAGAGTGTCAAAGGACACAGAAACAAATTGTAGACCTGCAACAGGTGGGAAGACTGAATCTGCAATAGGTAAGCAGCTTGGTTTGAAGAATAACTGTGGGGATTATTAGGAAATGGAAGACACAAAGACACTGATAATCTCCCTCGATCTGGGGCTCAGCAAGATCACCCGTGGGGTCAAAATGATACAAGAACTAGCGAAAGTAATGGCAAGGTTCATTGGATCAGGAAGTCCGTGCGGTCGGCGGTCCTGGCCTAGGCAAATGCAGCCGATTTCGAGGCAGATGACATACGTGATGGAGGGGAGCAGAAAATTCCCAGAAACACGGGGGGACCTAGTGAATGACCTGCAGAGAGCTGGGACCAAAGTAACAAAGCCTACCATCAGTAACACTACGGCGCAGGGACTCAAAATCCTGCAGTGCCAGACGTGTCCCTGCTAAGCCAGTACATGTTCCAGGCCCGTTCTGAAGTTTGCTAGAGGAGCATTTGGATGATCCAGAAGAAGATTGGGGAATGTCATATGGTCAGATGAAACCAAAATGAACTTTTTTTGGTAAAAACTCACTCGTCGTGTTTGGAGACAAGAATGCTGAGTTGCATCCAAAGAACACCATACCTACTGTGAAGCATGGGGGTGGAAACATCATGCTTTGGGGTGTTTTTTTGCAAAGGAACCAGGAACTGATCCGTGTAAGGAAAGAATGAATGGGCCATGTATGTGGATTTTGAGTGAAAACTCTTTCCATCAGCAAGGGCATTGAAGATGAAAGTGTCTGGGTCTTTCAGCATGAAATGATTCCAACACACCGCGGGCAACGAAGGAGTGGTTCGTAGAAGCATTTCAAGGTCTGGAGTGGCTCTAGCGCAGTCTCCAGATCTAACCCCATTGAAAATCTTTGAGGGAGTTGAAGTCGTGTTGCAACAGCCCAAAACATCACTGCTCTAGAGAGAGATTGCATGGAGGAATGGGCCAAATACCAGCAACAGTGTGTGAAAACTTGTGAAGACTTACAGAAAACGTTTGCCCTCTGTCATTGCAACAAAGGGTATTACGTAATAGTATTGAGATAAACTTTTGTTATTGACCAAATACTTATTTTCCACCATAATTTGCAAATAAATTCATTAAAAATCCTACAATGTGATTTTCTGGATTTTTCCCCCCTCATTTTGTCTGTCATAGTTGAAATGTACCTATGATGAAAATTACAGGCCTCGCTCATATTTTTAAGTGGGAGAACTTGCACAATTGGTGGCTGACTAAATACTTTTTTGCCCCACTGTATTTACTGGGTATAAACATCCTTGTATAGAGTTGATTGAATAATGGTAGTAAATGGGACTCACTGTAGTTGGATCTTAAGATTCACCTAAATTGGTATTAGCCTATAATCCACTGGTACTGGTAGGTTGTCAAGTGAGTGAAATTATGTCAGTTGGCACTTTTGTCAAGGTTGCTTAGGTGGTAAGTACTTACTATAGTCCAGCTGGCAAGACTAGACTCAGGTTTTTAACTTGCCTCAGTCAGCACAATGGTTGACCTTACATAGACACTGGTAACATTTGTATTACTACATTAGAATCCCTTTGTACCATTTAAATTATATATTTCAAACAATACCAGACCGTTTGAAATTCTTCAATTGGCTCATATGATCTTAATTGTGTATTTTTTGTCTCTTCCAAAACATTCTCTACACATTATGATGCTATGGTTAAAACGTATCTATTTGCTTAGATGGGGAGCAGTGGTTGTAGTGATACATACCAGTCACCAGCAGACGGGAGTGCATTGGCCCATGAGGAGAGCAGAGTGTATTCAGGTAAACCTACAGTCCCAGATCATTATTTCAATGGACAATTAATAACAATTTATTGGACTCATATAGCACTTTTCCTGATGCTCAAAGAGGTTACATAGTAAGGGGGAACTCACTTCATCCACTTGGGTGATGTATGGCCACCATTTGTGCCACATCCAGTATTTCTCTGCTCTGTGTCTGTGTCTGTATGGTGTGGTACCCTCTTATTCCACCTGGGGGGAGTGTCTCATGTATCAGAGTTGCATGATGACTCATCAGAGGGCTCCTCCTATCAACCAGTTGCACAGTGTTTGAACCATGTCCCAGGTCGAAAGTAGTGATTTGATAGGGAATGGGGTGCTATTTGGGACGCACTCCAGTGTTGTAATTTTTGTCTTCACTCCTTTGGTTTCGCTGTAGAATCAGACACCGGTGATCTTTCTGCAAGGGGAGATGACCAGGGACTGGATGCTAAATTCCTCTCCCACAAAGCAGCAGAAGAGCAACAACAACAGCACGTGCAGCCACAGCAGATCAACACCCAGCCTCCGCTGCCGGTCATGGCTTCTAACACTCAGCCTGCAGTGTCACCTGTGGTGGGAGGCCAGGACCACAGTTACTACTACACAGACACTGCACAGCCTCCACCTCAGCCTTCACCTCAGCATCCTACACTGGACTGTCCTCCTTCAGCAGGGGAAGGTGAGAAAATGGATGAAGGCCCTGGTTTTGATTGATCAAACATACTAGTGATTCAACCCTGTTTCTGGTGGTTTACAATGAAACATGCTCATTTAATGTAACTCCTTTTTACTCATTTTATGAATCTTCTTACATGTTTCTGTTAACTGTGTTATGAGGACCTCATGCTTTGATTTCATTGTATTGTTCTAGGGGCTGATCCTTCTGCTGGCCCAGGCATGGTGAGTGCTCAGGAGAGTTTTATTGGCTACCAAACATACATTACATGTATATACACGAACATACCCCCTATTGGGGCATACAAATTTAATCTCTGTAAAGATTTCCAGTGATTTATTCCTGAGCACCTGCTGTTTCTGTCAGTGGTGCTGTATTTTATATGTAAAACATAAATAAATAAACAAATAAAAACTTTTAAAAAACTGATCAAGCATGTGAAATCGTTTGATAAATGTATTTGTGAGACTCAGATGAGGTCATGTGTCTTGTTTGTGTCCACCGAGATGTCAAATGACAGTCTGTATATCTGTCTCTCCTATGCAGACAGGGGTCCATATAAATGCTGGCATGATGCCAGTGGCAGAGTATGGTCAGCAGTATTGTCAGCACTATGGCCAGGAGTATGATTATGGAGATCAGCAGGCATGGCAGCAGGGAGGGCACCAGGCCACCATCACGCAGGAGGGCAAGGACTCAGAGCCGGACAAAATCCAACCAAAACAGGTGGGTGGAGCCTGATGCCTGTCGTCATGTCGACAGCATCAGATAAGAACCAGAATTTGTTTTAATAAGCCTCTTTCTCTCTCTCTCTCTCTCTCTCTCTCTCTCTCTCTCTTCTTCTTTCTCGCTCTCGCGGCAAGTCGGAACTGAAAGGGCGCGGAGTCGCACCACCATTAACAGTCTCTCTCTCTCTGTGTATCTCTGTGTGTCCTCTCCTCTCTCTCTTCTCTCTCTTGTGGTCTCTCTCTGTCTCTCTGTCTCTCTCTCTGTCTCTCTCTGTGTCTGTGTTGATCAGAGCTCAAGTCGGGGTGGTTTTAGCGGCTGGTTCAAACACAAACCCAAAGAAGGAGCAAAGTGAGGCGTCTCAGGATGCAGACTCAGCTGACCCAGTTCCACTATGGTAAGGGTCAAGCAGACCTACTGTTAACTCTTAGCTAGCTGTTAGATGGGGGACTAAACGCGTGCGCTGTCAAGTCAGTGATCTCAAGTTTAGGTTTTGTAGTTTACAGTCCAACAAATGATGTCGATGACATAATACTATTTTGAATGATGATGGGCAAGAAAATTATGAACTTAGTTAAAAAATCTTTTAAAATGAAAAGGATTCTTCAAATAACCACTAAGGCAGTTTTGGCTATTATTATTATTATGATATTCAGATAATTTGATCTCCTTGTACCTCTCATAAGACCCATTGGAGGTGGTGACGATGTTTAGTTTGAATGTAGACCATTGAACCTTTTTATGAAGGTTAGCCACTAGTTCTAAGTAGGGTATGGTTTATTGCTGTCCTTTAAGCACTAGCTCTAAGTAGGGTATGGTATTGCTGTCCTTAAGCACTAGCTCTAAGTAGGGTATGGTATTTGCTGTCGTTTAAGTACTAGCTCTAAGTAGGGTATGGTATTTGCTGTCGTTTAAGCACAGCTCTAAGTAGGGTGTGGTATTTGCTGTCCTTTAAGCACTAGCTCTAAGTAGGGTATGGTATTTGCTGTCGTTTAAGCACTAGCTCTAAGTAGGGTATGGTATTTGCTGTTGTTTAAGTACTAGCTCTAAGTAGGGTATGGTATTTGCTGTCGTTTAAGCACTACTCTAAGTAGGTATGTATTTGCTGTCGTTTAAGCACTAGCTCTAAGTAGGGTATGGTATTTGCTGTCGTTTAAGGTACTACTAGCTCTAAGTAGGTATGGTATTTGCTGTCGTTAAGTACTAGTCTAAGTAGGGTAGGTATTTGCTGTCTTTAAGTATAGCTAAAGGTATGTACTGTCTTAAGTACTAGTTAAGAGGTATGGTATTTGCTGTCGTTTAAGACTAGCTCTAAGTGGGTATGGTATTTGCTGTCGTTTAGTACTAGCTTCTAAGTAGGGTATGGTATTTGCTGTCTTTAAGTACTAGCTCTAAGTAGGTATGGTATTTGCTGTCCTTTAAGTACTAGCTCTAAGTAGGGTATGGTATTTGCTGTTCTTTAAGTACTAGCTTAAGTAGGGTATGGTATTTGCTGTCGTTTAAGCATAGCTCTAAGTAGGGTATGTATTTGCTGTCGTTTAAGTACTAGCTCTAAGTAGGGTATGGTTTTGCTGTCTTTAGTTACTAGCTCTAAGTAGGGTATGGTATTTGCGGTCTTTAGTACTAGTCTAAGTAGGGTATGGTATTTGCTGTCGTTTAAGTACTAGCTCTAAGTAGGGTATGGTATTTGCTGTCGTTTAAGTACTAGCTCTAAGTAGGGTATGGTATTTGTTGTCGGTCAACCAACTCTTTCCAGTTCAATGGCAATGTTTGCAACACATTCTGCATAAATACGGTAGTTTAGCTATTTTGTTGTCCATAGCATCTGAATTGTACAGCTACGATCCATAAGTTACAATGATAAAGCATAAGCTACAATGATACAATAACTATTTGTGTCATAAATGGTAGAGGTTTAACTACTACTTTCCTGAGAGCATTGTATCATGCAAGTTAGATTAAAACAGTGATTTTTAAAACTTGCTCTAAATATGCCAATAAGTCAAGTCACAAGTAATTTGAAGGATTTTATTGTTTTTTGTTATTAAGTGATAACAGTATATTAAAATGTTTGAGACTAACGGGCTGATAAATTGTTGTAAGTTAAACATAGTTTTTAACAATGCAAATATAACCTACCAATTGTCAAAGTAAAGCTTTTCAGAAACATCTTAAATACATGATTACATAATCAGAAACAAGTAGCTTTCCTTATGTCAATGACAGTAAACTCTCAAAACTCACCATGGAGAAGCTATTGAGTCTATGTATGCCCCTTAAACTGGAGGTTCTGAGAGATAAGCAAACCTAACGCATCATAGTGCCGTAAAATGAATTTAGTGTAAGGTGGCTGACTTTCCGAGTGATGACCCCTTAGTACAGCTGAAGGATCTTAATTTGATCACTCTTTTGTTGCAGATGAACTTCGTGACTTATATAAATTAATTGAAAATCCGCACTAACACAGGTTAAATCAACAGTATTGCACTTTTCATGTAGCCTACTTTTGTCCAGCTAATAGCCTAACCACCGATCAAGCAACATTATGGACTAAACGTTCAAATCCTGTTGCTGCAGGATTATTTTGCTATGACAATACTGGTCAAATTAAGATCCTACATCTGCATCCTTAGTGCCCCTCGGTATGTATTCGTCGGTTACGTCATTGTGCAATACTAGGTCAGTGGGTCTTGGGCGTTAATGTAACATCATTTATGTGTATTTCCTCAGGAGACGCCTCCCACTTCCCTATTTTCTTTCCCTTCCACTACCAACATCCCTGCAACCAATTTTCCTACCCAGCCTGCATCTACTGGTATCAACGCCTTTTCTCGGAAAGCGGGTGAATAACAGGCCGGAATGCATTGGACAACACATAGACTAAAGTTTTTATGTTTTTCTGCAACCACCCACCATACATCATACACCTGTACACATACACAAATCATTAATGATAATAAAATATTTGTGGTGACAATTGATATTGATATTTAATGGATTACTGCATGTTGGAACTGCAGAAATGCATTAATAATGTGCAGAACAGTGTCCAATACTGTCCAGAGTTGTGGACAGGAGGCTGCAAAGCTCACTTATCACTGTATCTAATTCTCCCGGAAGCGAATTTGGGCTGGTTTTCTATTTCTCTTTCACCTACACTTTGATGAAGGCTCTATGCTGAAACATGTTGGGGACTTTACATTTTTTGAACTGCTCTATGCCCTGTAGATAAAGGCTTTTAAAATGTAAAACCCATCTGGAGTGCCTGGAACTTAGACTCGTCAAACAATTTTACACTCTTTTGTTGGATTTTTCCTGTTTTTCAGATTTTTAATTCCCCACTCCAGAGCGATGGTGGATGTTTTTGTGGGATACTTGTAGTGCTCCCGATATATTGTTTCCTGTCGGGCTGCTCTTGAACCAGACATATTCATGCTGAATGACAACTGTATGCTTGTCTTGGCTAACATGAAGTGAGGAATTTTGACTGGTGCTTCTTTTGTAATGAAATACCCAACATGCTCTGCCATATAGTGATAGTGCTTCCATTGATAGTGTTAGTGCTTCGAGTGTTAGTGCCATTGAGTGATTGTCTGAACTTTGGTCTGCTGTAGAATCCTTTCAGTAGTTTTTAAACAACAGAATGAGTACAACAGAGAAATACAAATGGTTTATAACAATGCTTTTTTGTGAATATATTTTTCTCAATCAGAAAACAGTGCTCATGTGCTATTTGACCTGAATACTATTGTATATGAGACATAACCTTGATTTCTATGAGTATCCCTCCCTTTTATCATTATCTAAACTATAGATGAATATGGTTAACTTGTGTTAAACTATGGTTTATAATTGTCATATTATTCACAAACAAGTTGTATACAACTTGTTGCTAAATCATTGCTGCCCTTTGAGCTTTGAATCTGGAGCAAAGTATGCATTTCAACCATTGCACTACCCTGCATAACCCTGACAAACTCTGCAACACATACTGTAAAAAAAAACTTTAACCAATCTAATAATACTTTTTAAGTACCATACATTCTGTCATTAATCTAGATAAGTTGCAGCCAAGGAAATGTTTTTCCTATGTCCAACATGAGTGTGATATTCACACACACATACGCACACACACGCCAGCACACACACTCTACACACACATACACTACCGTTCAAAAGTTTGGGGTCACTTAGAAATGTCCTTGTTTTTGAAAGAAAAGCACATTTTTTGTCCGTTAAAATAACATAAAATTGATCAGAAATACAGTGTAGACATTGTTAATGTTGTAAATGACTATTGTAGCTGGAAAACGGCAGATTGTTTATGGAATATCTACATAGGCGTACAGAGGCCCATTATCAGCAACCATCACTCCTGTGTTCCAATGTCACGTTGTGTTAGCTAATCCAAGTTTATCATTTTAAAAGGCTAATTGATCATTAGAAAACCATTTTGAAATTATGTTAGCACAGCTGCAAACTGTTGTTCTGATTTAAAGAATCAATAAAATTGGCCTTCTTTAGACTAGTTGAGTATCTGGAGCATCAGCGTTTGTGGGTTCGATTACAGGCTCAAAATGGCCAGAAACAAAGCTCTTTCTTCTGAAACTCGTCAGTGAGAAATTGCCAAGAAACTAAAGATCTCATACAACGCTGTGTACTAATCCCTTCACAGAACAGAGAACTGTCTCTAACCAGAATATAAAGAGGAGTGGGAGGCCCCGGTGCACAACTGAGCAAGAGGACAAGTACATTAGAGTGTGTAGTTTGAGAAACAGACGACTAACAAGTCCTTAACTGGCAGCTTCATTAAATAGTACCCGCAAAACACCAGTCTCAACATCAACAGTGAAGAGGCGATTCCGGGATGCTGGCCTTCTAGGCAGTGTTCCTCTGTCCAGTGTCTGTGTTCTTTTGCCCATCTTAATCTTTTATTTTTATTGGCCAGTCTGAGATATGGCTTTTTCTTTGCAACTCTGCCTGGAAGGCCAGCATCCCGGAGTCGCCTCTTCACTGTTGATGTTGAGACTGGTGTTTTGCGGGTACTATTTAATGAAGCTGCCAGTTGATGACTTGTTAAGCGTCTGTTTTTCAAACTAGACACTCTAATGTACTTGTCTTCTTGCTCAGTTGTGCAACAGGGCCTTCAATTTCTCTTTATATTCTGGTTAGAGACAGTTTGCGCTGTTCTGTGAAGGGAGTAGTACACAGCATTGTACGAGATCTTCAGTTTCTTGGCAATTTCTCGCATGGAATAGCCTTAATTTCTCAGAAGAATTCAGAAGAAAGATCTTTGCCATTTTGAGCCTGTAAGTGAACCCACAAATGCTGATGCTCCAGATACTCAACTAGTCTAAAGAAGGCCAATTTTATTGCTTCTTTAATCAGAACAACAGTTTGCAGCTGTGCTAACATAATTACAAAAGTGTTTTCTAATGATCAATTAGCCTTTTAAAATGATAAACTTGGATTAGCTAACACAACGTGCCATTGGAACACAGGAGTGATGGTTGCTGATAATGGGCCTCTGTTCGCCTATGTAGATATTCCAAAAATCTGCCGTTTCCAGCTACAATAGTCATTTACAACATTAACCATGTCTACACTGTATTTCGGATCAATTTGATGTTATTTTAATGGACCAAAAAAGTGCTTTTCTTTCAAAAACAATTACATTTCTAAGTGACCCCAAACTTTTGAACGCTAGTGTATACATCTCATATACAATAGAGCTCAATATCACTCAGGAATAACCCTGAACCGGAAGAGAAGCACAACAAAATCTACAGAAGGCCAGCATACTGACCCCTTAAATGTCTGAACTGGGATTGTATGAATGTATGAACACTGTGCAGGACCCCAATGCCAACCAGGCCACAACCCACATATCTATTCTCAGATGCCCTTTCAGCCGGACAGTATTTTGACATCATGTGTTGAGTTGGTAGGCTACGCAGGCAGGCAGGGGGAGTGAGTGGGCTTTTAAGGGCTCAGTGTTCACTGAGATAACTTAACAGCTGAGATCTGGTTCCCCTGAGCTGACAGATGGGGAAATGGCCAGCATCGGACGCTGCAAAGTAGTGAAAGTAGTAAAGCTGGTCAAGTAAATCTCACCTAAAATCTCAAGTCATAAGTAAAGGATCCAAGAAAAGTTATTTTTGGAGCAAGTCTCAGGTCTCATTGGTCATATTTTGCAGCTATATGCAACAATGACTCATGTTTAGATAGACCTATCTTTGTCTAATCATTGATTTCGAGTCACAAGTTAATTTCAAGTCCTAAAGTCCAAGAAAAGTTATGTAGAAAAAGTCTCAAGTTGTGAATTGTAAGCTCAAATCAAGGCAAGTGCAAGTCCTAACGTTTTATGCCCCAAGTCTCAAGTTCTTGGTAATTCAGTATCTTCTAGACATTTGTGTTAACTCATGTGTAGTTGCCAATGCATTTTATACATAAAATAACACTTTTACGACAAACTCCAATGCAAGCTTGTAAATCCTGCTGTGTGATAAGTCAAGCTATCAATTTCTAGCTGTATACAGTGCCTTCGGAAAGTATTCAGACCCCTTGGCTTTTTCCACACTTTGTTACGTTATTTTAACATGGATTCAATAAAAACAAATCCTCAGCAATCTACACACAATACCCCATAATGACAAAGTGAACGCAGGTTTTTAGAAATTGTTGCAAATTTTATTTCAAATAAAAAACAGAAATACCTTATTTACATAAGTTTCAGACCCTTTGCTATGAGACTCGAACTTGAGCTCAGGTGCATTCTGTTTCCATTGATCATCCTTGAGATGTTTCTACAACTTGATAGGAGTCCACCTGTGGTAAATTCAATTGATTGGACATGATTGGAAAGGCACACAGCAGTCTATATAAGGTCCCACAGTTGACAGTGCATGTCAGAGCAAAAACAAAGCCATGAGGTCGAAGGAATTGTCCGTAGAGCTTTGAGACAGGATTGGGTTGAGGCACAGATCTGGGGAAGGGGACCAAAAAATGTCTGCAGCATTGAAGGTCCCCAAAACACCGTGGCCTCCATCATTCTTAAATGGAAGAAGTTTAGAACCACCAAGACTCATCCTAGAGCTGGCCGCCCAGCCAAACTGAGCAATTGGGGAGGTGACCAAGAACCCGATGGTCACTCTGACAGCGCTCTAGAGTTCCTCTGTGGAGATGAGAGAACCTTCCAGAAGGACAACCATCTCTGCAGCACTCCACCAATCAGGCCTTTATGGTAGAGTGGCCAGACGGAAGCTACTCCTCAGTAAAAGGCACATGACAGCCCGCTTGGAGTTTGCCAAAAGGCACCTAAAGCTCAGACCATGAGAAACAAGATTCTCTGGTCTGATGAAACCAAGATTGAACTCTTTGGCCTGAATGCCAAGCGCCACGTCTGGAGGAAATCTGGCACCATCTCGACGGTGAAACATGGTGGTGCCAGCATCATGCTGTGGGGGTGTTTTTCAGCGGCAGGGACTGGGAGACTAGTCAGAATCGAGAGAAAGATGAACGGAGCAAAGTACAGAGAGATCCTTGATGAAAACCTGCTCCAGAGTGCTCAGGACCTCACACTGGGGCGAAGGTTTACCTTCCAACAGGACAACGACCCTAAGCACACAGCCAAGACAACGCAGGAGTGGCTTCGAGACAAGTCTCTGAATGTCCTTGAGTGGCCCAGCCAGAGCCCGAACTTGAACCTGATCGAATATCACTGGAGAGACCTGAAAGTAGCTGTGCAGCAACACTCCCCATCCAACCTGACAGAGCTTGTGAGGATCTGCAGAGAAGAATGGGAGAAACTCTCCAAACGGGGTATTGTGCGTAGATTGATGAGGGAAAAAACTATTTCATACATTTTGGAATAAGGTTAACAAAATGTGAAAAATTCAAGTGGTCTGAATACTTTCCGAAGGCACTGTATATTTTTATTCAGTAGGACCATATTATCTTAGGTGTCGCCGGTTGCATGAATTATTCTGATATCTTGACCTTGAAAGGCCTTTATGTTGGTTATTGGCTGAAAGATTTGTGCACTGTAGTTGCTGCCTAGCTGCAAATTATAATTTGAAGTTTAATTAAAAGTAAATAGCTGATGATGCTAACACGCTATAGTATAAAAAATGTGATCAGTGTGATTCTATGATAGTTGCTGGTTGAAAATAGATCTATACAGGAACTTCTTTTCAGCAGGTTCTGTATAGGTGGATGTTTTTCCCCTAGACGTCAAGATTGAGACTGATTTTAATAGACCATGGTCTATGGTTGTTTCTCAATTGTCAAAAAAGCTGTCCTCCTTCATCTGCACTGATTACTGTATAGTATATTACATTATTAGATATACCCTATTGTCTTGTTGTTAAGATGAGTGCATTACTGTAAATCAATCTGGATGAGGGCCTGCTATATGACAAATATGTAAACGTTCACAGAAATGTACTTTTCGTACAGATAATGCAATGCGTTACATTCACAACTAAACAGGGACATGGAATAAACAGTTAAACAGACACAGGCCAACATACATAAATGGAAAAGTCTTGACAGGTGAAAGTTCATAATTAGGCAGGCTGTCTCTTTTCACCTGGTCAGTTCTTTCAGATTAGTGCAATGGAGTTGAGGAGAGGACAGAGTTTATCGGGGAAAAAACGATAGTGAAAGAGAAAGAGCCTGTGATGTGTAATAACAGCCACCTCAGCTTTACCTCAGCATCAGTTCTGTTATTTTACATGTCTGTTGTAATCCTGGTTACAGGATAGATACCCTAGGTATTGTGTATAGGACTGAACRTTTTTATTTAGTTTGTTTATAACTCACACTAAGGCATAGGTCAGGGCCCCCCTGAGAAATGTTCTGGTTATGTCAGGAGTGGTGACGTGACGTCAGAGAAGATTTCCCTTTGGTGACATTGGATGGTGCGTAGTAGTGGGAGTAGTACAGGGTTTGGATATACTGTGCCTCAATCAGGACACCATCCAAACCCTATTGATCAACCGGAGCCTGTATAATGAGGCCAAACAGCCAGGACCACAAGGGCAAACTTTTCCTTAGGGGTATGTGCCACAGTATCAGCCAAAATATAAATCTGGCTCTGAGACAGTATGGCACATGTTAGGATTGAGGGGAAACTGTATTCTATAAAAAGCATGAGCTGACACACCCCAGAATATTTGTAAAGGTGCTGACTAACGGAGAATAATCTACAGTACCAGTCAAAAGTATGGAGAATCTGAAATCTAAAATATATACTTTTGATTTGTTTAACACTTTTTTGGTTACTACATGATTCCATATGTGTTGTTTCATAGTTTTGATGTCTTCACTATTATTCTACAATGTAGAAAATAGTACAAATAAAGAAAAGCCCTGGAATAAGTAGGTGTGTTCAAACTTTGGACTGGTACTGTATATAAAAATGAAGAAAGTCACACACTATAAACTGTATTCTGTGACACAGATACACATACGCATGTGGAACAGTCTGGCCCTGACCACATGGCCTACAAAACAGGTACCATTAACAGGATATTATTCCATAGAGGTAATCTAAACTAGCCTATCACTAAAAGGGATATGCAATATGTATGATTATTTTCATTTTATTTCTCTCAGAAAACAATGCCTTGTCATTGTATTTGTAAATGTAAGGAATTTCCTTCAGGGTCTTATCAAAGTTTTTTATTTAATTTAATCAGACTAGTATAGGCCCAGAAACCAATGTGCAAACATGTATTATATTTTAGGTAAGTCATTTATGGCCATAGTAATTTGTATATGGTTTGCTTAATACAGAACCTTATTCATTAAATCTCTTGGTTATGTTTTACAAKAAATATTAATTGACAAGTGTTTTAACTTTGGTTTGATATACTTAGAAGTGTTATTCAATCATGTTACTATATCTATTTATGATAGACAATTATTTACCACTGTGTTTTACAGAAATATATTGCAGTTAAGGCCCAGTGAAACTTAATCTTGTGAAAATGTTAATTTACATGGGAATAGCAAGTCCATAATTTAAATGTCATATGATGCCTTTCAAGCAGGAGTGAAGAATTTCGAATTATGCCTGGTCCCATCTCCTTTTACCATTAGTCAACACTCCTGGCTCTAGGGCTGGGAATAGTGACCCAGTGTCCAGCCAACGTATTCAGGCCCCCACCCGTTACACTGGCAGCCTCAGGATGTGTCCAAAATGAACACTATTCCCATTTTTCTACTTCAGTGCTACTTTAGTAGTGCACTATACACTGATTGTACAAAACATTAGGAACACCTTCCTAATATTGAGTTGCACACCCCCCTTAGAACAGCCTCACTTCATTGGGGCATGGACTCTACAAGGTGTTGAAAGCGTTCCACACGGATGCTGTCCCATGTTGACTACAATGCTTCCAACAGTTGTGTCAAACTGGCTGGATGTCCTTTGGGTGGGGGACCATTCTTGATGCACACGAGAAACTGTTGAGYGTGAAAAACCCAGCAGCGGTGCAATTTTTAACACACTCAAACCGGTGCGCATGGCACCTTCTACCATACCCTGTTCAAAGGCACTTAAATATTTTGTCTTGCCCATTCACCCTCTGAATGGCACATTATACGCAATCCATGTCTCAATTGTCTCAATGCTTAAAAATCCGTAGCCCTTTCCTGCAGTCAAATGACCAAAACGCCCTCTAGTTCCCTCATTGGTGGAATGTTGTTCAAATTTTTCATAATTTAAGCATCAATAAACATTATATATAATTTTGCTATATTTCAGTCTTTTGTGATGTACAGTAAGTGCAAACTCAACATTGAATACATTTCAACTCTATATCTGACACGGTACAGGTGTCTTCTTTTTTTTAAGCCCATAACCATGTGTGAGGTGACTTTGTTTCAAAGTAGATTTGAACTAGCCCACTGCAGTAAAGGGTTAACTTGTCTCCTCCCCTTCATCTACACTGATTGAAGTGGATTTAACAAGCGACATCAATAAGAGATCATAGCTTTCACCTGGTCAGTCTATGTCATGGAAAGAGCAGGTGTTCCTAATGTTTTGTGCACATCAAGCTGCCTCACGCTACAGAAACAGGAGACAGGGACCTGCTCCTATGAGCTGTTTCGGCTGGCACAAACCAAGGTTCGTGCTAGGCTACTGAGGCTGCCAGTGTAATGGATTCCAGGACACGTTGGCTGGACACTGGGTCACTATTCTCAGCACTAGAGATAGGAAAGACAGCTGCTAGTAAGATTCCCAGCCATGTCACTGGTCTGGACCACATCTCAACAGTGAAAACTATCCCTCATTCCTGATTGTGTTGTTTCGCATCACCCTAAAGAAGGCGTGGCGAAATGTGACTTTTTAAATAGACTGATATAAAGTGGCCTACATGTGCTGGATGATGTAGTGTTGTCTCCATGTTTTAAAGGGGGGGGACACTGACTAAATGCAATCCTCTGATGTCACGTGGGAGTATTTCATGGATAAACAAATAAGATGGCAACGGTGCTGGTAATTATAAAGTAAGTTCCACAATGGAAAATGTATAACACACTTATGAAAAAAAAAAAAAATACTATGAAAAAGTTACTCAGAATTTATAAAAAGGCCTATTGTTATATGATTCTTTTTTCTTTCTTTTTTCTTTGTCATCTTTATTTTCAGGGTCTTGTAGGGTGAAATAAATGTACAGGTACAGCTGAAATAAACACATGCCAACAATTAAGTGTCTTAAAGGTCCAATGCAGCTGTTTTTATTTAAATATCTAATCATTTCTGGGTAACAATTAAGTACCTTACTGTGATTGTTTTCAATTAAAATAGTCAAAAAGAAACAAAAATAGGTTTTTAGCAAAGAGAMATTTCTCAAGCAAGAATGTTGCTAGGACTGTCTGGGAGTGGTCTGAGTGGGAGGGGGAAAACTGAAAACTAGCTTAATGGTCTATTAACTAATTTACCACCTGGCAATGTTACTAGGCAGGCCAAAACTCCATCCCACCAAAGCAAGCTGTAATTTCAAGCAGTCTTTTCGAATAGCTCTTACACTAAAGGGGCATTATCATAATGTTCACAATTTCACAGTATTATTCCAACCTCATGATGTGGAAATATATATATATATATATATAAAAGACAGAAAAATTATGTTTAATAGGGCCTTTAATAGGGTGCTGGGCCAAGGACACCATGAGCTGCCAGAACAGCTTCAATGCACATTGTCATAGATTCTACAAGTGTCTGGAATTCTATTTGAAGGATAAGACACCATTCTTCCATGAAAAATGTCAGAATTTGGTGTTTTGTTGATGGTGGTAGAAATTGCTTTATCAGGTGTGGTTCCAGAATCTCCTATAAGTGTTCAATTGGGTTGAGATCTGGTGACTGGCGCGCACGCAGACACCCCCCCGCACGCAGACACCCCCCCACACCTACACATCCTCTTTGAGACCCCTCTTTCAGAGACACTGAGATCTCTTCTTCTAGCCATGGTAGTCAAAATAATGGGCAACTGGGCATTTTTATACATGATCCTAAGCAATTAATTAACTCAGGAGCAACACCTGTGTGGAATTACCTGCTTTCAATACACTTTGCATCCCTCATTTAATCAAGTGTTTCCTTTATTTTAGCAGTTACCTGTATGTTGTGCCTGTCACCAGTTCCATAAATTCTGTAATGTCTACTGTACTGTGACTCTTGAACTGAAAATGAACGTGTGTACATTTAAAGTATATGTGTGGTAATGGTATTTTTCTACTTCAGTGCTACTTTAGTAGTGCTCTATGTAGGGAAAAGAGTGCCATTTGTGACACAGCCTGAGACACACTAACTCAGTGGCCTTGTGGTTAGTGTCCACCCTGATATTGGAAGGTTGGGAGTTTGATCCCCAGCTGAGTCATACCAAAAACTGTAAAAATTAGACCAGATGTGTCTCTGCCTGGCACTCAGCATTAAACGAAAACTCCATTGTTGACATAGTCCCAAAATGTTTTGCTTGTCAGATATAAAGTCTTCAAAATACATAAATCATCCCTGTATGATGCATTTTTCATCATATGATGCGTTATGCATCATATAATGCAAAATGCATCATAAGGGGATGATTTATGTATTTTGAAAGTTATAAATCTTGAAAACTTGATTGCTGACAAGCCAAACATTTTGGGACTATGTCACCAATGGACTAATGAAACAAATACCAAAATATAGTTTTTTTGTGGAGTTTTCCTTTAATTAGATAGATTGTGGATAGACAGTGTCCTGTCCAGCGGGTGTACTTGTACATCAAGCTGCCTCACGCTACAGAAACAAGAGATAGGCGCCTGTTCCTATGACCAGTTCCGGCCCGCACAAACCAAGGCTCGTGCTGGGCTACTCAGGCTGCCAGTGTAATGGGTGGGGGCCAGGACACATGGCTGGACACTGGGTCACTATTCTCAGCCCTAGAGCCAGAGAGACAGGAGAGACAGCTGCTAGTAAGACTCCCAGCCAAGTCACCGGTTTGGACCACATCTCAACAGTGAAAACTATCCCTCATTCCTGATTTTGTTGTTTTGCATCACCCTAAAGAAGGCGTGACAAAACTTGGCTTTATAAATATACATATAAAGTGGCCCACAATATGCTGGATGATGTAGGAGATAGTGTACCATTTGACATTTATCCATGTGTTAAAGGGGGGATACTGAATAAATGCAATCAAATCCAATCAAATGTATTTATAAAGCCCTTTTTACATCAGCAGATGTCACAAAGTGTTATACAGAAACCCATCTTAAAACCCCAAACAGCAAGCAATGCAGATGTAGAAGCACAGTGGCTAGGAAAAACTCTCTAGAAAGGCAGGAACCTAGGAAGAAACCTACAGAGGAACCAGGCTCTGAGGGGTGGCCATTCCAATCTGGCAATCCCTTCTTTCCAAGTCACTGAGATCTCAAACCAAGGCTCGTACAAGGCTACTGAGGCTGCCAGTGTAGGACACATTTGCTTGACACTGGGTCACTATTCTCAGCCCTAGAGCTGGAGAGACAGCCACTAGTAAGATTTGGCTTATTTCCATGTGCCAAAAGGGCGGACACTGACTAAATGCAATCCTGTGTTGTCAGGTGAGAGTATTTCATTGGTAAACAAATAAGATGGCAATGGTGCTGATAATTCTAAAGTAAGTTCCACAATGGAAAAGGTATAACACACTTATGAACAAAATGTACATAAATAATTTATAAAAAGGCATATTGCTATATGCAATCCTGTGTTGTCATGTGAGAGAGAGTGTTTTATGGGTAAACAAATACGATTTTTAAATTTCGATTTTATTAATCAAATCTAATTTTATTTGTCACATGCACCAAATACAACAAGTGTTTACCATGAAATGCTTACCTACAAGCCCTTTCCCAACAATGCTGAGTTAAAAAGTACAAAATATTTGGTACAAATAAAAAAGTAAATAGTCACACAATAAAACAAAAATAACGAGACTATATACAAGGAGTACTGTTAGATAGTCAATGTGCAGGGGTACGAGCTAATTGACGTAATGGGGATAGGATCCCCATTAGCCGACGCCAATGGCGACAGCTAGTCTTACTGGGGTCCAACACATAACAAACATTACAACTGACATACATGTAAAACCTTAACATGTAGTATGTGTGTGTGCATCTATCAGTTCCACATACATGTCAGTACATACACAACAAGTACGTCACATGGTGGAGAGGCATTGGGCCGTGAGGTGTTGCTTTGTTTGTTTTTTGAAACCAGGTTGCTGTTTACTTGAGCTATATGAGATGGAAGGAAGTTCCATGGCTCTGTATAATACTGTATGTTTCCTTGAATTTGTTCTGGACCTGGGGACTGTAAAAGGCCCCTGGTGGCATGTCTGGTGGGGTAAGTGTGTGTCAGTGCTGTGTGTAAGTTGACTATACAAACAATTTGGAATTTCCAACACAATGTTTCTTAGAAAAACAAGAAGCAATGCAGTCAGTCTTTACTCAACTCTTAGCCAAGAGAGACTGGCATGAATCACCAGCATACAGTACATGGACACACAGGCTTTGTTTAATGCCAGTGGCAGGTCATTGGTAAAACATAGAAAAGTAGAGGGCCAAGAGGGCTGCCCTGCGATACACCACACTTTACATGTTTAACATTAGAGAAGCTTCCATTTAAACCTCCTAGTCTATTGACGCACCGATGCATAAATCTAAGTAACATAATAAAAAAATCCCCATCAAAATCCATCAGTTTAAGCTAGAGATACAGTATCAGTTTTTTTGAATGGGCTGCTTCTCAATCCACCACATCCGCCTATGTCGCCCTTCCACATCTGGGGTGACAAGTGGCAGAGCTACAGCGCTATTTGTCAGACCAGGAGGCATTTCGAAAATCTGTCTTCTCACAAAAACATTTGTAGCATCCGAACGGCTTGTCCTTCAGACTCATCTAAAGGTAACCCATACAAATGAATGGAAGTATGGAGGTAGTTTTGTGCCAACAAAAATAAGGGGTTAAATATGTGTAAAAAAATTATAAAATTCCTGATCTTTCTTATATCTCCAAGATATAGGACAGACAATTCAAAACCTTATTCCTTATGATACATTTTTTGATTGTCTGTTTTGCCATTCATGAATGTGTTATTCATGGGCCAGTAGTAAAGGTCAAATTCAATATTTTATCAAATAATTGTAACGGCTTTCGTTGGTGGAAGGTGAGGAGGACCAAAATGCAGCGTGGTTCGTATCCATAATATCTTTTAATTAGAATGAATACAAAATACAAAAAGAACAAGAGAATCAAAATGAAAACCGAAACAGTCCCGAATGGTGCAAACACTGAAACGGAAAATAGGAAACAATCACCCACCCCACACAATGAAAAACAGGCTACCTAAATATGGCTCCCAATCAGAGACAACGATAAACAGCGGCCTCTGATTGGGAACCACACCAGGCCAAACACATAGAAAACAAATAACCTARAAAAAAGAACATAGACTGCCCACCCCAACTCACGCCCTGACCAACCTAACACAAAGACATAAAAAAGAAACTTAGGTCAGAATGTGACAATAATTAACTTTTTTTACCTAAAGGGGTCCTAAAATTCCAAATCAAATAGCTAAATGATCCATGGTATGACCTTTTTTTTAAAGGATTCAATATATGTGATTAGAACCCTTCCCCCCTCATTTTATTTTCAGGGTCTTATAGGGGGAAATGTATGTTGTGCATGTCACCAGTTCTATAGATTCTGTAATGTCTACTCTGCAGTGACTCTTGAACTGTATAAATGTATGTGTGTACATTGAAAGTATGTCTGTGGTAATGGATATGTGCTAATGTAGTTTGAGAAATGAAACCTGTCACTAACAAGGATCATCAGCAAGAGAAAAAACTAAATTAAGATTAGTTCTGATTCTGGTGGGTTGCTGGGGTTCAAATTCCCAACTCCTGTCAAACGTCTTGTCCAATATATCTTATAAGTAATACAAGCTCCATTGCCAATGTAACTGTGTGTCATAGTTGAACGAGAATTCTCAAAACCAAAAATTATTCCACTGACTCAATAACTTATCATGATTTCTGCTTAGAGATTTCTGCTTGTACTGTTAATGAACATTTCAGCGCTTTAAAAATAAAATTTACTATAATGTTTACATTAAACATTTTCAAAAAACACAAACAATTGATTGTTATTCGCATTCTCTTTTATTTAAATTCTTGTTCTCTTTTACTCAAATCCAATTATACACATAACATCTATGTGTTACTGCAGCAGACAGCTACAGAAATCAGCTTGCAGCTTGTACAGTACAAATTATATATTTTTTTCATTCCCGCAATATTCGGTAGACCTTTGGTCTTCAAATAGAATATCAACTTGACACCTGAAATAAGATCCAACATTTTTCTGACATCTATCAAATATTCACACAATATTTCTTGACACATATAAACAAACATAAAATGTGCCACCCTGGGCAAGAGGGCAAGGATGCCTCGTGTCAAGATTTTTTCTCACTAATGTATCTACACTAGGAAGTGAACACACTAGGAAGTGAACACACTAGGAAGTGAACACACTAGGAAGTGAACACACTAGGAAGTGAACACACTAGTGACCAGAGCCTTGTTTATACCGGGCGCTAACATGCATCCAATTATTTGATTAATAGTCTTTCAAAATAATATAAATGTATTTATTTTAAAACAAAAATTGATGTCTAAAGTCAAGGGTGCCACCTGTCAATGATTTTAGAAGGTGGGATAATTTTGATTCAAATGGTTTCACTGTCTAGATATGTCTACATCTGTAAGATATCCAGACACAATGCAGGCCGTGGGAAGATGTTTGAGGGTGGGGGTGCTGCACTACAGACGGCTATATAAGTCCGTTATTATCGTACTAGTAAAGGCCCAGTGCACTACTTTTGTGGRGAACAAATGAGGGGGTGCTGCGGCACCCTCAGCACCCCTACTTCCCACGGCTATGTGCCTGTCTACCTCTGGAGGTGGTCAGGAAGATCACAATCAGATCACAATGTGTCTTTTGATCGTCTACAAATGTGGGTACAATCAGGATGTGGACACAATCAGGACAAAGGGGGCTTGTTAGCACCAGGTATTAATAGCACTTTTGTAGTATCACATGAACTCCTAATGACCATTAGCCTGTCAGTCGGACAGCAGCTCTGAATGACTCCGCTCTGGTTTTCATTCAACCCAATCTCTTGATTATTGCATAGAAATAGTGAGTGAGTCTCTTACTGTATATTCTCATGTGACTGGATGGCACTGATGGTATCAAAACTGTATTATTGAGTAAGTTGTGGATTGTAGTAAGACTTAAGGTTAACTACAGAGCACAGGCATCGAGTGGCACCTTAATTGGGGAGGACGTGCTCATAGTAATAGCTGGAAGGGAATAAATGGAATGGTATCGAACACATCAAACCATTCCATTCACTCCATTCCAGCCATTATTATGAGCTGTTCTCCCGTTAGCAGCCTCCTGTGCTACAGAGGTATTGGGGGACCAATTTTCACAACGGATCACCAGGTCTTAGTAAGACAAATTACTGGACTTTCAAACTCATTTAAGGTCCCTGCTGTGAGCTTTAAAGTGCTTCAAAGGACGTCCATTGAATTCAATCTTGCTGGTCTAGATTTTCAGAAAAGGATGGCGCTTTCTGCATTATGTTATTCTGCACTCCTTTGCAATCAAGGTGTCCATACTCTTCATCAAAGAACACCAAAAACACAGGTAAAAAATACAAAAACAAAACCTGCCAAATCCATAACAAACAAAATTTTTATAAATTACATTCCATATTGTACTTTCAAAGATTCAGATTGTTCCCATACGATTAACCTTAGAACTGCACCCTCATTACTGATCTCCACTTCATATGCTACTAGGTGTGCTTGCCAAAAGGCAACCTATTTCCTATATAGTACATTATTTTTGACCAGGACCTAAAGGTGCCATTTGGGATGCACACTGCACTTGATAGGCTACTAGGTGTTCTTCTTAGAGGTGCTCATGTGTACAGTCGTGGCCAAAAGTTTTGAGAATGACACAAATATTAATTTTCACAAAGTCTGCTGCCTCAGTTTGTATGATGGCAATTTGCATATACTCCAGAATGTTGTGAAGAGTGATCAGATGAATTGCAATTAATTGCAAAGTCCCTCTTTGCCATGCAAATTAACTGAATCCCCCAAAAACATTTCCACTGCATTTCAGCCCTGCCACAAAAGGATCAGCTGACATCATGTCAGTGATTCTCTCGTTAACACAGGTGTGAGTGTTGACGAGGACAAGGCTGGAGATCACTCTGTCATGCTGATTGAGTTCGAATAACAGACTGGAAGGTTCAAAAGGAGGGTGGTGCTTGGAATCATTGTTCTTCCTCTGTCAACCATGGTTACCTGCAAGGAAAAACGTGCCGTCATCATTGCTTTGCGCAAAAAGGGCTTCACAGGCAAGGATATTGCTGCCAGTAAGATTGCACCTAAATCAACCATTTATCAGATCATCAAGAACTTCAAGGAGAGCGGTTCAATTGTTGTGAAGAAGGCTTCAGGGCGCCCAAGAAAGTCAGGCAAGCGCCAGGACCGTCTCCTAAAGTTGATTCAGCTGCGGGATCGGGGCACCACCAGTACAGAGCTTGCTCAGGAATGGCAGCAGGCAGGTGTGAGTGCATCTGCACGCACCTGTCTCTTATACACATCTAGATGTGTATAAGAGACAGTCCGGAAAGCTTGTCCGGAGAAGACAAGGTGAGCGCTACCATCAGTCCTGTGTCATGCCAACAGTAAAGCATCCTGAGACCATTCATGTGTGGGGTTGCTTCTCAACCAAGGGAGTGGGCTCACTCACAATTTTGCCTAAGAACACAGCCATGAATAAAGAATGGTACCAACACATCCTCCGAGAGCAACTTCTCCCAACCATCCAGGAACAGTTTGGTGACGAACAATGCCTTTTCCAGCATGATGGAGCACCTTGCTATAAGGCAAAAGTGATAACTAAGTGGCTCGGGGAACAAAACATCGATATTTTGGGTCCATGGCCAGGAATCTCCCCAGACCTTAATCACATTGAGAACTTGTGGTCAATCCTCAAAAGTCGGGTGGACAAACAAAAACCCACAAATTCTGACAAACTCCAAGCATTGATTATGCAAGAATGGGCTGCCATCAGACAGGATGTGGCCCAGAAGTTAATTGACAGCATGCCAGGGTGGATTGCAGAGGTCTTTAAAAAGATGGGTCAACACTGCAAATATTGACTCTTTGCATCAACTTCATGTAATTGTCAATAAAAGCCTTTGCCACTTATGAAATGCTTGTAATTATACTTCAGTATTCCATAGTAACATCTGACAAAAATATCTAAAGACACTGAAGCAGCAAACTTTGTGGAAATTAATATTTGTGTCATTCTCAAAACTTTTGGCCACGATTGTATAATCACTCCTCTAAAGTTTAGTCTTCACTAACCTACCATAAGCTACATGCTGTCAAACTACTAAACTGTCCAATTTTGATGCAACTGAATTGCTTTTTGGGGACAATAAAGATGAATTGTATTGTATTGTATTCTAGTCTACTCCATTCTAAGTCAAATACTGTATTGCAGAATAATAGAGATTTGAATAGAACTATGGGTCACCAGAAAGAAGGCATGCTGAAATGATAAAAACAAGAACAAACTGACATACTTAAAAAAATAAATTGATGAAAGCAAGCTGTTGCTTGTGTCAATTAACCAGAGATCTATTTTATAAGAACAGGTAAAAAACAAAGTACATTTCAAACATATTGATACACTCAACTGTCATTCAGGGCAAAGTAATTCCTGGTAGTATATATTTTTCAGACAGTCTTTGTCAAGTTCACACAGAATAAATAAACTATGTAACCACAGTGTAGTAAACTAAATCCAATACTCTCCATCATTGAGGATGACAGATGACAGTTGATTTTTGTGGGTATTTTACCACATTCCTTATATAAGAGATCACAAATATTATAGAAAGCGGCATATAATTCCTGAACATCATACATCTTCCTTAACAATTTAGCTTTTTTCAGACAAACCCATGCTTGCATTAGCAGAAGTTTTTTAATATAGATTTTAGAATATTTTCAGAGGATGCTTAAGTAACTGTCCAGTGAAAATCTCCCTTTTAAACGTTCATATTCTGTTAACTYATACCCAAATTATGTTGTTGACTCATCCTATACTCGTATTTGTGGCCAAAGCATAAAAATTCAAAAATATWTTTTTTAAACTACACCTCAGACTTGTATCTCAAACAGACCATTTAAAAAATGCTTGTTATTTCCTTATAGGAAATGAGTCTACTTGCATGAATATTTTTAATGACTGGTATACACCCACACCGCTCTGGTGTTGGGGTATGCCCACACCATTCTAACACAGAAAAGCTGCTTTTTAAAATTAGCATTTTTTGGAAGGAAAACCTTTTCACTCATATTGTAATTAATTACAGGTCGTATTTCATAAAAATCATTCTCCTTGACTTATTCCACATCTTGTTGTGTTACAGCCTGAATTGAAAATGTATTAAATAGATTTTATTCTCACCCATCTACCTACACACAATACCCCATAACGGCAAAGTGAAAACATCTTTTTMGATTTTTTTGCAAATGTACTCATTTACATAAGTATTCACACCCCTGATTCAATACTTTGTAGAAGCACCTTAGGCAGTGATTACAGCTGTGTCTTTCTRGGTAAGTCTCTAAGAGCGTTAAACAACTGGATTGTACAATATTTGCATATTATTCTTTTTAAAATTCGGTTAAGTTGTTGATCATTGCTAGACAGGCATTTTCAAGTTGCCATAGATTTTCAAGCCGATATAAGTCAAAACTGTAACTAGGCCACTCAGGAACACTCAATGTCGTCTTGGTATGCAACTCCATTGTATACAGTGGCTTGCGAAAGTATTCACCCCCCCTTGGCATTTTTCCTATTTTGTTGCCTTACAACCTAGAATTAAAATAGATTTTTGGGGGGTTTGTATCATTTGATTTACACAACATGCCTACCACCTTGAAGATGCAAAATATTTTTTCTTGTGAAACAAACAAGAAATAAGACAAAAAAACTGAAAACTTGAGTGTGCATAACTATTCACCCCCCCAAAGTCAATACTTTGTAGAGCCACCTTTTGCAGCAATTCTTGGGGTATGTCTCTATAAGCTTGGCACATCTAGTCACTGGGATTTTTGCCCATTCCTCAAGGCAAAACTGCTCCAGCTCCTTCAAGTTGGATGGGTTCCGATGGTGTACAGCAATCTCAATCCAACAGATTCTCAATTGGATTGAGGTCTGGGCTTTGACTGGGCCATTCCAAGACATTTAAATRTTTCCCCTTAAACCACTCAAGTGTTGCTTTAGCAGTATGCTTAGGGTCATTGTCCTGCTGGAAGGTGAACCTCTGTCACAGTCTCAAATCTGGAAGACTGAAACAGGTTTACCTCAAGAATTTCCCTGTATTTAGCGCCATCCACCATTCCTTCAATTCTGACCAGTTTCCCAGTCCCTGCCAATGAAAAACATCCCCACAGCATGATGCTGCCACCACCATGCTTCACTGTGGGGATGATGTTCTCGAGGTGATGAGAGGTGTTGGGTTTGCGCCAGACATAACATCTTCCTTGATGGCCAAAAGCTCAATTTTAGTCTCATCTGACCAGAGTACCTTCTTCCATATGTTTGGGGAGTCTCCCACATGCCTTTTGGTGAACACCAAACATGTTTACTTATTTTTGTTCTGGCCACTCTTCCATAAAGCCCAGCTCTGTGGAGTGTACGGCTTAAAGTGGTCCTATGGACAGATACTCCAATCTCTGCTCTGAAGCTTTGCAGCTCCTTCAGGGTTATCTTTGGTCTCTTTGTTGCCTCTCTGATTAATGCCCTCCTTGCCCGGTCCGTGAGTTTTGGTGGGCGGCCCTCTCTTGGCAGGTTTGTTGTGGTGCCATAGTCTTTCCATTTTTAAATAATGAATTTAATGGCGCTCTGTGGGATGTTCAAAGTTTCTGATATTCTTTTATAACCCAACCCTGATCTGTACTTCTCCACAACTTTGTCCCTGACCTGTTTGGAGAGCTCTTTGGTCTTCATGGTGCAACTTGCTTGGTGGTGTCCCTTGCTTAGTGGTGTTGCAGACTCTGGGGCCTTTCAGAATACGTATACAGTGGGGAGAACAAGTATTTGATACACTGCCGATTTTGCAGGTTTTCCTACTTACAAAGCATGTAGAGGTCTGTATTTTTTATCATAGGTACACTTCAACTGTGAGAGACGGAATCTAAAACAAAAATCCAGAAAATCACATTGTATGATTTTTAAGTAATTTATTGCATTTTATTGCATGACAAGTATTTGATCATACCAACCAGTAAGAATTCCGGCTCTCACAGACCTGTTAGTTTTTTCTTTAAGAAGCCCTCCTGTTCTCCACTCATTACCTGTATTAACTGCACCTGTTTGAACTCGTTACCTGTATAAAAGACACCTGTCCACACACTCAATCAACAAGACTCCAACCTCTCCACAATGGCCAAGACCAGAGAACTGTGTAAGGACATCAGGGATAAATTGTAGACCTGTACAAGGCTGGGATGGGCTACAGACAAATAGCAAGCGCTTGGTGAGAAGGCAACAACTGTTGGCACAATTATTAGAAAATGGAAGAAGTTCAAGATGACGGTCAATCACCCTCGGTCTGGGGCTCCATCCAAGATCTCACCTCGTGGGGCATCAATGATCATGAGGAATGTGAGGGATCAGCCCAGAACTACACGGCAGGACCTGGTCAATGACCTGAAGAGAGCTGGGACCACAGTCTCAAAGAAAACCATTAGTAACACACTACGCCGTCATGGTATAAATCCTGCAGCGCACGCAAGGTCCCCCTGCTCAAGCCAGCGCATGTCCAGGCCCGTCTGAAGTTTGCCAATGACCATCTGGATGATCCAGAGGAGGAATGGGAGAAGGTCATGTGGTCTGATGAGACAAAAAATAGAGCTTTTTGCTCTAAACTCCACTCGCCGTGTTTGGAGGAATAGAAGGATGAGTACAACCCCAAGAACACCATCCCAACCGTGAAGCATGGAGGTGGAAACATCATTCTTTGGGGATGCTTTTCTGCAAAGGGGACAGGACGACTGCACCGTATTGAGGGGAGGATGGATGGGGCCATGTATCGCGAGATCTTGACCAACAACCTCCTTCCCTCAGTAAGAGCATTGAAGATGGGTCGTGGCTGGGTCTTCCAGCATGACAACGACCCGAAACACACAGCCAGGGCAACTAAGGAGTGGCTCCGTAAGAAGCATCTCAAGGTCCTGGAGTGGCCTAGCCAGTCTCCAGACCTGAACCCAATAGAAAATCTTTGGAGGGAGCCGAAAGTCCGTATTGCCCAGCGACAGCCCCGAAACCTGAAGGATCTGGAGAAGGTCTGTATGGAGGAGTGGAGCCAAAATCCCTGCTGCAGTGTGTGCAAACCTGGTCAAGAACTACAGGAACGTATGATCTCTGTAATTGCAACCTAAGGTTTCTGTACCAAATATTCAGTTCTGCTTTTCTGATGTATCAAATACTTATGTCATGCAATAAAATGCAAATTAATTACTTAAAAATCATACAATGTGATTTTCTGGATTTTTGTTTTAGATTCCGTCTCTCACAGTTGAAGTGTACCTATGATAAAAATTACAGACCTCTACATGCTTTGTAAGTAGGAAAACCTGCAAAATTGTCAGCGTATCAAATACTTGTTCTCCCCACTGTATATACTGAGATCATGTGACAGATCATGTGACACTTAGATTGCACACAGGTGGACTTTATTTAACTAATTATGTGACATCTGAAGGTAATTGGTTGCACCAGATCTTATTTAGGGGCTTCACAGCAAAAGGGKTRMATACATATGCACGCACCACTTTTCTGTTTTTGAGTTTTTTGAAACAAGTTATTATTTTCATTTCACTTCACCAATTTTGACTATTTTGTGTATGTCCATTACATGAAATCCAAATAAAAACCCATTAATTACAGGTTGTAATGCAACAAAATACGAAAAATGCCAAGGGGGTGAATACTTTTGCAAGGCCTTGTGTTTTAGGTTATTGGCCTTGTGTTTTAGGTTTTTGTGCTGCTGAAATGTACATTTGTCTCCCAGTGTCTGTTGGRAAGCAGACTGGACCAGGTTTTCCTGTGCTTAGCTCTATTCCATTCCCTTGTCCTTGCCGATAACAAGCATACACATAACATGATGCAGCCACCACCATGCTTGAAAATATGAAGAGTGGTACTCAGTGATGTGTTGTGTTGGATTTGCCCCAAACAYAATGCTTTGTATTCAGGACAAAAAGTGAATTGCTTTGCCACATTTTTGGCAGTTTTACTTTAGTGCCTTATTGCAAACAGGATGCATGATTTGGAATATTTTTATTCTGTACAGGCTTCCTTCTTTTCAATCTGTCATTTAGGTTAGTATTGTGGAGTAACTACAATGTTCTTGATCCATCCTCAGTTTTCTCCTATCACAGCCATAAAAGGAAAGTTCCACCCCAAAACCATCTTTTGGTATTTGTTTCATTAGTCCATTTTTTATACAGTCCCAAAATGTTTTCCATGTCAGCAATCAAGTTTTCAAGATATACAACTTCAAGATAAAATACAGAAACACAACGTGTATGATGCATTGAGCATCATATGATGCAAATCGCAACATAATTTGATGCAAAATGCATCATACCGGCTGAGGGCACTTGTGAAAAAGGAAAGGGGTGTGAATACTTTCTGAAGGCACTGTATTTTAAGGCTCAGCAGCCTAGCAGGATGTTTTCCTTCAAAAAAGGTGCTATCTACCTGGAACCAAAAATGGTTATCCTATGGGGACAGCCGAAGAACCCTTTGGGAACACTTTTTTCTGAGAGCGTAGCATGTAGAGATCAGTAAGGTTGATTAGACCAACTGTTTGTACTGTATGAGAGGGTAGCTCCCAAACAGCATAAATCAGTCTTCAGTGTTTTCAACAGCAGCAGCAGCAGTAGGGTCATTCATGGCTCACCATGTGCTCTGTGAGCTGAGAGGCACACTGGAAAGCCTTGTCACACTCCACACAGACAAAGATCCTCCCGGCACACGTCTGCTCTTGGTGGCGCTTCAGAGCAGCCGTGCGGCTGAAGGACATGCTGCAGCCTGTGCAGTCGTAGGGCCTCTCTCCGGTATGGACACGTTGGTGACGGACCAGGCGGGACACCATGGCGAATGCCACCCCGCACTGAGGACACTTGTGGGGGCGGATGCCGCTGTGTACGGCCTGGTGCTCCAGCAGGTTGGAGGACTTGGTGAAGGACTTGGTGCAGACCAGGCAAGTGTAGGGTCTCACCCCGGTGTGCACCTTCTGGTGCTCTGCCATGCGGCTGGCCACGGCAAAGGCTTTCCCGCAGATGGGACAGCAGAAGGGCCGCTCGCCCAGGTGAGTGCGCTCATGGCGGAGCAGGGACAGTGGCTTGTTGAAGGTCTTGCCGCACTGCGTGCACGGGAAGGGTTTTTCATTGGTGTGCATGTTGCGCTCATGCTTCCGCAGGTCCGAGGAGCGCACAAAGTCCTTGCTGCAGGTCTCGCACACGTACGGTTTCTCTCCGGTGTGCGTGCGAATGTGCTTGCGGTAATCGGAGGACCAGATGTACGTCTTTTCACAGAAGGGGCAGTGGTACGGTCTCTCTCCAGTGTGCAGGCGCTTGTGCTGCTGCAGTGTGCCTTGGTGAGAATAGGCTTTGCCACACAGGTCACATATATGAGGCTTCAGGCCACTATGAGTATCCAGATGACTCTGCAGATTGCTGGACTTCTTAAAGGCCCAGTTGCAGTGAGTGCACTTGTAGGGCCGGTTCTCTGTGTCTCCCTCCACTCCACGTTTCTTCATGGCAGCAAACACTATAGGCACCTTATCCTCACAGGCATCAATCATGGCCATAGCCTTGTTTAGTGGAGGGGGAATGACTAGCGGTTCTCCACCCTTCCAATTCCCCTTGTTCCCACGTACATCGCGCACATCATGACGAACATCAGACAGAGCCTCCTTGGTTTTGGGCCTGATCTCTCTCACCAGACGCAGCTTCAGATCAGAAGGATCACCGCTACACACTTTCCTCTGCAGAAGTCTTTTAGTACCATTCTTGATGTTGCCTTCCTCCTGTTGTGACGAGTCTGAGTAGACCCCCTCCAGACCTGTAGAACCTCTCCTATTGGCAACATTATGTTCAATGGCTGCGGGTGAACCTGGAGGACTACAGAGGTCCTGATTGGRAGACAGTCTCTTGTCTTTTCCAGAGTTGAGCCCAGCAAACTTCTCAGCCAGAGTCCATGTAGGTGTTTGTGGGTTTAAATAAATCATCCCAGTGTAGCTACTACCTGAGAGGGAGTCAGTATCGTCATTATCAGAYGGGTTAGAGTCACTTTCCACTTTGTGAGCAGTGTTGACTTTTACACTCTCTGAGGGCACGTTGGAAACGTAGTGCATTTTGTTTATTAAGTTTTTCCTGATACTTCTCTTTGAAATGTACACTTTATCAACAAACCTTTCTGAGGTCCATGAAGGCATTTCTTCAGCCATACTGGATATTATAGAGGTGGTGAACGTGGCTTGAGGCTGAAAAGGGATTTTCCCTGAACTCACCTCCTTGGCAGTGCCTGGAAGAAAAACACAAAAACAAATACAGTGTTAACTATCCACCACAGTGAGGATAAAAATTGTAATGCTATATGACCAAAGGTTTCACAATAAGTAGTAATGTTATTGAGTTCATCACACATGCAAAATATGAGTTTAGTAAGTGTTATAAAGCATCTATGAATGTTTGTAAAGCATCTATGAAGGGTTTATTAAAGTTTTAGTGCTCTGCGAAAACTGCCACTATACAAAACGGCCTAAGAAGAGACAAGCTGTCTGTGTGCAGCTCATAACAGGCTCATATGAAGCATATGAATTCCAATAACTGGTGCTGTTTGTCGTGAAATAACCAAGTGTCAGCCGAAGAAGATGTGGATGTGGTGGTTCAAAATAGAAGAGAAATGAAATATGTAATAAAATATAGATGACTTTATGAAATCAATTAAATGTACAGAATATTGGACACACCTACTCATTCAAGGGGTTTTCTTTATTGTTACTACATTGTAGAATAATAGTGAAGACATCAAAACTATGAAATAACACATATGTAATCATGTAGTAACCAAGAAAGTGTTAAACAAATCAAAAGTAGCCACCCTTTGCCTTGATGACAGCTTTGCACACTCTTGGCATTCACTCAACCATAACAGAATATGCTATATTCATTTCAAATCAGATCAAATCAAACTTTATTTGTCACATGTGCCAAATAGAGTGTATACTTTACCGTGAAATGCTTACTTACAAGCCCTTAACCAACAGTGCAGTACAAGACGAGTTAAGAAAATATTTACCAAATTAACTAAAGTAAAGAATTATAAAAAGTAACACAATAACGAGGCTATATACAGGGGGTACCGGTACCGAGTCAGTGTGCGGGGGTACAGGTTAGAGGTCATTTGTACATGTAGGTAGGGGTGAAGTGACTATGCATAGATAATAAACAGCGAGTAGCAGCAGTGTACAAAACAAATGGAGGGGGGGGTTTGATTAATTGTTCAGCAGTCTTATGGCTAGGGGATAGAAGCTGTTAAGGAGCTTTTGGTCCTAGACTTGGTACCCCGGTACCATTTGCCGTGCAGTAGCAGTGAAAACAGTCTATGACTTGGGTGACTGGAGTCTCTGACAATTTTATGGGCTTTCCTCTGACACCGCCTATTATATAGGTCCTGAATTGCAGGAAGTTTGGCCCCAGTGATGTACTGGGCCGTACGCACTACCCTCTGTAGCGCCTTATGGTCAGATGCCGAGCAGTTGCCATACCAGGTGGTGATGCAACCAGTCAGGATGCTCTCGATGGTGTAGCTGTATGACTTTTTGAGGATCTGGGGACCCATGCCAAATCTTTTCGGTCTCCTGAGGGGGAAAAGGTTTTGTCGTGCCCTGTTCACGACTGTCTTGGTGTGTTTGGACCATGATAGATTGTTGGTGATCTGGACAACAAGGAACTTGAAACTTTCGACCCTCTCCACTACAGCCCCGTCGATGTTAATGGGGGCCTGTTCGGCCCGCCTTTTCCTGTAGTCCACAATCAGCTCCTTTGTCTTGCTCACATTGAGGGAGAGATTGTTGTCCTGGCACCACACTGCCAGTTCTCTGACCTCCTCCCTATAGGCTGTCTCATCGTTGTCGGTAGTAAGGCCTACCACTGTTAATGAGGCTGTAAGAGTCGTGTTTGGCCACGCAGTCATGGGTGAACAGGGAGTACATGAGGGGACTAAGTACACACCCCTGAGGGGCCCCAGTGTTGAGGATCAGCGCGGCAGACGTGTTGTTGCCTACCCTTACCACCTGGGAGTGGCCCGTCAGGAAGTCCAGGATCCAGTTGCAGAGGAAGGTGTTTAGTCCCAGAGTCCTTAGCTTAGTRATGAGCTTCATGGGCACTATGGTGTTGAACGCTGAGCTGTAGTCAATTAACAGCATTCTCACATAGGTGTTCCTTTTGTCCAGGTGAGAAAGAGCAGAGTGGAGTGCGATTGAGATTGCATCATCTGTGGATCTGTTGGGGCGGTATGCGAATTGGAGTGGGTCTAGGGTATCCGGGAGGATGCTGTTGATGTGAACCATGACCAGCCTTTCAAAGCACTTCATGACGACTGATGTGAGTGCTACGGGACGGTAATCACTTAGGCAGGTTACCTTGGCTTCTTTGGGCACAGGGACTATGGTGGTCTGCTTGAAACATGAATTTTGTACCATTCCTCCTGACAGAGCTGGTGTAACTGAGTCAAGTTTGTAGGCCTCCTTGCTCGCACACGCTTTTTCAGTTCTGCCCACAAATCTCCTATAGGATTGAGGTCAGGGCTTGTGATGGCCATTACAATACATTTACTTTGTTGTCCTTCAGCCATTTTGCCACAACTTTGGAAGTATGCTTGGGGTCATTGTCCATTTGGAAGACCCATTTGCGACCAAGCTTTAACTTCCTGACTGATGTCTTGAGATGTTGCTTCAATATATCCACATAATTTTCCTGCCTCATGATGCCATCTATTTTGTGAAGTGCACCAGTCCCTCCTGCAGCAAAGCACGCCCACAATATGAGGCTCCCGCTCCTGTTCTCACGGTTGGGATGGTGTTCTTCAGCTTGCAAGCCTCCCCCTTTTCTCCAAACATAACGATGGTCATTATGGCCAAACAGTTATATTTTTGTTTCATCAGACCAGAGGACATTTCTCCAAAAACGTTGATCTTTGTCCCCATGTGCAGTTGCAAACCGTAGTATGCTTTTTTATGCCGTTTTGAGGCAGTGGCTTCGTCCTTGCTGAGCGGCCTTTCAAGTTATGTCGATATAGGACTCGTTTTACTGTGGATATAGATACTTTGTACCTGTTTCCTCCAGCATCTTCACAAGGTCCTTTGCTGTTGTTATGGGATTGATTTCACTTTTCGCACCAAAGTACGTTCATCTCTAGGAGACAGAACGCGTCTCCTTCCTGAGTGGTATGACGGCTGCGTGGTCCCATGGTGTTTATACTTGCGTACTATTGTTTGTACAAATGAACGTGGTACCTTCAGGCATTTGGAAATTGCTCCAAAGGATGAACCAGACTTGTGGAGGTCTACATTTTTTTTTCTGAGGTCTTGGCTGATTTCTTCTGATTTTCCCATGATGTCAAGCAAAGAGGCACTGAGTTTGAAGGTAGGCCTTGAAATACATCCACAGGTACACCTCCAATTGACTCAAATGTTGTCAATTTGCATATCAGAAGCTTCTAAAGCCATGACATCATTTTCTGGAATTTTCCAAGCTGTTTAAAGGCACAGTCAACTTAGTGTATGTAAACTCTGACCTACTGGAATTGTGGTACAGTGAATTATAGTGAAATAATCTGTCTGTAAACAATTGTCAAAAACATTACTTGTGTCATGCACAAAGTAGATGTCCTAACAGACTTGCCAAAACTATAGTTTGTTAACAAGAAATTTGTGGAATGGTTGAAAAAYGAGTTTTAATGACTCCAACCTAAGTGTATGTAAACTTCCGACTTCAACTGTAGGTATTACAGACTCAGTCAGTGAGAGGTTGTAAATGTCAGTGAAGACACTTGCCAGTTGGTCCACGCATGCTTTGAGTACACGTCCTGGTAATCCATCTGGCCCCGCGGCTTTGTGAATGTTGACCTGTTTAAAGTTTGACCTTTCTGGGTTTCCCTTTGTAGTCCGTAATAGTTTTCATGCACTGCCACAATACAAAGAGCGTCAAAGCCGGTGTAGTAGGATTCAATCTTAATCCTGTATTGACGCTTTGCTTGTTTGATGGTTCGTCTGAGGGCATAGTGGGATTTCTTATAGGCGTCCGGATTAGTGTCTCGCTCCTTGAAAGCCGCAGCTCTAGCCTTTAGCTCGATGCAGATGTTGCTTGTAAAACCACCCCTACCTTGTCACAACACAACTGATTGGCTCGAACACATTAAGTGTCACAGATCCCTCAGAAACTTGAATTACGCACACCTGACCCCTATTCCCAGTGATTAGTAATTGTATAAGTGTCACGACTTCCGCCGAAGTCGGGTCCTCTCCTTGTTCGGGCAGCGCTTGGCGGTCGGCGTCACCGGTCTTCTAGCCATCATCAATACACTTTTCATTTTCCATGTGTTTTTTCTTGTTTTTCCTCACACCTGGTTTCAATTCCCTCAATCATTTGTGTATTTAACCCTCCGTTCCCCCCATGKCTTTGTGTGGATTTGTTTATTGTAAGTGCTTGTGCACGTGTTGTTTGGTGCGCGACGGGTTTTTGTACCCAATTATTCTTGTTATTTTTATGCCRTGGGTTTTGCTATTAAACTGCTCCGGCTATTACCAAGTTCTGCTCTCCTGCGTCTGACTTCCCTGCCAGTGTCCTGTCGATTATTGTTGCAATGTCCGTTGGTGCGTGTGAGTACCTGTGCTGTGTGTTTTGGCTTTCGTGCCATTGTGGATTGCGCAGATGATAATGGGTCTCGTCCCGTGTTGTGCGCTAGTGTTATTTATTTGAGGTACTCCTCGCACTTTTGTTTGGGTTTCACCCCTGTGTGTTGTATACGTGTTTGTTTGGTCTTCGTTCCCGTGCCTTTACACGCACGCCGTAATTTGGGTAAGAAATAAAAAAGCCTATTACGCATTCATGCACCTGTCTCCTGAATCATTCATACCAGCATGACATTAAGAAGGAAAGAAATTCCGCAAATGAACTTTTAACAAGGTACAGCTGTTAATTGAAATGCATTCCAGTTGACTACCTCATGAAGCTGGTTGAGAGAATGCCAAGCGTGTGCAAAGCTGTTATCAAGGCAAAGGGTGGCTACTTTGAAGAATATCAAATAGAAAATATATTTTGATTTGTTAAAAACTTTTTGGATTACTACATGATTCCATATGTGTTATTTCATAGTTTTGAAGTCTTCACTACTATTCTACAATGTAGAAAATAGTAAAAAATAAAGAAAAACTCTGGAATGAGTAGGTGTGTCCAAACTTTTGACTSGTACTGTATATGAAATAAAAATAAATAAGGGGCACAATTTACCTGAACTGAAACAAAACCAATGACTTTATTACACAGTGCTTATTGACAGATTTCAAAACAATTCTGCCCTCATGTCTCTTAAGCCAAAAGCTGGCATTTTGCTCCATATGTTTCTAAATACATAACAGTATGTAACAGTCTAGCTACTTTAAGTATATATGCACATTAGCCTATGGCTCTAGCTGTCTCTGTGGCTCCGGGAATCCGGAATCAATTAACTGTATATTCATGTATTGCACATTTCGTCACAATATAGTTTTGAACGTTAGTTTTGGGACTGATGCCCAGCTGAGCATTCTACTCAATGCCGTATCAATTGATGCTGATGAAGATTTTATCTAAAGTGCATTACTGTGGCTCGGAAACACGATGTCATTTCAAAAGGAGGCAAATAATTAGTAGGACAAGCTTTAGTCATCATTGTGATGTCTCCAGATTGATTGAAGATGCAGTATAACTTTAGCTAGCTGGCTAGGATTAAGGGGAGAGCACCGACATTTTAGCTAGCTAACGTTAGGATTGCTAGCTATTTTTTACGAACTTTGCTAGCTCATGGCAACATAGCCGTCTCTCTAAAGTAAACTTGACCACATCATAATGATGGCAAAGTTGTTTTTGACTAATTATTTGTCAACGTTATATGTCTAGTAATTATTTATCTTGAGTCAATAAGTATTCAACCCATTTGTTATGGAAGGCCTAAATAGATTCAGTAGTAAAACGTTGCATAAATGTACAACAAATTTCAATAAAAACAATTCCATATGTTAGGCTAGTATGGCATTGTCATTGCCCTCCAGCTGGTAATACACTCGTGTCCCCTGTCTACCGGTTCATACATAAAACATCCTCCATTCGGGTTGCAAATGCGTCTGTTTCCTGCTTAACTCGATTTAATAGCTCGCTGGTAAAAAAAAMTGAAAATATGCAAAATTTTCCACCACCGCTTTCGAATTTTCTGCCAGCTTCCTTATGTTGTATATCACGTTCAGACATTCTGTTGCAGCAGTCTTGTTTACCCCTGGCTGAACAAGGTGCACAACATCAGGAAGTAGCATTGAATTATTTTTTTAAAAGTTGCAATATGCAGAAATCGATTCGCCATTTCCTGGTTGCTAAAATTCTAATAGTTTGCCTAATTTCAGTTTATGGGCCAAAACAAGCAATGTATAGTGTACAGAATCATTGTACCATCTAAACCGCTGAAACATATATTTTCAATAACCCCAAATATTGTATTTTCAGCTTTTTGAATCTGGTGTACAAAACTGAAAGTAAAAGACACATAAGAGTGCACATAGAACTGATCTACCACTTCTTAGACCTGCTTTCAATGATAATGACAGATCTATAACTCATATTTCTATGTGAATTTGGAGGATCGCCCAAAAATGTACATATTGTAACTTGAAAAAAGTAGGGGAGAGTGGGATAAGAAAGTAAGGGAGAGTTGGAGAGCCAAGGGATTAGTTGAGCCACCCATTRTTCCTAGGAAACCATACAAAACATTTATAATTTGACCAAATATTCTGTAAAAGGTCATAATTTCATGGAATCTGTGATGGAAGAAACATGGAAAAAGTGGTAAGCAAGTTCGTTCCCCCAAAATTATTTGTACAAAGTCAAATGAATTTATTGTTTTATAGGTTTCACGATCCTTGTATCTAAACCAAAGTAGATTGTTTTAAGATTGTTTTATACATCAGTTGGGGTCTCTATAAACTACAATATGAGGTCCTAAACCTAGCATGAAAGTGCATCCTTGTAGCTGTGTGGGCTAATATAGTCAAAATGTTTGCCTTGGGGTATATTGAGCACTTGGCCATGGGGTAAATTGAGCCAATGGCCACCATACCCATTCAAATGATGATAAACAAAATCAGTTTTATGCATAATATGCATAGTATTTTAGCAATATGTAATTTTTATGAACTCAAGATAGTGCTTTTTTATTGTTACAGAGCAGATATCATGCCCCATAAACCAAACAAGCAGGGGAGACAGAGAGCTGGTTTCAAGCGCAGCTACCCAAGCGCCCTGTGCTTGAAACCAGCTCTCTGTCTCCCCTCGTGTTCATTACGCTCATGTTATTATTTTTCCATTTCTCACTGCATTGTTAGGAAGGGCCTTAACCTTAACCTTATAAGTAAAACTCCAATTAGGAAGGGTAAGTAAGCATTTCACTGTTAGTCTACACCTGTTGTTTACGAAGCATGTGACAAATACAATTTGATTTGACTTCCTTGACTGCTCTCTCAAGAACCTCAAGGGGGAACAGACCCCTGTTTTTTATTGCAAAGGACCACCGTAGGAGGCAGGTAGCTGGGTCGAGGGGCAGGCAGAAGGTCATATACATGGGGTCCAAAAGGGCAACAGTGCAGGCAAGGAAAAGGCTAGTAACGTAGTCCGGGAGATCAGGCAATAGGTAGATAACAGGAAATCCGATAGGCTAAAGTACAGGCAGGGAATAGGCAAAAGGTGTCGTTAGTGAGGCAGGCAAAAACTATCATACACGGGAGGAGTAAATCAAGGGAAACCACAGAACTCCGAAAGCCGTGTGTCACAAAACAAACAATACCTCACAGCTGTCTCTTATACACATCTAGATGTGTATAAGAGACAGACATACAGGTGTGTGAGCAGGTGATTATAATTCAGGTAATTCATGTAATTCAGCTGCGTTCAGGGGATCGAGGTGTTTGAGAGTGKRAGCTGGAAAGTGGGCTGGAAAGTGAGCTGCGTTCAGGGGATCTACGTGTTTGAGGGTGTGAGTTGGAAGCAGACGTTACAATGAGGAATAAATACACAATGAGTGACAATAACTTGGCTATATACACGGGGTACCAGTACCGAGTCGATGTGCAGRTGTACAAGATAATTGAGGTAGATATATACATATACGTAGGGATAAAGTGATTAGGCAACAGGATAGATAATAAACAGTAACAGCAGCGTATCTGATGAGTGAAAAGAGTTAGTGCAAAAAGGGTCAATGCAGACAGTCCAGGTAGCTATTTGGTTAACTATTTAGCAGTCTTATGGCATGGGTGTATAAGCTGTTCAGGTTCCTGTTGGTTCCAGACTTGGTGCATCGGTAGCAGAAAGAACAGTATATGACATGGGTGGCTGGATTATTTGACAATTTTTAGGACCTTCTTCTGACACCGCCTAGTATAGAGGTCCTGGATGGCAGGGAGCTCGGCCTCAGTGATGTTCTGGGCCGTACGCACTACCCTCTGTAGTGCCTTGTGGTCGGATGCCAAGCAGTTGCCATACCAAGCGGTGATGCAGCCAGTCAAGATGCTCTCAATGGTGCAGCTGTAGAACTTTTTGAGGATCTGAGGGCCCATCCCAGGGTACTTTGTTTAGTGATGTGTTTGGAGGGCACTATGGTGTTGAACGCTGAGCTGTAGTCAAAGAACAGCATTCTCATGTAGGTGTGCCTTTTGTCCAGTTGGGAAAGGGCAGTGTGGAGTGCAATAGAGATTGCGTTATCTGTGGATCTGTTGGGGCGGTTTGCGAATTGGAGTGGATCCATGRTGTCTGGGATTATGGTGTTGATGTGAGCCATGACCAGCCTTTCAAAGCATTTCTTGGCTACAGATGTGACTTCTACGGGGCGATAGTAATTTAGACAGGTTACCTTGGCGTTCTTGGGCACATGGACTCTGGTTGTCTGCTTGAAACATGAAGGTATTACAGACTGGGTCAGGGAGAGTTTGAAAATGTCAGTGAAGACACTTGCCAGCTAGTCAGTGCAAGACACTTGCCACTCCTCAGTAAAAGGCACATAAAAGCCCGCTTGGAGTTTGCCAAAAGGCACCTAAAGACTCTCAGACAATGAGAAAGCCTGATGAAACCAAGATTGAACTCTTTGGCCTGAATGCCAAGCGCCACGTCAGGAGGAAACCTGGCACCATCCCTACGGTGAAGCATTGTGGTGGCAGCATCATGCTGTGGGGATGTTTTTCAGCGGCAGGGACTGGGAGACGAGTCAGGATCGGGGCAAAGATGAACAGAGAAAAGTAAAAAGAAATCCTTGATGAAAAAATGCTTCAGAGCGCTCAGGACCTCAGACTGCGGCACAGGTTCACCTTCCAACAGGACAACGACCCTAAGCACACAGCCAAGACACCTCAGGAGTGGCTTCGGGACAAGTCTTTGAATGTCATTAAGTGGCCCAGCCAGAGCCTGAACTTGAATCCAATTGAACATCTCTGGAGAGACCTGTAAAGCTACGCTCCCAATCCAGCCTGACAGAGCTTGAGAGGATCGGCAGAGAAGAATGGGAGAAACTCGCCAAATACAGGTGTGCCAAGCTTGTAGAGTCATACCCAAGAAGACTCAAGGCTGTAATCGCTGCCAAGGGTGCTTTAACAAAGTACAGAGTAAAGGGTCTGAATACTTTTGTAAATGTGATATTTCAGTATTTATGTTTAATAAATTAGAAAATATTTCTAAAACACTGTTTTTGCTTTGTCATTATGAGGTATTGTGTGTAGAATGATGAGGGCAAAAAATATTTAATACATTTTTGAATAAGGTTGTAACATAACAAAATGTGGAAAAAGTCAAGGGGTCTGAATACTTTCCGAAGGCACTGTATATCTGAACGTAGGCATAGATTTAATATATGCAATACACCATAATGCCATTCCATTAATTAACTTTGGCCTACTAGCAGCATCACAGGACAACATTACCCACTTACCCCAAGGTGGCTCAATTTACCCTGTCCCTATGCTTAATTTAGGCCATACATACACCATAAGTTGTGCCAAGAGACCAATTTTTTTGGACTAGCTATGTTTTCAAAACTGTTATGTTTATATTAATTCAGATTATTTCAAGGGATACACAACATCCTGAAATATATGTACATATATTTGTTAGAAAGAATACTATATTTCCCTTGACTTAGTGATGCTTAATGTAAAAAATGGTGCAAAATACCCCACTCTCCCCTACGCATATTTCCCCCATTTGTTTTAGTCCTGTGGGCCATTAATAAATYAAGTTAAGGAGGAAACCAACCTTTACAGCCTGAATGGAGGATGTTTTATGTACGAAATGGTCGCAGGGTTACACGAGCAGGACGTCAATGGCAATGACTAGGACGTAAGGAATAATAGCGCCATTATTCTTAACAGGGCTAGATTTTTTGACTAGGAGGTTAACAGTAACCTCATAAAGTTCCCAAAGCTTCTGTGGCACTGGCCCAAAGTCATGCAATGCATACAACGCATTTCTAACACAATGTAGACATAATGTGCATAATTAGAATTTATAACATACTTTAAGTCAAATGCTGTGCAGAAATAAATCACATTTGGACAATAAATATCTTAAATTACAGTAAACCAACAGGTTGCCCAACTCTTATTTGGTGGGGACCCCATGCGATGAACTCTATATAATGCAACGTCTATGATGTTAATTTACAAGTTTCATCCGATTTTACTCTATTGTAGGCTAATATTAATTCCGTATGTAAAATTTCTCAATAGAAGGCTACTGTTTGCTTATACGCTACTTAGATATAAACGACAATAATGACAGCAGTCAAATGCGCTGATGGGGGGACAAGTTATGGGCAAGTTATGTTTACCCGCTGATGAGGGGTATCCTAGTAATGGGGGTGGAGGGGATCCTAATAAATAATACATGCACTGGTGATCCTTAAAATCTATATAAGACTATAATAAATAAGAAGCTCAGCGCCTACAGGCCATTTCATAAACTGTCAGCATACATGCCATCTCTTTCTCACTACAACGTTTAGTCATCAGAGCTTGATCTGTCCATTCATTCAGTCATAGGCTGCATTCTGCCGCTTACCTCGACAACGTCCTCTTATCTCCCCGTAGGCAAACCATAAGCATCCTCCTGTCGGCGTGCGAACCATAGTCATTTAGAGATACSCACTCGGAGTGGGCGGAGTCAAAGTGAAAGAACGTGGGGACAGCAGTGTCACTTACGCCTTTAGTAAGCAGTTTTATGCCGCGTTCAAAACAATTTGGAACTTGGAAGTCGACTTCAGAGCGTTCAAGACAACTAGGAACTCGGGAAAAAACCTTGTGAACGTTCATCCAACTCGAAATTACAATTCGGAAACTCGGAATCTTTCCAGAGCTCCTCCTTTCCGACGTGAAGATCACTGACGTCATTATTTGACCTCATTTTCCCCGAGTTCCCAGTTGTCCTGAAAGCACCATTAGACTCTTGCAAGCCGACACCAACATTATGTCATGATCCTAGTTCATGATCTGTATGCCTATACCAGGGTATTTATGTGACCCACTGACCCATATTTGATGAAGACATATTGACACTGCGGTCTCTCCCGTCATTTGTCCGTATTTTTACAGTGATTGACTTTATTATAGGTTGTATTAACTTATACATACTATATATAGACTCTCTATATATCGTATTCACAGCAATTTCGTTCATTGTTTTATTTATACATAGCCTAGAAGTGAGACAGATTAATGAATGTTGCTTGTTACACAGTTAGGCCTACATAGCCTAATCATCACAAAGGGTACTATGTAGACCTAAATAGTCAACCTTATAGTATTTTCTTTATTTAATCTAAACCAAAGTAGATTGTTTTAAGATTGTTTTATACATCAGTTGGGGTCTCTATAAACTACAATATGAGGTCCTAAACCTAGCATGAAAAGTTGCATCTTGTAGCTTGTGTGGCTTAATATAGTCAAAATGTTTGCCTTGGGGTATATTGAGCACTTGGCCATGGGGTAAATTGAGCCAATGGCCACCATAACCTTCAAATGATGATAAACAAAATCAGTTTTATGCATAATATGCATAGTATTTTAGCAATATGTAATTTTATGAACTCAAGAATGTGCTTTTTTATTGTTACAGAGCAGATATCATGCCCCATAAACCAAACAAGCAGGGGAGACAGAGAGCTGGTTTCAAGCGCAGCTACCCAAGGCCCTGTGCTTGAAACCAGCTCTCTGTCTCCCCTCGTGTTCATTACGCTCATGTTATTATTTTTCCATTTCTCACTGCATTGTTAGGAAGGGCCTTAACCTTAACCTTATAAGTAAAACTCCAATTAGGAAGGGTAAGTAAGCATTTCACTGTTAGTCTACACCTGTTGTTTACGAGCATGTGACAAATACAATTTGATTTGACTTCCTTGACTGCTCTCTCAGAAACCTCAAGGGGGAACAGACCCCTGTTTTTTATTGCAAAGGACCACGTAGGAGGCAGGTAGCTGGGCGAGGGGCAGGCAGAAGGTCATATACATGGGGTCCAAAAGGGCAACAGTGCAGGCAAGGAAAAGGCTAGTAACGTAGTCCGGGAGATCAGGCAATAGGTAGATAACAGGAAATCCGATAGGCTAAAGTACAGGCAGGGAATAGGCAAAAGGTGTGTTAGTGAGGCAGGCAAAACTATCATACACGGGAGGAGTAAATCAAGGGAAACCACAGAACTCCGAAAGCCGTGTGTCACAAAACAAACAATACCTCACAGTGATGGGTGCAAAGTAGAAACTAAATTGTGTGTGATAATGACATACAGGTGTGTGAGCAGGTGATTATAATTCAGGTAATTCATGTAATTCAGCTGCGTTCAGGGGTTCGAGGTGTTTGAGAGTGGAGCTGGAAAGTGGCTGGAAAGTGAGCTGCGTTCAGGGGATCTACGTGTTTGAGGTGTGAGTTGGAAGCAGACGTTACAATGAGAATAAATACAATGAGTGACAATAACTTGGCTATATACACGGGGTACAGTACCAGACGGTCGATGTGCAGATGTACAAGATAATTGAGGTAGATATATACATATACGTAGGGATAAAGGTAGTATGTCTAATCAGTTGTTATTATTGATTATATTAAATCCAACTCCTCATAAACTTTTTTTCATTTACTTAATTTTGCATTTATCAATAACAATGTAGCCTAATACTAGAAAAAACACACAAGAAATTAGAAGAACACAATAAGTAAGTAACATACAGGGTCAGTTCCAATACCATATTTACATGTGCAGGGATGCTGGAGTGATGGAGGTAGATATGTACAGGGGTAAGGGGACTAGGCAACAGGATACAAGATAAACAGAGTAGCAGCAACTTGTATGTGAGTGGGTGTGCATGTGTGTAGAGTCAGTATAAATGTATGTGCATATTATGTGTGAGTGAGCAGATGATGGAGTTTGTGTGTGTGTGTGTGTGTGTGTGTGTGTGTGTGTGTTGTGTGTGTGTGTGTGTGTGTGTGTGTGTGTGTGTGTGTGTGTGTGTGTGTGTGTGTGTGTGTGTGTTGTGTGTGTGTGTGTGTGTGTGTGTGGTGTGTGTGGTGTGTGTGTGTGTTGGGTGTTGGTTTAAGTGACAGTGTGTGTGTGTGTGTGTGTGTGTAGGGCCTTGTGAGTGTGAATAGAGACTGCAAAAAGAAAAAAAATAAGATAATAAATAAAGGTTAACTTAGATAGTCCATGTAGCTATTTTGTTAGCTATTTATTGCTTGGAGATAAAAGCTGTTCAAGAGCCTGTTGTTGTCAGACATGATGCACCGGTACSGCTTGCAGTGCAGAAGCTGTGCTCGCTTCATAGACTTCATGTGAGGGTGTGACTAATTAAATAATAATTGTGGCTCCTTCTCTCTTTCAGATAGGATTTGTGTTGTATCATATAGAGCCCCACAGTAAAGGTTTCATAATACCCATAAACCTAGCGGTCAAACGCAGAAATGGTTTCAATTGTTTTTCCACCATTCATTTATCAATATATTTGGCCGCTAGGTTTTATGGGTATTATGACACCTCTACTATGGGGCTCTATATGATACGCCACAAATCCTATCTGACAGAGAGAAGGAGCCACAATTATTATTTAAGTAGTAATACATTTTTCAACAAATGTTTTATCTAAATCCAAAGTCGTGCTGAAATGTTTTCATGTTAATTTCACTTTATTTGACAACTCAACTCAATGTAAATCAAAAATATGAGAAGAAAAAACCTCTCAGGGGAGGTTCTCTTCTGCATTGTTCAACAAATTCAGTAAATGTAGAGGAGTTAAGATGGAGTTTCCTTGTTACGTCCAAAAGCAGAAGACGTGTCACAGGCTCACAGGCTCATTTAACTAGAAGGTTGCAGTGTAATGCATATTCCTGACTGCGGTCACTGCTCCTCATGTGTTGTCGTACTACAGCTACTAATGAGGACAGGGAGACATTCAGCCAAGAAAACAACACTTGCAGCCCATCCTTAGAACAGACTGCCACCATGTGGATTTATTTCATAAAGACATTTCCGGAGAGAAAATCTGGATTACACAGCGGAATTGTTTATAATCTACATTAAAAAAATACACAATTGGTCAACAGCATGTATTATAAAAGAAATAAAGGGTCAACAGTCAAACTTTTTGAGAACCCTTTGAGATATTCCAGTAATAAGTCACTTACTTAATAAATAAATAAATWATTCACTTAAAACATAATTGCCTTAAAAACAGATTTCTGGCACACATTGCATCTTCATAGCTGATGTTCCCATACTGGTTTTGCACTAAGATATGCAAAACTATTAGTGACAGAAATACATTTTCATTTCCCTTCTTTTTAATCACACCAAAAAGWTAGAGAAATCAATGCAGTTCGCAATAGGTCAGAATGAGACCAACGCATTTCATAGCATTCGGACATTCATTTACATTATATCCACAAGGTTGCTATTCAGAGTCTCTGTTTTAAATTAGCATAGGTACAGTATGTGTTTTATAAATTGAGAAACAATGTTACACCACAGTATAACCAACATGAGGAAGGAGGAGGGGTGTCAGTAGACTAGAATTGTGCCATATGGAGAGAACATTCCGTACAGTTTCACCCGTTCTGAATATCCACAGTTTCCTACTTTGGTTATAGTCCAGAAGCGTTCTGGATCTTCCAWCAGGCGAGGAAAACAACATGCAGTACCACTCATAACCACTAGAGGACTCACTGTTTCAATATATCTGGCTTTTATCATTTTGTTTTCTGAAGACCTAGGGACAGCTCAGAATGAATGAAAAATAGAATCTTTAACTATTCATTAATTGAACAGTTTATTCATGAAAAAGCACAATTGATTTTAGCCTGGTTCCAGATCACTTTGTGCTGTGTAGTCAACTCCTATTGTTATGCAGCATTTGTCACACCCTGATCTGTTTCACCTGTCTTTGTGATTGTCTCCACCCCCCTCCAAGTGTCGCCCATCATCCCATTATCCCCTGTGTATTTATACCTGTGTTCTCTGTTTGTCTGTTGCCAGTTTGTTTTGTTCATCAAACCTACCAGCAGTTTTCCCCTTGCGCCTGTCTTGCCCTGTTTTGACCTTTTCTGCCCGCCCTGAGCCTGCCTGCCGTCCTGTACCTTTGCCCCACTACTCTGGATTTTTGACCTCTGCCTGCCTTGACCTGTCGTTTGCCTGTCCCTGTTGCTGTAATAAACATTGTTACTTCTACACAGTCTGCATTTGGGTCTTACTTGAAACGTGATAGTGCGAACTGGCCATGACTGACCCAGCAGACACGGRCCAGCTGCACGACGCCATCTCCTCCCAAGGAGCCACCATCGGTAGGCACAAGGAATTGCTTCGTGGCCTTATGAAGGGGGTCCAAACGTTGGCTGAACGCCATGACCGGGCGTTGGACAGTTTGCTGGAGCAATTCCATGGGTTGTCTGGGAGGCAGCCTACCACGGTGGTAACCCCACAGCCCCTCAATAACTCAGCGGCACCATCTCATCGGTCTCTCCACCTTCTCGGAAGCACCGCTTACCTCCCCCGGAATGCTTCAATGRAGAGCCAAGCACCTGTCGGGCGTTTCCCATTATCCCCTGTGTATTTATACCTGTGTTCTCTGTTTGTCTRTTGCCAGTTCTTTTTTGTTCATCAAACCCACCAGCGGTTTTACTCCTGCTCCTGTCTTGCATATTGTTTCTGTTTTTCATGGTTTGTCTGGGACCTGTCGTTTGCCTGCCACTGTTGCTGTAATAAACATTGTTACTTCGACACAGTCTGCATTTGGGTCTTACCTGAAACGTGATAGCATTTGGTGTGACAATGACCAAGCGTTGACAAGACATCATGAACGGATCTGGAACTAGACTAACCTATTCCCCACAAGGAGCCTGTATATAAATACCCTTAAATACCCTTGCCCTTATCACATATAGGTTCTGGCCAGAAGTAATACACTAAATAGGGAATAAGGTGGCATTTAGGACACAGACAAGGAGGAGGCCCTGTTAAGTAATTTAACTTTCCGTGAGAGAGAGAGAGAGACAAGGCTACTCAATTACAACTCAATTAAAGCTTAAGGGAGGAGAGCAGGACTGTGTTCTTTGTCAAGCTCTTTCCAATGGATTGTATGCTTCCCAAATTGCACCCAATTCCCTATATAGTGCATWATKTTTTTACCAGGGCCCATGTCAAACAGGTTGATGAAAACATTTTCATCCTTTGAAGAAATGTTGTAACTTTCCCTGTTTCGCAATACTGCTACCACTTACCCAGAAACGTCCCTTCCCATGCAAGATCAGGTTGCTCAACACCTGAGGCGGGGAGAATGAAGTGCGTCTTTGTCTCCTTTGATGATGTCATGACAATTAGGCCCTTTGCCTTAATCCAATTAGACCATTAAGATTAAACTATTCTCATCACAGCATCTACTGACAATGACTTTAAGCTTAACCAACCACATTGGTTGTATCCCAAATGGCACCCTATTCTCTATATTTTGCACAAGTAGTGCACTATAAAGGGAATACAGTGCCATTTGGGACAAAACCCTTGTCTGTCTGTGGTGTGCTTCACTCTGGGAGTGAATGTAAGTTCAAATATTTCACTGGTGTATATTTCACTGGTCACCCCCAATTCCTCCTTTGGCCGCCTTTCCTTCCAGTTCTCTGCTGCCAATGACTGGAACGAATTGCAAAAATCACTGAAGCTGGAGACTCATATCTCCCTCACTAACTTTAAGCATCAGCTATCAGAGCAGCTTACAGATCATTGCACCTGTACATAGCCCAATAGCCCATCCAACTACCTCATCCCCATATTGTTATTTATTTTATTTATATATATTWTTTTTTTTGTCCTTTGCACCCAAGTATCTCTACTTGCGCATTCATCTTCTGCACATCTATCACTCCAGTGTTTATTTGCGAAATTGTAATTATTTCGCCACTACGGCCTATTTATTGCCTTACTTCCCTAATCTTACTTCATTTGCACACACTGTATATAGACTTTTCTATTGTGTTATTGACTGTACGTCTGTTTATTCCATGTGTAACTCTGTGTTTGTGTCACACTGCTTTGCTTTATCTTGGCCAGGTCACAGTTGTAAATGAGAACTTGTTTTCAACTGGCTTACCTGGTTAAATAAAGGTTAAATAAAAAATTAATAAAAAACAGGGATAAAGAGGTAGAATATTCATTTTTCCACAATGCTGAATATGTCATTAGGAAGCTGTGTAAACAAAGCTGTCAGAAGGGGGATGTGACTCTGTGGTCATATTGGTCAGCTATAAGCACAGCTCAGCAAGATGTCCAAGCTGAACTAACAACTGGGTATGCATCCCAAATGGAAAACTATTCCGTACATACATGCTTTTGAAAAGTAGTGCACTAAAAAGGGAATAGGGTGCCATTTGGGATGCAGCCCAGGAAAGAAAATCTCATATGTTTCATTGAGGAGGTCCCGGTTGTTTTGATAGATCCAATGGATGATTGTTAGTGTACTGAGTGTTTCTGTTTCTAGTAGATCTTAGGATCATTTTACAGCCAGCTGGGAATGTAGAGGTTGTACATGGTCCGATAGTCAAGTAAAAGTTCACCCTTAGGTGAGTTTGTTTTGGTCCTAGTTGTTTTGGTTCAACTAGCTGTTTTGGTCAGGCTTGTTTGGTCCAGCTATCTGTTTTGGTCAGGCTTGTTTGCGTCCAAGCTTTTCACGTTTTGACTTTTTGTCGGTTGCCAGCTATCTGTTTTGGTCAGGCTTGTTTGGTCCAGCTATCTGTTTTGTCAGCTTGTTTGGTCCAGCTAGCTGTTTTGGTCATGCTAGTTTGGTCCACCTAGCTGTTTTGGTCATGCTAGTTTGGTCCACCTAGCTGTTTTGGTCAGGCTGTTTGGTCCAGCTAGCTGTTTTGGTCAGGTTTGTTTGTCCAGCTAGCTGTTTTGGGCATGCTAGTTTGGTCCACCTAGCTGTTTGGTCAGGTTTGTTTGGTCCAGCTATCTGTTTTGGTCAGGCTTGTTTGGTCCAGCTAGCTGTTTGTCAGGTTTGTTTTGGTCCAGCTATCTGTTTTGGTCAGGCTTGTTTGGTCCAGCAAGCTGTTTTGGTCAGGTTTGTTTGGTCCAGCTAGCTGTTTTGGTCAGACTGGTTTACATGTACTGCACCTGTATGTATGCACTCACTACTGTAAGTCGCTCTGGATAAGAGTGTCTGCTAAATGACTAAAATGTTTWTTTTTTTTTTAAATGTACCTGTCTAGATTTTTGATACCAAGACTAAAGCTACGTATAGACTTGTTTTCATTGTGCATGTATTGTAACAGAATAAGGTGAGTTGAATTTCAGGTTTAGAAGCATCTTGTAATGATACAAACATTTCTTAACTTGAAGTTTATGTGAAATAGGGTTAGAAAGAGTCTAAGAAACATGAATGAGTAGCTATACTGGAATATATTGCTCACCAAAAAGTGCAAAGTCATCCTAGCTAGGGCTGGTTCTTGAATTATGCAGTCAAGGAGACTGGGCCTTAATTGAGAACATACCCTGTCCTGGAAATTGAATTTTCCACAGTTCTCCACTTCTGCAAGAGCAGTTTAGAAATTGGTGGTTACGGGTTACATTACAGAATAAATGACCAAAACATGCAGTTACGTAAACCCTTGACCTACATCTACACACACTGTCACTTGTCTTCCTAATACTATACCATTTAAAACCAGAAATAAATTACATTAAGATATAAGTGAAATATAAAGTACTATGACCAGTTGACCACACAACTCTATACTGACAATCTCCTCCAATCTTGAAATTATGTTTTTCTCCAACAGTGTTGGCCTAATGGTTGCGCAACATGCCTGCATACTAATAAATATACACACACACAACATTGAATTTTGTATTCATCAAGACACAACATTCTCTCGAATTGGCAACCCACGCTTTATGTGTYGAAATCCATGCAAGTTTCACAAACTTCCACCAAACAACAATGCTGTAACTTGAATAGGTGGTTAGTATCATTGAGAGTTGATGCAAGACAAGACATTGGAATGGATAGGTTAGGCATGCTTCTATCCCCCAACTAATGTCTTGAGGATAGAGTTCTCTGTGCTTTAGACAATGAGACTGTGTCCCAAATGGCACCCTATTGACAATAKAGTGCACTACATTTGACCAGAGCCCTATGGTTAGGCTATTGCAAAAAGCAGTTCACTATATTGACAATAGAGTGCCATTTAGGATGCATCCAATGAGTGTCAACATGTTGGCCAAGATGTTTTCCATCATGCTTACAATTATCATGTAGATCTAAAAGCAACACAGAGTGCTCAAAGAAATTATTTCAATGGCTATTGGACATGATAGTAAAAGGCATTCAGTGGTTATTGTACATGAGAGTGAAAGACAAAAACAAGTTGCTGTTAGTTAACTTCTCTGCGCTACGGATCCCTTTTACGGGATCATTTTCCTAAACAACCGCTGAATTGCAGGGYGCAAAATATTACAAAAAATATTTATAATCATGCAATCACAAGTGAAATATACCAAAACACAGCTTAGCTTGTTGTTAATCCACCTATCGTGTCAGATTTTGAAAATATGCTTTACAGCGAAAGAAATGCCAAGCTTTTGGAGAGTGTATCAATCAATGCTAGAACAGCTAGCCCCAAATTAGCAGGTCACGAAAATCAGAAAAGCAATAAATTAATCGCTTACCTTTGATAATCTTCAGATGTTTGCACTCACGAGACTCCCAGTTACACAATAAATGTTATTTTTGTTCGATAAATATTACTTTATAACAAAAAAACGCCATTGGGTTGCGCGTTATGTTCAGAAAACTACAGCCTCGTTCCGGTCCTGAAAGCAGAAGAAAATTCCAAACGCATCAGATTCAAAAATATTACTAAAAATATTTATAATCATGCAATCACAAGTGAAATATACCAAAACACAGCTTAGCTTGTTGTTAATCCACCTATCGTGTCAGATTTTGAAAATATGCTTTGCAGCGAAAGCAATCCAAGCTTTTGTGAGTGTATCAATCAATGCTAGAACAGTTAGCCTTATATTAGCTTGGTTAGCTTGGTCACGAAAGTCAGAAAAGCAATCAAATTAATCGCTTACCTTTGATAATCTTGGATGTTTGCACTCATGAGACTCCCAGTTACACAACAAATGTTCTTTTTGTTCGATAAATATTACTTTTATAACAAAAAAAACGCCATTTGGTTGCGCGTTATGTTCAGAAAACCAAAGCCTCGTTCCGTTCGACGAAAATTCCAAAAAGTATCCGTAATGGTCGTAGAAACATGTCAAATGTTTAAAATCAATCCTCAGGTTGTTTTTAACAAAAACATAATCGATAATATTTCAACCGGACCGTAACCTATTCAATAAGAGAGAAAAAGAAAATGGAGAGCTACCTCTCGTGCGCAGGAACTAATCAGAGAGACACCTGACTAGTTTAGAAAAATCTCGGTCATTTTCAAAATAAAAGCCTGAAACTATGTCTGAACCTGGTCACAGCCTGAGGAAGCCATTGGGAAATGAATCTGGTTGATACCCCTTTAAATGGAAGAAAGACGGGCTAGGAAACACAGATAAAAAAAAAAAAATTCATCCGGGTCAGATTTTCTCAGGTTTACGCCTGCAGAATCAGTTTTGTTATACTCACAGACAATATTTTTGACAGTTTTGGAAACTTTGGAGTGTTTTCTATCCTAATCTGTAAATTATATGCTATTCTACATCTGGACCTGAGAAATAGTCCGTTTACCTTGGGAACATTATTTAAAAATACACTGCTCAAAAAAATAAAGGGAACACTTATAAACAACACAATGTAACTCCAAGTCAATCACACTTCTGTGAAATCAAACTGTCCACTTAGGAAGCAACACTGATTGACAATAAATTTCACATGCTGTTGTGCAAATGAATAGACAAAAGGTGGAAATTATAAGCAATTAGCAAGACACCCCCAATAAAGGAGTGGTTCTGCAGGTGGGTACCACAGACCATTTCTCAGTTCCTATGCTTCCTGGCTGATGTTTTGGTCACTTTTGAATGCTGGCGGTGCTTTCACTCTAGTGGTAGCATGAGACGGAGTCTACAACCCACACAAGTGGCTCAGGTAGTGCAGCTCATCCAGGATGGCACATCAATGCGACTGTGTGGCAAGAAGGTTGCTGTGTCTGTCAGCGTAGTTCCAGAGCATGGAGGCGCTACCAGGAGACAGGCCAGTACATCAGGAGACGTGGAGGAGGCCGTAGGAGGGCAACAACCCAGCAGCAGGACCTCTACTTCCGCCTTTGTGCAAGGAGGAGCACTGCCAGAGCCCTGCAAAATGACTCCAGCAGGCCACAAATGCTCTGGACACTACGCTGACAGACACAGCAAACCTTCTTGCCACAGCTCGCATTGATGTGCCATCCTGGATGAGCTGCACTACCTGAACCACTTGTGTGGGTTGTAGACTCCGTCTCTGCTACCACTAGAGTGAAAGCACCGCCAGCATTCAAAAGTGACCAAAACATCAGCCAGAAGCAGCGCAAACACTGTGTTATACTTCTGTCTTAGATCAATATGAAATCTTTGGCACATGACCTTAGGGGTACAGAGGTTAACCTCTTGACGCTGGGGGTCATATATACAGTATATACACTGCTCAAACAAATAAAGGGAACACTTAAACAACACAATGTAACTCCAAGTCAATCACACTTCTGTGAAATCAAACTGTCCACTTAGGAAGCAACACTGATTGACAATAAATTTCACATGCTGTTGTGCAAATGGAATAGACAAAAGGTGGAAATTATAGGCAATTAGCAAGACACTCCCAATAAAGGAGTGGTTCTGCAGGTGGTGACCACAGACCACTTCTCAGTTCCTATGCCACAATGATCAGCAGCCTCTCTTTGCGCAGAGAGGCTGCTGATCATTGTGGCCTGAGGGCAGTCTATCTTGATGTTCACAGGCGATGGCGCATGGGACAGAGACGGAGAACAAAAACGTGGCACTCTCCTGCGCCCTGGTTGTGTCCCATCTGGCACAATATTCCCTATAGTACATAGTGCACTACGCTATGGGCCCTGGTCAAAATTAATGCACTAGATAGGGAATAGGATTCCATTTTGGACGAATCCTGTGTCTTATCAGGACGCCTCTGAGGCGTGAACCATCATCAGTCTCACGTGGAGCAAGGAGGAGGATAGTTGGCAACCACAGGAGGTTGGTGGCACCTTAATTGGGGAGGACGGGCTTGTGGTAATGGCTGGAGTGGAATGTGTGGAATGATATCAAATACAACATGGTTTCCATGTGTTTGAGTGCATTCCATTTGCTCCGTTCCAGACGTTATTATGAGCCGTCCTCCCCTCAGCAGCCTCCACTGTTGGCAACGCCACAACCACAGAGTGGGAGGAAAAGTTATGTAACTGGCTATGGCTACAGTTCACTGAAGCTGAAGACACTCTTTGTATCCCAAATGGTACCCTATTCCCTATGTAGTGCACTACCTTTAACCAGGCTCCATAGGGTCAAAAGTAGTGCACTATATAAGGAATAGGGTGCCATTTGAGACATAACCACTGTGTAGACTAGAAAAGGTCCTCAGCCGAGGTAAACATAGCAAGTAGAGAGCATTTGAAAATTGAGGGAGGCAAAGCGGATGTCTAGGGAGACTAAAGAGAGACAGAGGCAGGGAGAGGAGAGAGACAGGCAGAGAGAGGAGAGAGACAGGCAGAGAGAGGATGAGGAGAGAGAGAAAAGCCTGTGAGGTCAGGTCACTATGACGTCATGGGAACAAGAGAGTACGTCTTCTTAGATCTAGGATTATTCTCCTTCTCAAAAGGCTTTTAGCCCACCTTTCGCATCATCTAAGGAGACCAGACGTCATCTTTCCCATTTGACATAGGGGTGTAATCTTCTTCCTTGTCATTTCATAAATGTATATATTTATAGAAGATGTTGGGAGTCTTATTAACATACTGTAGATTATTATCATATTCGAGAAAAATTCTGCTGCAATGTAGCATATTTCTATGGAAATCTGTCACAGTGTACCTTTCTCCCATGTCTTTTCACAGGGATGCTGTAATCAAAATGAAGGTACAGTCATGGTGTGAGCATGATTATGTAAGAGTAGGACATTGCACATCAGATTCTGTCTTCACTTGAAGCCAAGCCAGGATATCAAATTAGACAGGTTTTATGTAGTTATGCAATTGGAAGGGAATTAGCCGCCAACGTAAATTATCCCTGTAATTCTTCTTTGTTGTTACAGTGTAACAAGGAACCTGGTCTCAGATAAAGACGTGCAATACTATACGTCCTCCAAGACGTGTGATAAGTTACGCCATCCAATTCATATGCTATTGTACGACTGGGTAAGACGAATGACATTATATGTCCTCTAATTCATATTATATTGTACGACCGCTATTCCATTCATAATGTAACCTACATTACATAAATATCATACTACATGGAGTTCACAGATTTACATACAGAATAATATGAATTTACCTGAAACCACATTGATCAGTCAGTCAGTGGTGGTCTGTACTGTTCTGTCTGTCTGTTCCTGATTTGATTAGCTCCATCAGGAACAGGAACTGCTGGCGGAGGCTGTCAGTCACACCAGAGTCCTCGGGGCGAGCTGGAATTTGCCCAAGAGAGGTTTATCAGCATGTTGCCATCACGTAGAGTGTAGACCTTGGGAAAATGCTGCCACAGCAAGACTCAGCAGCAGGTTTATTAATGTGCTTGAAGTAAATACTTTCTGTATTCAAGTACGACATACGGAGTTCTTGACTTTTAGCATCCCATTGTAATTCGTTCTGCCCCTTTTATTTAACTAGGCAAGTCAGTTAAGAACAAATTCTTATTTACAATGACGGCCTATCCTGGCCAACCTGGACGATGCTGGGCCAATTGTGTGCCGCCCTATGGGACTCCTAATCACGACCTGTAATCAAAATGAAGGTACAGTCATGGTGTGAGCATGGTTATGTAAGAGTAGGACTCCATATGCTGTCTTCACTTGAAGACATGCCAGGATACCAGACAACGCTGGGCCAGTTGTGCGCTGCCCTATGGGACTCCCAATCACGGCTGTTTGTGATACTCAATATGCTCAATATGCCTTAGCCAACCATGTTGTTCCACCTCCCTCATATGCGATGACATCACCTGGTTTAAACGTCTCTAGAGACTATATCTCTCTCATCATTACTCAATGCCTAGGTTTACCTCCAATGTACTCTCTTCCTACCATACCTTTGTCTGTACATTATACCTTGAATCTATGCTATCGTGCCCAGAAACCTGCTCCCTTTACTCTCTGTTCCGAACGTGCTCTTCTAGCCTTCCTCTGGTGATGTAGAGGTTAATCCAGGACCTGCAGTGCCTAGCTCCACTTCTACTCCCCGGGTGCTCTCATTTGTTGACTTCTGTAACCGTAAAAGCCTTGGTTTCATGCATGTTAACATTAGAAGCCTACTCCCTAAGTTTGCTTTATTCACTGCTTTATCACATTCTGCCAACCCGGATGTCTTAGCCGTGTCTGAATCCTTGATTAGGAAAACCACCAAAACCCCTGAAATTTCCATCCATAACTATAACATTTTCCGCCAAGATAAAACTGCCAAAGGGGGCGGTGTTGCAATCTACTGCAGAGATAGCCTGCAGAGTTCTGTCTTAATATCCAGGTCTGTACCAAAACAATTCGAGCTTCTACTAAAAATTCCAGAAACAAGTCTCTCACCGTTGCCGCCTGCTATAGACCACCCTCTGCCCCCAACTGTGCCCTGAACAACATATGTGAATTGATTGCCCCCATCTATCTCTGAGCTCGTGCTGCTAGGTGACCTAAACTGGGACATGTTTAACACGCCGGCCATCCTACAATCTAAGCTTGATGTCCTCAATCTCACACAAATTATCAATGAACCTACCAGGTACAACCCAAAATCCGTAAACACGGGCACCCTCATAGATATCATCCTAACTAACTCGCCCTCCAAATACACCTCTGCTGTTTTCAACCAAGATCTCAGCGATCACTGCCTCATTGCCTGCATCCGTAATGGGTCTGCGGTCAAACGACCACCCCTCATCACTGTCAAACGCTCCCTAAAATACTTCAGCGAACAGGCCTTTCTAATCGACCTGGCCGGGGTATCCTGGAATGACATTGACCTCATCCCGTCAGTAGAGGATTCCTGGTAATTCTTTAAAAGAGTCTTCCTCACCATCTTAAATAAGCATGCTCCATTAAAAAAAAATGGAACTAGGAATAGATATAGCCCTTGGTTCACTCCAGACCTGTCTGCCCTTGACCAGCACAAAAACACCCTGTGGCGTTCTGCATTAGCATCGAATAGCCCCCGTGATATGCAACTTTTCAGGGAAGTTAGGAACCAATATACACAGGCAGTTAGGAAAGCTAAGGCTAGCTTTTTCAAATAGAAATTTGCATCCTGTAGTACAAACTCAAAAAAGTTCTGGGACACTGTAAAGTCCATGGAGAATAAGAGCACCTCCTCCCAGCTGCCCACTGCACTGAGGCTAGGAAACACTGTCACTACCGATAAATCCACAATAATTGAGAATTTCAATAAGCATTTTTCTACGGCTGGCCATGCTTTCCACCTGGCTACCCCTACCCCGGTCAACAGCCCTGCGCTCCCCACAGCAACTCTTCCAAACCTCCCCACTTCTCCTTGTTCTAATGTTCTAAAAGAGCTGCAAAATCTGGACCCCTACAAATCAGCCGGGCTAGACAATGTGGACCCTCTCTTTCTAAAATGATCTGCTGAAATTATTGCAACCTCTATTACTAGCCTGTTCAACCTCTCTTTCGTATCATCTGAAATTCCCATAGATTGGAWAGCTGCCGCGGTCATCCCCCTCTTCAAAAGGGGAGACACTCTAGACCCAAACTGCTACAGACCTATATCTATTCTACCCTGCCTTTCTAAGGTCTTTGAAAGCCAAGTTAACAAACAGATTACCGACCATTTCGAATCTCACCGTACCTTCTCCGCTATGCAATCTGGTTTCAGAGCTGGTCATGGGTGCACCTCAGCCACGCTCAAGGTCCTAAATGATATCATAACCGCCATCGATAAGTGACTGTGCAGCCGTATTCAGCAACCTGGCTAAGGCTTTCGACTCTGTCAATCACAACATTCTTATTGGCAGGCTCAACAGCCTTGGTTTCTCAAATGATTGCCTCGCTTAGTTCACCAACTACTTCTCCGATAGAGTTCAGTATGTCAAATCTGAGGGCTTGTTGTCCGGACCTCTGGCAGTCTCTATGGGAGTGTCACAGGGTTAAATTCTCGGGCCGCCTCTCTTCTCTGTATACATCAATGATGTYGCTCTCGCTGCTGGTGATTATTTGATCCACCTCTACGCAGACGACACCCTTCTGTATACCTCTGGCCCTTCGTTGGACACTGTGTTAACTGACCTCCAGATGAGCTTCAATGCCATACAACTCTCCTTCCGTGGCCTCCAACTGCTCTTAAATGCAAGTAAAACTAAATGCATGCTCTTCAACCGATCGCTGCCCGCATCTGCCCGCACCTGCCCGCACCTGCCTGCCCATCCAGCATCACTACTCTGGACGGTTCTGACTTAGAAAATGTGGACAACTACAAATACCTAGGTGTCTGGTTAGACTGTAAACTCTCCTTCCAGACTCAACATTACATTCTCCAATCCAAAATTAAATCAGAATCGGCTTCCTATTTCTCAACAAAGCATCCTTCACTTATGCTGCCAAACATACCCTCGTAAAACTGACACATCCTACGATCCTCGACTTTGGCGATGTCATTTACAAAATAGCCTCCAACACTCTACTCAACAAATTGGATGCAGTCTATCACAGTGCCATCCGTTTTGTCACCAAAGCCCCATATATTACCCACCACTGCGACCTGTATGCTCTTGTTTGCTGGCTCGCTTCATACTCGTCACCAAACCCACTGGCTCCAGGTCATCTACAAGTCTCTGCTAGGTAAAGCCCTGCCTTATCTCAGCTCACTGGTCACCATAGCAGCACCCTCGTAGCACGCGCTCCAGCAGGTATATCTCACTGGTCACCCCAAAGCCAATTCTTCCTTTGGCTGCCTCTCCTTCCAGTTCTCTGCTGCCAATGACTGAAACGAACTGCAAAAATCTCTGAAGCTGGAGACTCTTACCTAACTCACTAGCTTTAAGCACCAGCTGTCAGAGCAGCTCACAGATCACTGCACCTGTACATACTCATCTGTAAATAGCCCATCCAATCTTCCTCATCCCCATACTGTATTTATGTATTTATCTTGCTCCTTTGCACCCAGTATCTCAACTTGCACATTCATCTTCTGCACATCCTACCATTTCAGTGTTTAATTGCTATATTGTAAATAATTTGCCACCATAGCCTATAGCCTTACCTCTCTTATCCTACTCATTTGCACATGCTGTATATAGATTTTTCTACTGTATTATTTTTTGTATGTTTGTTTATTCCATGTGTAACTCTGTGTTGTTGTATGTGTCGAACTGCTTTGCTTTATCTTGGCCAGGTTGCATTTGCAAATGAGAACTTGTTCTCAACTAGCCTACCTGGTTAAATAAAGGTGAAATAAAATACAGCCTGGATTCAAACCAGGGTCTGTAGTGACACCTCTAGCATGACATGCAGTGTTTAGACCGCTGGCCGCTCAGGAGACCTTAAATACCTTGACTGCTGTAGGTCATTCACTCTATCATTGTTTAATTGACCTTATTTACAGCGAAGAGTTAATTACTAAGGAAAAATTCAATTTACATAATGACAGCCTATATAGGAGACATACATAACATTCTGAACAAATACATGCATAGTCTACCTACAACAATACTGCTACACAGTAGCTCAGCACGGGATTAAAAACTCTAGTTTAGTTTCCTGTCAAATCAAACAGCAGGTACCTAGCCATTTTCCACCTCTGCACTTGCTTTCATCAACTCAACTGAAACTGAGAGGTCTTGCTGTTCTTTCACTGCAGCTGCACTCCATAGTAAGGAAAAAAAAGAACCAGCCAGCCAATCAAACAGCCTTCCAGCCGGCTCTGAGCCATCTGCAGACCATGCTCCAAGGCAGAGGGGTTGGGGGGGGTGGGGGGGTGGTAGTAAATTAGGGGATGGTGCCAGGAAGCAGGAGGAGGATGAAGGGGGAGGCGTAAAATGGGGGATGGGCTGTCTTTAAAATCCACCAGGAAAACAAGTTAAGGCAAGTGGAAAAATACTGGAGATCTCAGGTTGTTTTTAGCATTGAGAGAGTGGTGTCAATACTCATCAGTGAAATGATGAACATTTCTGTCTGCAGTTATTACAAAGATACAGGAAGAGAGACAAACAGACAGTCAACATAGGCCTGATCTCTTTTGTGTCAAAAACTAGAAGGGTGACACTATTTCAGTGTGTGTGACACACATAAGCCATGATATATTTACACACTAAGGAAAGCTTCTGAACAGCTTCTACTCCCAAGCCATAAGACTGCTTAACAGTTATTGAAATGGATACCCTGACTACTTTCATTGACCCCCTTTGTATTTGCACTGACTCTCTTGCACCTGCTCTATGCACACTCACTGGACTCTACCCACACACTCACACATACTTACACAGACACTCCAACACAATCATACACAATCATACATAGACACACTATGTATGATTGGAGATGGTGGAGGAGGAGGAAGAGGTGGAGATGGTGGAGGACCAAAAGCAGAAGATGTCCACATATGCTGATAAACTCTGTTTATTATCTATCCTGATTGCCTAGTCACTTTTACCCCTACCTACATATACATACTACCTCAATTACCTCAACTACCTCGTACCCTGCACATTGACTGTTACCGGTCCTCCCTGTATATAGTCTCATTATTGTGTTAGTATTTCCTTTTGAGCACATTTTTCTTACTTTTTAACTCTGCATTGTTGTGAAMGGGCTCGTAAAATAAGCACTTCATGGTAAAATCTACACCTGTTGTATTTGGCACGTGACAAATACAATTTAATTTGAACTCACGGTCGTGTATGTTTAGCCCACATACCCTCTCTATGCACGCCTTTATACACATTTTTACATTTACATTTTTGTCATTTAGCAGAAGCTCTTATCCAGAGCAACTTACAGGAGCAATTAGGGTTAAGTGCCTTTGCTCAAGGGCACATAAACAGATTTCACTTAGTCGGCTCGGGTATTCCAACCAGTGACCTTCCGGTTACTGGCTCAAAGCTCTTAACTGCCGCCCGAGTGTCCAAAACAACATCCAAATAAAAGCTATAATACGTTATTGATGTTATCTGTTAAATCCATTTCAATCAAAGTAGATGAAGGAGAGGAGACAGGTTAAAKAAGTATTTTTAAGCCTTGAGACAATGGAGAAAAGGATTGTGTATGTGCCATTCAGAAGGTGAATGGGTAAGACAAAAGATTTAAGTGCCTTTGAACAGTAGGTGCCAGGCGTCCCAGTATGAGGGGTGACAGGTAGCCTAGTGGTTAGAGAGTTGGGCCAGTAACCGAAAGGTTGCTGGATTGAATCCCTGAGCTGACAAGGTAAGAAAAAAAAAATGTTGTTCTGCCCCTGAACAAGGCAGTTAACCCACTGTTCCCCGGTAGGCCATCATTGTAAATAATAGTTTGTTCTTAACTGACTTGCCTAGTTAAATAAAGGTAAAAAAAATTAAGTTGAGTGTATCAAGAACTGCGACGCAGTTGGGTTTTTAACGCTCAACAGTTTCCCGTGTGTATCAAGAATGGTCCGCCACCCAAAGGACATCCAGCCAACTTGACACAACTTTGGGAAGCATTGGAGTTAACATTGGCCAGTATCCTCATGGGACGCTTTCGACACCATGCCCTGACAAATTGAGGATGTTCTGAGGGCCAAAGGGGTGCAACTCAGTAATAGGAAGGTGTTCCTAATGTTTTGTACACTCAGTGTATATGTAAGGCTCACAAAGATCCGACACAATGTTGCAATCCAGAAAACTCATAGGCGTTCAGTTGCAAGGGGAACAGTTACACAAATGCATGAGTGAGAACATTTTGTTCCCATTGAGGGTGAGCAATCTGACACCAGGGGGTTTTACAGAAAAACAGGATGGAAGAAAAAAAAACTGCCTGGAAAAGGGGAGGTACAGGAGAAGGAGAAGGAGAAGAGGAAGAAGAGGTTGGTAGATGGAGGAGGAAGAGTTGGAGGAGAAAGAGGTGGAGATGGTGGAGGAGGTAGAGGTGGAGATGGTGGAGGAGGAGGAGGTGAGGAGGAGGTAGGAGGAGGAAGAGGTGGAGATGGTGAAGGAGGAAGAGGTGGAGATGGTGGAGGAGGAGGAGGTGAGGAGGAAGAGGTGGAGATGGTGGAGGAGGAGAGAGGTGGAGTAGGAAGAGTGGAGATGGTGGGAGGAGGAGGAGTGGAGATGGTGGAGGAAGAGGTGGAGATGGTGGAGGAGGATGAAAAGGTGTAGATGGAGGAGGAAGAGGTGGAGAGGAAGAGGTGGAGATGGTGGAGGAGGAAGGAGGTGGTGGAGGAAGATGTGGAGATGGAGGAGGAAGAGGTGGAGATGGTGGAGGAGGATGAAGACGTGGAGATGGTGGAGGAGAGAAAGAGTGGAGATCGTGGTGAGGAGGAGGAAGAGTGGGAGATGGCGGAGGAAGGAGGAAGAGGTGGAGATGTGGAGGAGGAGGAAGAGGTGGAGATTGTGGTGGAGGAGGAGGAAGAGGGGGAGGAATGGCGGAAGAAGAGGGGGAGATGGTGGAGGAGGAAGAAGAGGTGGAGATGGAGGAAGAGATGGAGGTAGCGGAGGAGGAGGAAGAGGAAAAGATGGAGATAGTGGAGGAGGAGGAAGAGGTGGAGATGGTGGAGGAGCAGAAACAGAAGAAGTACAACCTGTCAACTTTCACCATCCACAGTTGAGGGAAATAGATGTTTACAACCTCCAGTGGCGGCAGCAGCCTTTTAAAGGAGCATAGGGCAACCTGTATGGAAGACATTAGACATCCCTACTAGCATTATCACCACAGATTAGATTTACTGTAAAGAAGAAAGAGAGAGACTATTTGTTGCTTTCATCAATATTTGTTGCTTGCCCAAATATTGAAATATTGGCTTAACTGAAAACAACATATGGCCTTTCACGACCTGTTCTTAATGACCTCCTAGCGTCTTTCTTCCCAGACCTCTGAACTCTAACCTGTAACATAAGCAGTTTCCCTGAGGCTGTAAAGTCTAAACAGAGTGTGACTGTGCAAAACCCAGACCTCTCATAAAAAACACCAGCCTATAGAGACCAAATGATGAGAAACCTTTGGTGATTTAATAAACAGCTGAACCAGCATTATCATATTTGGGTTGGGATGAACCATCCGGCCGTATTCTGTACCAGTCTGGGTTGCATACAGAATATTTTTGGATACCGGTATGTTACTCATAAGTTACAAAATATAAAGTTTGAAGCACTGACATCAACGTGATGTAACATGGGTGTGTAATACAGGAGGTTGGTGGCCCGTTAATTGGGGTGGACGGGCTCGTGGTAATGGCTAGAGCGGGATTAGTAGAATGGTATCATATACACTACATGACTAAAAGTATGTGTACACCTGCTTGTCTAACATTCCAAAATCATGGTCATTAATATGGATTTGGTCCCCCCTTTGCTTCTATAATAGCCTCCACTCTTAAGGGGAAGGCATTCTACTCGATGTTGGAACATTGCTGCAGGGACTTGCTTCTATTCAGCCACAAGAGCATTAGTGAGGTCGGGCACTAATTATGGGTAATTAGGCCTGGTTCGCGTTCCAATTCATCCCAAAGGTGTTCGATGGGGTTGAGGTCAGGGGCCTGTGCAGGCAAGTCAAGTTCATCCACACCGATCTCGACAAACCATTTCTGTATGGACTTCGCTTTGTGCACAGGGGCATTTTCATGCCGAAACAGGAAAGGGCCTTTCCCAAACTGTTGCCACAAAGTTAAGCACCTAGTACTTCCTGGTTTGGGGGCTTATCTAAGCTTATGAAGGGAAGCTCCAGATAGCCCAGAATAAGCTGATCAGGGTAGAATGTGAGTCAACGTACTCACATAGGCAGGAGCTGCTTTCAGGAACTCAACTGGCTGCCTGTTGAGGCTAGGGTATCCCAGATTACAATGGGTTTGGTTTACAGGACTATTTATGGTTCTGCGCCCAGATATCTAACTGTTTACTTTTCCCGTGTTAGGGATGCACACAATCACAGCACCAGATCAGGTGTTGCTAATGTGTTCTTATACAGGTTCAGGAGTAATGCTGGGAAAGGTACTTTCTTGTATACTGGAGCCTCAGAGTGGAATGAGTTGCCTCTGCCCATAAAAACGAGATCCTCTCTGGGCAGCTTTAAAAATAAAGTAAAAAACGGGTTGATGTCTTCTGTGCCCATATGAATGACCCCTATGATGTAAATGAAATGTTGAGGTAGATATTCTTCTTCTTTGTTTTTTGTTTTATTATCTCGCTGTCATACTGTGTTCAACYGTGTTCGATCTTGACTAGCCATCTTGTTTCAAGAGGACCACAATGGAAATAAGTCCCAGACTTTATTATGTGTTATCCACAATGATTTGACTCATTTGCATGTATGGCTTTTTCAACTTTTATGTGTGCTTGATTTTTTGCAAATGGTCAAATTAATAAACTAAACTAAGTTGGAAGCACAGAATCGTCTAGAATGTCATTGTATGTTGTAGCATTAACATTTCCCTTCATTGGAACTAAGGGGCCTAGCCCGAACCATGAAAAACAGCCCCAGACCATTATTCGTGGTCCACCAAACTTTCCAGTAGGCACTTTGCATTGGGGCAGGTAGCGTTCTCCAGGAATCCGCCAAACCCAGATTTGTCCGTCGGACTGCCAGATGGTGAAGCGTGATTCACCACTCCAGATAACACGTTTCCACTGCTCCAGAGTCCAATGACGGCGAGCTTTACACCACTCCAGCCGACTCTTGGCATTGTGCATGGTGATCTTAGGCTTGTTTCCCGGCCATGGAAACCCATTTCATGAAGCTCTCTAAGGAACAGTTCTTATACTGACGTTGCCTCCAGAGGCAGTTTGGAACTCTGTAGTGAGTGTTGCAACCGAGGACAGACAATGTTTACGCACTATGCGCTTCAGCACTCAGCAGTCCCATTCTGTGAGCTTGTGTGGCCTACCACTTCGGGGCTGAGCCATTGTTGCTCCTAGACGTTTCCACTTCAAAATAAAAGCACTTACAGTTGACTATGAAGATGGCATGGCTGTGTGCTCGATTTTATATGCCTGTCAGTAACAGGTGTGGCTGAAATGGCCTAATCCACTACTTTGAAGGAATGTCCACAAAATGTTGTATATATAGTGTACATTGATGCCATTCAATTAGCTCCGTTCCAGCCATTATTATGAGCCGTCCTCCCCTCAGCAGCCTCCTATGGTGTGTATACGTCAGTGTGTTGCTACTATACATTTCCAGTTGTGTCACCCTGTAATCAAAGGGGCGGGGCTCTAACACCCATTGTTAGAATGCCAAGTAACTACGGATTCTATCAAGTTAGATGTCTGCAAAGATTGTCTATTATATTGACAAGATAGTTGACTGACCACTCTAACAATGAAAATACATGTCCTCAAAGATGGAAGGTAGGCGGGAGGAGATCAGGAGATCAGGTAGGACCATTCTATCCAATGAGAGGGCAGATACTTGTGTGAACAACAGGCCATAGATATAGATAGAGACCTTGGCCCGGTTGCATAAAACATTAAGGTGAATTTCCCCCTTAAATTAAGTGATAAAGTTAAGGGTGCCCATGAGGTCCCTTAAGTGCTTTATTCTGTATGGATATCAATGTAAACAGTATTTATGAAGGTGAATGTTGCTCTCTTCTGCCCTGGTTGCAAAAGGAAAACATCAAACAGCTAAATAGCAATACTAACTGCTACTTACAGTGCCTTCAGAAAGTATTCATACCCCTTGATTTATTCCACATTTGTTGTGTTTCAGCCTGAATTAAAAAAGGATTACCAATACCCCATAATGACAAAGGGAAAACATATTTTTTGAAATGTTTGCAAATGTATTGAAATTGAAATACAGAAATATCTAATTCACATACTGTAAGTATTCACAATCCTGAGTCAATACTTTGTAGAAGCACCTTTGGCAGCGATTACAGATTACAGTCGTTCCACACCTGGATTGTGCGACATTTGCCCATTATTATTCTCATGACAGAGCTTGAGAGGATCTGCAGAGAAGAATGGGAGAAACTCCCCAAATACAGGTGTGCCAAGCTTGTAGCGTCATACTGATGAGGGAATGTATATGTTTAAAGTAATGACTAAAGGATTCCACCCTGAAATCATATAATTGTATGAAATGTGTTAAGAGTCATAGTTCCATAATATGTGTGACTAGACCATTGAGTTACTATGTAGTAATGTGAGAGTTGAGAGAACAAAGGACAACAGGAAAGAGGCTCCTTCCAAGGTCCCTCTAATCTGGGGAGGAGAGGAACGGCGAGAAACTGTCAAGGCGGGTAGAAAAGTGATAAAACTGTGTGTGTGTGTGTGTGTGTGTGTGTGTGTTGTGTGTGTGTGTGTGTGTGTGTGTGTGTGTGTGTTGTGGTGTGTGTGTGTGTGTGGTGTGTTGTGTGTGTTGTGTGTGTGTGTGTGTAAGTAGGTGGGGGTGGGAGTTATAAAATGACTGTCTTTGCATTTTTGACTTCAGAACGTTCTCTGAATAAACCTCGGGGATTGGTCAAAGCTTAAATAATTGTTTAGTTATCACATGCCCAAGAAGACTCAAGGCTGTAATCGCTACCAAAGGTGCTTCAACAAAGTATTGAGTAAAGGGTCTGAATACTGCTGTAAATGTATTTATATATTTGTAAAAAAAAWTTTGCTAACATTTCATWAAAAAAATGTCACTTCTCCAGCTGACGGGACTCCCCCATGGGGTCTGGGCGTGTGCTCCATCATTGAACCAGCCAGCATGGATAGTTGCAGACCGGCAGTAGTATCTACGATGCACTGAATAAGCTACAATAAACTGGACAGGAGCAACAACTAGGCTATACTTGGTGGCTCTGAGCTCATGGCGGCTCTGAGTCTGTGAATGCCCATAGCAACGGCTCTGCTTGGGCTGCTCTGCTCAGTGAAGAGACAKGAGAGAGCAGTTACATGTAGCTGTTAGCTATATTTCGCTCAGACAAAATTCAAGGAACATTATTATTTTCTGTGAAATAATCTCTCGTCTTATATTTGACGAGGTTGAAGCACCTCTGACACCATGTTATGATCTTAGTCAGATATGACTGTACTGCACAGCAGAGCACATGCAAATGGCTCAGCTTCAAAATGTTAGTGATCAATTTAGTGATACCCGAGCCCTGCCCGTACCCTAGTTATTGATTAAAAATACAGACCCTACCCGGCCCTAACCTAAAGACCCTACCCTAAAGACCCTAACCTAAAGACCCTAACCTAAAGACCAGACCCTACCCGGCCCTAACCCGTCGGGCTCGGGTCGGGAAGTAGAGCTCTAGCTCTCGGCCCTGCCTTATATCAGTTTCTAAGAGTCCCGGGCAGAGTTTTGCAAGCAGGAGCAGGCAAGTAGTTCATGATTTGGCAACATCTTTCCTTACAAGCTGTCCCACAGCTTCACCACAATAGTGTCTATCTCCATTTTACTGTAGTCAATTTTGTTCTTCTTCGTTAACTGATTGCTCGTAATTCATAGGAATTCCCACCCAGTTGATTACTTTAAAATGGTGGAAGCCCTCAATGGCAATGTCCATGTTAAAATGGGTTATAACCATGATGAGTCTTCTATCTCTATGACAACAGGCACAACTCCAATATAAAGTTGTTTTTTCAAAGTTGTCAAAATGCCACGTGCTTCCAGGTGCTTCCATATCAGTGCATTCGTAACAACCTAATCATTAGAAAACTTATATTAGATAAAATAAGCCTCACGTAGCAAAGTAGTGATTCTATGTTTTGTTGACCAAATTTGACACTCTCTCATTGACCTCTGTACAAAAATTCCTAAATTCTTGGGCTTATTTTTCATGGACAGATTTTGGGCAGAGTAAAACTTCTCACCTTGTCTCTTTCTTTGATGCCAGTATCTTTCTCTCATTCAGAAGCTCCCGGAGAGGTGTGTCTTGAGAGCATCGGAGGTCTATTCTCCTTCTTCCATTGAAGTGTGTGTGCTGTTGTGTGATGTGGTGTGTGTGTGTGGTGTCGTGTGTGTGTGTGTTGTGTGTGTGTGTGTGTGTGTGTGTGTGTGTGTTGTGTGTGTGTGTGTGTGTGTGTGGTGTGTGTGTGTGTGTGTGTGTGTGTGTGTGTGTGTGTGTGTGTGTGTGTATTACCATGTTACCGGTGTTCCTTCACCTCTCTTGTGTTCATTGTCTCTTATCTCCCAGTCAGCTGCACATGCTGTGGTCTACAGTGTTTTCAGTCAACATCGTGTGTTGTGTGTGTGTGGTCAGTCAACAGACTTGACCCAGATCTTCTCCATGGTATCAACACAAACACAATGCCTTTACTTATTTTTCACATTGCTCATCCTCCCTCTCCCATTTAGATGTTTACAGCTGACAGCGGAGTAAACAACAATACATTTTATTTGTCCTAACTAAGATAGGTCACTTTATGTAAATCATGCATTGAGGTCAATGTGAGATGCGTACAAAAAACTTGGGCTACACGTGCAAACTTAAGTAGGACTCAGACTATCGAAGTAGCAGAAAGCCTGAGTAAGAAATAAGAAAAAGATGGTTACCTTCCCTTTCAGATAGAGTATCTGGAAATTTGTTGTGTCGTATTTCAAGCGTGATGAAAACACAGCTTCCTCAGACCATTGCTGAAATTTCATCTATGGGGTCCTGGAAGTAAGGTCGGACCGTAGGTGGTGTCCCTTAGCGTTATAGCTCCTTGATCCTCTCCCAACCACACCTACGACATGTGTCTGCTTTTACAGCTGCCTGTCGTTTCGTGTGTGTTTGCTGTGTGTGTGGTGTGCGTGTCATGGTGGTGGGCGTGTGTTGTGTGTGTGTGTGTGTGTGTGTGTGTGTGTGTGTGTGTGTGTGTGTGTGTGTGTGTGTGTGTGTGTGTGTGTGTGGCCCTGCCATGGTCATTTTCACAACAGACTGCTCTAGGAGAGATTGGGACTGGGGGATTGTTCACAAACAACACCAGACCAGTCTGTTGTCAACAACATGATCGGTGGTGGCTGGAGGGCTCTTTAGTTGCCCACTAAAAGTAGTGCACTATATAGGAAATAGGGTATCATTCGGGACACAAGCAATGGCACAGTCATAGTGAAGCCTTTTCTCCTCCATACAAATACAGACCCAGACTAATGATGGGGCCTCATTTGTGTTCAAACCATCTGACTTTAATTTGAACCCAGTAGATCTTGTTTACTGTAGCATTATAATGGGAAAAGGGGTACCTAGTCAGTTGCACAACTGAATGCATTCAACCGAAATGTGTTGTCCGCATTTAACCCAACCCTCTGAATCAGAGGTCCACGTCATCAGCGCCCAGGGAGCAGTTGTTGTTGGGGGTTAACTGCCTCGGGCAGTTGGCAGAATGGCAGATCTTTCCACCTTGCCGGCTCAGGGATGTGAACCAGCGACCTTTCAGTTACTGGCCCAACACTCTTAACCGCTAGGGTACCTACTGCCCGCTGAGTACAAAAGACACTATATTGTTGTTGTTGTTTTTGAACGTCAAATATATGGTCCATCTAACTAGAGGTCTTTGTTTAGAAGGGGGCATATAGAGGCTATACGTTAGAGGAGGGGGATGCAATGCAGGCTATATGTTAGAGGAGGGGGATGCAATGCAGACTATATGTTAGAGGGGGATGCAATGCAGGCTATACGTTAGAGGAGGGGGATGCAGGCTATATGTTAGAAGAAGGGGATGCAGGCTTTACGTTAGAGGATTGGGTTGCAGGCTATATGTTAGAGGAGGATGCAGGCTATCTGTTAGAGGAGGATGCAGGCTATCTGTTAGAGGAGGATGCAGGCTATCTGTTAGAGGAGGATGCAGGCTACTGGTTAGAGAAGGTAGGTTATATGTTAGAGGAGAGGGATGCAGGCTATATGTTAGAGGAGGGGGATGCAGGCTATATGTTAGAGGAGGCAGAGTATATGTTAGAGGAGGAGGATGCAGACTATACGTTAGAGGAGGGGGATGCAGGCTACATGTTAGAGGAGGAGGAGGCAGGCTATATGTTGGAGGAGGAGGATGCAGGCTATATGTTAGAGGAGGGGGATGCRGGCTAATGTTAGAGGAGGCATGCTATATGTTAGAGAATGAGGATGCAGGCTATCTGTTAGAGGAGGAGGATGCAGGCTACTTGTTAGAGGAGGTAGGTAATATGATAGAGGAGAGGGATGCAGGTTCTTTGTTAGAGGAGGCAGAGTATATGATAGAGGAGGGGGATGCAGGCTATACGTTTTAGGAGGGGGATGCAGGCTATATGTTAGAGGATGGGGATGCATATTATATGTTCAAGGAGGAGGATGCAGGCTATACGTTAGAGACGTCTACTAACATATAGCCTGCATCCTCCTCCTCTAACATATAGCCTGCATCCTCCTCCTCTAACATCTATAGCCTGCCTCCTCTAACATATAGCCTGCATCCACCTCCTCTAAACATATAGCCGGCATCCTCCTCCTCTAACATATAGCCTGCATCACCTCCTCTAACTGTAGCTAAATCTCCTCTCTAACATATAGCCTGCCTCCTCTAACATATAGCCTGCATCTCCCTCCTCTACGTATAGCCTGCATCCTCCTCCTCTAACATAAAGCCTGCATCCCCTCTTCTAACATATAGCCTGCACCCTCCTCTAACGTAAGCCTGCATCCCCTTCCTTCTAACATTATAGCCTGCATCCCCCTCCTCTAACGTATTCTGCATCCCCCTACTCTAACGTATAGCCTGCCTCCTCCTCCTCTAACGTATAGCCTGCATCCCCCTCCTCTATCATATACTCTGCCTCCTCTAACAGATAGCCTGCATCCTCCTCCTCTAACAAGATAGCCTGCATCCTCATCCTCTAACAGATAGCCTGCCTCCTCTAACATTAGCCTGCATCCCCTCCTCTAACATATAGCACGCATCCTCCTCCTCTAACAATATAGCCTGTATCCTCCCTCCTCTAACATAAAGCCTGCATCCTCCTCCTCTAACATATAGCCTGCATCCCCATCCTCTAACATATGGCTGCATCCTCTTTCTCTAATGTATATTCTGCATCCCCCTCCTAAACGTATAGCCTGCACCCCCTCCTCTCTCATATATCTGCCTGCTCTAACTATTATCCTGCATCCCCCTCCTCTAACATTTGCCTGCATCCCTCTCCTCTAACATATAACCTACCTCCTCTAACAAGTAGCCTGCATCCTACTCCTCTAACATATAGCCTGCATCCTCCTCCTCTAACATATATTCTGCCTCCTCTAACATATAGCCTGCATCCCCCCTCCTCTAACATATAGCCTGCATCCCTCTCCTCTAACATTAACCTACCTTCTCTAACCAGTAGCCTGCATCCTCCTCTAACAGATAGCCTCATCCTCCTCTAACAATAGCCTGCATCCTCCTCTAACATAGCCTGCATCCTCTCTAACATATAGCCTGCAACCCAATCCTCTAACGTAAGTGCATCCCCTTCTTCTAACATATAGCCTGCATCCCTCCTCTAACGTATAGCCTGCATTGCATCCCCCTCTCTAACATATAGCTGCATTGCATCCCCCCTCCTCTAACATATAGCTGCATTGCATCCCCCTCCTCTAACGTATAGCCTCTATATGCCCCCTTCTAAACAAAGACCTCTAGTTAGATGGACCATATATTTGACGTTCAAAAACAACAAACACAATATAGTGTCTTTTGTACTCAGCGGCAGTAGGTACCCTAGCGGTTAAGAGTGTTGGGCCAGTAACTGAAAGGTCGCTGGTTCACATCCCTGAGCCGGCAAGGTGGAAAGATCTGCCATTCTGCCAACTGCCCGAGGCAGTTAACCCAACAACAACTGCTCCCTGGGCGCTGATGACGTGGACCTCTGATTCAGAGGGTTGGGTTAAATGCGGACAACACATTTCGGTTGAATGCATTCAGTTGTGCAACTGACTAGGTACCCCTTTTCCCATTATAATGCTACAGTAAACAAGATTACTGGGTTCAAATTAAAGTCAGATGGTTTGAACACAAATGAGGCCCCATCATTAGTCTGGGTCTGTATTTGTATGGAGGAGAAAAGGCTTCACTATGACTGTGCCATTGCTTGTGTCCCGAATGATACCCTATTTCCTATATGTGCACTACTTTTAGTGGCAACTAAAGAGCCCTCCAGCCACCACCGATCATGTTGTTGACAACAGACTGGTCTGGTGTTGTTTGTGAACAATCCCCCAGTCCCAATCTCTCCTAGCGCAGTCTGTTGTGAAAATGACCATGGCAGGGCACACACACACACACACACACACACACACACACACACACACACACACACAACACACACACCCA